>NW_024081124.1:936525-948962 GCF_003009895.1 Hyaena hyaena
CCAGGCTCCGAGCTGGCAGTCAGCACAGAGCCCGACGCGGGGCTCGAACCCACGAACCGCGAGATCATGACCTGAGCGAAAGTCGGACGCTCAACCGACTGAGCCCCCCAGGTGCCCCCCTCCTCTTAAAATAAGTAAATAAACATCAAAAAAAAGAAAGAATCCAATCTGAAAAACAGAGCAGGGGGGAAAAGAACAGAACCCCAGGAGGGGGCGTATCAATATATCTAACATACATTTTTTACAATATTTATTGATTTTGAGAGAGACTGCGTGCGTGTGCGTGTGTTATGTGTGTGAAAACGGAGGAGCAGAGACAGAGGAGGGAGAACCCCGCAGGCCCCACACCGGCCAGGGCCCAACAGGGGGCTCGATCCCGTGAACCCTGCGGTCACGCCGCGAGCCCCCCGCCCCCTCCACTTCATCAGAATCCCAAAAGAAGAAAGAATGAGGCATAAAACATATTTGCCAAAAACGACTAAAACTTTCCAAACTTGGCAAGAGACGTGCGCGTCAAGGCGGGAGAAGGCCGCCTTCGTAGCCCGTCGGCCGCGCGGGCGGCGCCCCCTGAGGGGCGGGGCCTCCAGCCCGGGACGCTCGCGCCCGCTCCGGAAGCCGGAAGTCGGGCCGGAAGTCGGGCCGGAGCTACGGCGCGGAGGACCCTTCTCTTTCCTCCCGAGTCCACGCGGCGGGGCCCCTCCCGCACGACGGTCTTCGGAGGAAGCGAGCCCGCCCGAGCGCCCGGCGTCACCCCCCGAAGCGGCCGTTCCCCCGCTTCCGGAACGGACACTCGAGCGCCTCCGTGGGCGGCCGTCCGCGCGGCGCCGGGCAGGCCCCGTTCTCAGCGGTCGCGGCGGCGCTGTGACGGGCGGCGGACGCGGGCCGGGCCGCGGACGTGACGCTAAGGACGCGCGTTAGTCGCCGTCGCGTCGTCAAACACCGTCCCGTCGTCCCCGAACGGTACGTTCACTGGGCGGAGAGCAGGAGCGCGCGGGGCCGCGGCGGGCCGTCGGGGCGCCTGGGCCGGCACCAGCTCCGCCCGGTCACCGCGCCACCCCGCCGCGTCTGCCTGTCTGATCAAGTCTCACGGACGCCTGCAGCTCGGGCCCCCGGGACCCGGGACCCGGGACCCCGCCCCGCCCCCAGGCCCGTGAGCTGAACCGCGTCGCAAAGCCCCTCAATCTCCCGGTGACGCAGACCTACCCGCCACCGGCGTCGCTGCCCAGCCTGAAGCGCGTCTGCGCCGCGGCCCCGCCCTGTTCCCCGGCCATCTTCCCCGCCCCGCCGCAGCGCGCCCGGGGGTGCGCACGGGCACGCGCACGGGCACGCGCGCACACGCACACGCACTCACATGCACGGGCGCGCGTGCACTTGTATCTACATGCGCGCGCTCACATGGCCATGCACGCATATGCGTGCGCACATGCCCGCACACGTGCCCACGCACGCGCCCACACGCCCTCAGGCCTCCCCCCTCCCCGAGGGCAGTCCCGCCTGACCCCCACCACCACCCCCTGCTCTCCTCCCCGGTGAGATGATTTCTCGGCGTCTACGAGGTTCCAGCGCGTTCTCCGCTTTGGGCTTCACCTGTCTGGTGCGTGAGCGCTCCGAGCGCGCAGTCCCTGAGCCGGGTGTGTACAGGCCATCTGGCTGCCAAATACATTGACAAGAGAGCGGGAAATGCGTAGCCTGGCCCCCGTCTACCGGATCTTGGGAAACACACCGGGACAAGGAAGTAATTCAACCCCGACTGCGTCTGCCGCTTTGTAACTTCCCGCCGCCTCCGCCTGCTGCCCGCCTTAGTTCTCCCTGAGGACACGGACCGAAGCCTGAGAGTGAAGAGATGCTCGCGTCTGAATTTTCTCTTCCGCCCCGAACAGGCGACAGGAACAGACTTGATGGCGTGGTCCTTTGTCGCCTGTCCCACGACGCAGCATCTGGCAGCAGCTAAGGCGGCCGTTCTGAGAGAGACCGGAGGCCTCGAAACGCGGACCCTGAGGTGCCCCTCAGGAGCCCCGGGAAAGGCCCGTTTGGGGACACAGGGGGGCAGTGTCTGCTGGCCGGGCCGGGGGCCAAGGGACACCTCAGAGGAAGGAAGGGAAGGAAAGTCCTGGGGACCACGGTGCGCGCCGAGTCCTGGAGCCGCTGCCTCTCCCCTGGGAGCTTGATGACAAGGTTCCTCGCCTGTGCCTGGCAGCTGAGCGGGATCCGGGAGGGCACCCCGACTCTGCCGCCCAGCCCAGCCAGGGGTCGGCCCCAAACAGACGATATTCAGGTGCTTGAATTCCACCCGGAGACTAGTCATTTCACGAAATTGCATGCGGTCTGAAAAACTAAACTCCCACCCACACGCACTGCACTCCGGCAGACAGCAGTCTTGATGATCGCGTCTCCCGGGACTCGGGTCCACTCTGACCACAGGATCCTTCCAAAGGCACCACCGAGAAGCATGCACCATCGCACCGTGTAATTTCTGTCTGGGAAGTGAAATACCTCTGCCCTTACGTCATTCTCCTTAGCAGAGAGATCCCCGAAAGGACCGTCTAAGATGGCTCACGAGGCCGACTGCTGAAATTTTCTTCTGATTTCCCCTCCCGTCTTCCGTGACCTCGGGCACGCTTCACACACAAGTCCTCACGTCGCCCTCAGGTCCACACCCCGAGGTGTGCGCTCCTACTCCCGGACCCGGTCCAGCCCAGTTCTGTGCTCCCCTTACTCCTCCTCCCCGTGGAAGGTGACGTCAGCCACGACCCACGTCAGGGGAGGGCTCCCATGACAGCCCGGACCCCACCCACCATGGCCGGACAGCCGCCAAGCGCGTGGCCACAGCGGCCTGGAGACGAGTGGTGCTGTGGCTTCGAGAACCCTCAGGTTCTGGGAGGGACTTTTTTTTTTAAATATTTTATTTATTTCTGACAGAGAGAGAGATAGTGTGAGCAGGGGACAGTCAGAGAGAGGGAGACACAGAATCTGAAGCAGCTCCAGGCTCTGAGCTGTCAGCACAGAGCCCGACGCGGGGCTCGAACCCACGGACCGTGAGATCATGACCCAAGCCGAAGTTGGACGCTCGACCCACTGAGCCACCAGGGCGCCCCTGGGAGGGGCTTCTAACTTCTGCTCTGATTGACTCAGACAAGCACCCTTCTCGCTCATTCAGGCCACCCCGCGGCTGACCGCCCTCCAGGGGCACCTGGGCACCGAATGCGGGTCCCTCTGGCTGAAGCCGACCGATCAGAAAGCCGGATGCGAGAGGCTGTGACTCTCCAATCGCTGGCGCAGCCGGACCAGCAGCTAATTACAGCCGGGGGCAAAGGCGGGAGGTCCCCGGCCAGTGGCAGCGGAGGGGCCCTCCACAGGGGTTGGGGGAGGAAGCATCTTGGGAGAAAACTGGGACGTGGACGGCAAAGCTCGTGGTCATTTCCGGTTCACCCCTCCCTCGCTGATTATCGCCCCCGGGAGGCCTCACCACGTACTCAGCCACCCCTCCGTCCCCGGGGTCCCCGCAGGAGACCCTGTGAAAGCTCAGTTTTTTCATTATTGTCAAGATTCACCGGAGCCTGAGGACGGACAAGGTGGGCAGCCCAGGTGGGAGGGACTGAGGAAGGAAGCAGGATGCTACCCCGGGTCTCTCCTGGCCCGGCGCCCCCTACGCACAGGTCCAGTGAGGTGGGTTGTGACTTGCTTGGGCGCTCAGGCCCCGCAGTCACACCAACCTTGTTTGAACCAGCTCTGACGTTCGCTGTGTGACCTTGGACAAATTACATAACCTCTCTGTGCCTCCGTGTCTATAGCTGCATAATGGGGCTATTCATCCTTACAGCAGAGCAGTTGGGCGACTAAAAGAGACCGTGCCTGCGAAGCGCCAGGTGTAAGCCTGGGTCCCGTCCACGCGGTCTCTGGTTCGGTGCCTGAGTCTAAGAGGCCGGCAGGAGACTGGAGTCCCGTCTGGGCCTTTTCCTCAGTACAGAGGTTTGCAGTCCCCCGTTGGCACGGCCGCTCCAGGCTGGGGGAAGCCCTGAGACCCCAGGGGTAGCACGAGGAGGGGCCGCGCACGGGAGCGTGGGGGCAGGTGCGCAGCCCTAGTCCTGGCCCCGCATCCCCAGGCCCCGGTCCCGCAGAACATCACCCCTTCTCTTCCAGGTGAAGCTCACCCGCACCTGGGCTCAGGGGGCTTCCCTGCACGCTCACCGACGCCCCAGCCTCGCTCCTGGGGCCCAGCCCCCTCCATCTGACGGGCTCATCCCGGGACAGGGGGTGGCGGGGACCCCCGCCCTCGGACCCTCTGCTCCTCTCCGGCGCAGCCCATCTTTCCCCCACGAGCTCCCCACCCTGCACACCTGCACCTCCAGACCCCTCAGTGAGCTACTCCGCCCCCGTCTTCTCCTTCCTCCGATGGGAAGGCCAGAGGCCAAGGCTCAGGCGGGAGTCCCGGCCCGGGAGGCAGTGCCAGCCTTCCCTCCACAACTGTAGCCCCCGCTTCCCTGCACCTTAGAATCCCCCGGGACCTCTCGGCGCCGCCACAGCCCCGGCCACGTGGCCGACCAGGGACGTCACGCTCCCTGGAGCCGGGCAGCATCAGTGGTTTTCTGCAGGTTCCCTGAGCCCTGCCCCGTGTGGACGAGGCTGGGAGCTCGTGCCTTCCCACCCGGCCCGGGGCAGGCAGGCAGGCAGTCCCAGCCGCCGGGGAGCTCTGGTTCCAGACGTGGGAGAATCTGCAGTTGTAGCAGAAAGCTGTCATTGGAACGCTGTGCGTCAGCGACTCCGAGACGCTGAAATAAACATTTCCACACGTTTGCAGCTGCCTTCACACCTCTCCAACCCACACAGGCATTTCTTAATTGTGTTTACAGACCATTCCAGTAAACATAAATAGTGAAGCTGATTACACATGAGCTTGCCTTTTTATGAGTGAAGTTCTGGGGAACAGAAAAATGCCCTAAAAATTTTTAACATGAAATACATAATGTCCAAATGTTTCTAAAGGAGTTGCAGTTATCTGCAAATTCGTTTATTTCCCGCTGAGCCGGGATTCGTGCTGCTCCATGGTTTTTACTTGTCTAACTGCCCACAGCTCCTCCCTGTGAAAAGATCACAAGAGTGTGCAGAGCAGTGTCTTCTTTCAGCTGCTTCAACTCTGCACGTGAGTTTGCACATGCATTGCCTGTAACGGAAATTGGTTCCTTTGACCTAGGGTTAGGGTCTGATTCGCTGCTGTGGACGGTGGGCCACGCACCTGCCACCTCGCCCCTCCGTGTGCGGTTTATCTGAAGTCGGGATGATGCAAACAGAACCTTCCCTGTTCTGCTTGCCATGTGAGCAATCGTATTTGCTGTGCAGACGCACCTCGGGGACGCTGTGGGACCGTCCCGATAAAGGTAGCGTTGCAGCAGAGGGGGTCACGTGAATGTTCTGGCTTCCCAGCACGTACGTGAGTTATGTTCACACCACACGGTAGTCTATAGAGTGTGCAATGGCGTTATGTCTGGAAAAAATGTACGCACCTTAGTTTAAAAATATCTTATTGCTGGGGCGCCTGGGTGGCTCAGTTGGTTAAGCGTCCGACTTCGGCTCAGTTCATGATCTCACGGTTCGTGGGTTCAAGCCCCGTGTCGGGCTCTGTGCTGACAGCTCAGGATTCTGTGTCTCCCTCTCTCTGCCCCTCCCCTGCTCATGCTCTGTCTCTCTCTCTCAAAAATAAACAAACATTAAACATAAATAAAAATAAAAATATGTTACTGCTAAAACATGCTAGCCATGCTGAGCATTTGGCGAGTCCTGATCACTGACCACAGATCCCAGATCCCATCACATCGCAAACACTGGGGAGCTCCCGGATCTGCAGAGTCTCAAGGAGCCCTTCCGGGGGGAGGGCCTGAGATTCTGCACTTCTGGGGGGCTGCCGGGTGATCGTGATGCCGTCCGTGGACCACACCTCAACAAGCCAGCGCTGCAAGTGAGAGCTGTCAGCGGATGAACGGCTGGTGCACAGTGGCTACACAAAGGCCACAGGACGGATGAAGCCCTGGCAGGTGCCACGATGCGAGTGGGCCTTGAAAGCCTCCACGAAAGAAGCCGTAAGTCCACAGATTCTATGATTCCGTTCCCCCCGTGTTTCCAGCATGGGAAGCCCCAGCCACGTGGGTCCCGGGCTCGGCTGCACACGGATTCGCCAGCGTATCTGTTCCCCTCACCACTGAGGCTTTCTCCATCCCATGCGCGGTTTTGCGTTGGAATCGGGAGGTACTCGGTGAGCTGGAGGACACGATGTAGCTGAGTTCTCCCCTTCAAAATGCCCTCTCGGGCGACCAAAGTCTCCCACACACTTACCTGGGGCTGCAACTCCGTGATCTTAGCTCTGCTCTGCCATTTGCTGGCCACGTAGCTCCCCTGAGCCTCTGTCTTGACGAAAATGGAGATGACGATCTGTCTAGTCCTTCATGAGGACACCCGTGAGCACTCACCACGGATGCGCCGCCGGACCAGCATCCACATGCACACAGAGGGCACGTTTGATTGGCACTGACCAACTGCTAATATATCATGTAATTTACAAAATATTGTGGCCCACTTAAACAAACTCCACTACTTCCTTAATGCTACTGTCGCCCCACACGCAAATACTCTACTTTCTAACGTTTTTGGCTATTTTTTCTGGTATTTACCTCTATACTTCTCAAGCACTTTCTTAAGCTGCTGGGGTTTTTTTTTTTTTTTCAATTTTAGATGTTATCTATCAATCCATAAGGATTTAGGGATATGGATTTCTCTTTCTTACACCACCAATCCTATACATACCTCCAGACTTCTCTCCACCCTCTCATTCTAGTTAAATCAGTGTTCAATGTTATATTATTATGACCATGAAAATACTATAAATGACAAATTACTTTCTTCCATAACTTTTTGTTTTCCCTGGAGTTAATTATTGCTCCAGTTTTTCATTTGCTTCTCTTTGTAGGTAACTATAAATCATTCCTAAAATTTTCTACTGGATTTGAAAATTTTTCTCTTGGTATAATCAAACACAGTAGTATTCTGTCCATTTCATTTTGGGGACATGGTGCTCCCTAGATCTGATGAATAGCGGTCATTCTGGGAACTTCTTCCACTCTCCCAGTGTTGAGTTGTCTTCCCAAATTTCAGGTTCAGGTCATTCTCTTTCTTGTTTTGCCCCTTCTTTGCTAGAGCATGTCCTCGAAGAGTTTCTTAAGACTTTCTTCTTCTTAAGAAAGCACAGAAGGCTAATTTTTGAGACCTCATACGTCTGAAAAGGATAGCTTAGATGGCAATAGAGTCTCTCTACTATCTTAAGCTTTTCAGGGACATTACAAAAGTTTTCCAACAAATATGAAAGTAGAAAGCTAATATGATATAAATTCATCACTCAAATACATCACTTATCAAGTTTTCAGTGGTTGCTTCATCTATTCTTTTGTTTCTTTCTGAAGTATTGTAAACCAAGATGTCCCATAATTCCTTAACACACATCTTAAAAATAATCATTTTCTTAACTATGGTGTCTTCACCACTCCCAGCAGTAGTGACAATAATTCATTTCTACTCTCTTCTTTGGGTCTTCAGTCACCATGTGTGTTCATTATTATCGCTGCTTTCCCTCTCTTGCCCTCTGTTGGGTTGAATAGGTTTCCTCTTTTTTCTTGGCCATTTATTATGATTTTTTTATTAATATATAATTGACATATAGCATCATGTTTAAGGTGTACAATTGTTCATTTAAAAAAATTTCTTTAACGTTTATTCATTCTTGAAAGAGAGAGACAGAGCATGAGCAGGGGAGGGGCAGAGAGAGAGAGGGAGACACAGAATCAGAAGCAGGTTCCAGACTCTGAGCTGTCAGCACAGAGCCCGACACGGGGCTCGAACCACGAACCATGAGATCATGACCTGAGCTGAAGTCGGACGCTTAACCGCCTGAGCCACCCAGGCGCCCCTACAACGATTTGTTTGATACATCCAGACATTGCAACGTACAGTGACATGTACAGTAGCACTGGCTATCACCTTTATCAGGTCACATATTTATCGTCTCCTTTTCATGCTGAGAACAGTTAAGATTGAGTCTTTTAGCAGCCTTGACATTTACGATACAGCGGTGTTGACAGTTTCGTGCGTCAGATCTCCACAACTGTGTATCCACGCAAACTCTTTCTTCTCTTCCTACTGATTTGGTAATTTTCCCTTCTGTTTGTACCATCTTAGCAGATACGCTTAGCACTTTACTATGAACACGTGACATAATAAAGTCTACGATCAGTCATGTCCTCTCCCTTCCCTGCAAACAACGTAGGGATTTGAGAGTGCTAACTCTGCTCCTCTCCTCCCAGCTTCTGTGTAAATGTTGCCAGGATTTAGCTCCACCTTGTGTTCACACTGCCGTCTTCAGGAACTGTTGTTACAGGCAATTCCTGCCTGTTGGGCTCACGTTCTTCCCTCAGTCCCAAGCTCTCCTTCGGGGAAAGAGTCCTATTTCCTTCAGCGAGATCCTGCGTGGTAGCACGCACGTCTCTTCCTGCCGTCCTGAGGGGTGGCCCTTTCCCCTGAGCTGCCCCACACCCCCTCCTCTGAGGTCACTGCTCTCGGGGTGTCCGCCACCCTGTGGAGATGCCCTTTTTCTTGGCTGATTTCAGGATCCTCTTTGATCTGTGGCTTCACTACAAAGTAACTGAAGATTCATGTTTTACTCCACCTGCCCAGAACCATGAGCTCAAATGTGTTTCTCTCTGTCTCTCAGGATTTCTCGTTGACCGACTCTAGGAAATGCTCGTCTAATCTCCTCGAAAACCCCGTCCTCCCTCCCTCTCGAGGCTTCTCCGGGCTCTTCCGTGGGACACACGAGATGTCGTTTATGCGTCCCCATTCCAGCCCGTGCCCTTCCCACATTCCACCCTCCCGTCCTGTGTTCTGGGCAGTTTCTTCAGGTCATTCTTTCCAAGCCAAATCTAACCTGTTGGCGTGAGGCTCCACGTCTGGTTTCCATTTCTAGAAGCTCTTTTCTTCTTTCCTAGGACCTTAGTTTCTCTTGTTTTAATCCTTTCCAATCAGCTTATTTTACAGTCTCTTTCTTTGATTTCTATTTTCTGAAGTTTTTAGAGGCCGGCCCTGCTCTAGCCGGGGCCTCTGGCTCCCGCTCAAGGGAGAGTGTTTCCTTGGGAGTCTGAACCCTGAGCCTCTGCCCGGTGGGACTCTGCCCGTGAGAATGAGCCAGGTTGAAGGGTGTACCCTCCAGAGGGACTTTTGGGGATGGCTTCAGCCAGACTTCCCAATTTTTATGTTAATTCTCATGACTGGGTGTTCCCAGACCGTGAGGCTAACGTACGTCTGAACCCCAAATACACGAATGGCACGCACCCATGATTCTGAGGTTCAGCAGTGGGAGAATTTCTTCCCCACGCTCAGATCCCCACCCAGAGTAGACGAGCTGGCTAACCCTCTGTCCTCCACCGACCTGGCCTTCTCTCTCAGCCACGAGTGTAGCCTTTCGGCTCCCAGCTCCATGCAGGGGGAGGGGAAGCTTGCTTCCAGCCCTCCCCCCACCCAATTTGTGTGGACGGGACTTTTCTCTTATTACGAGGTCCGAGCCCTTATTACGAGACTGACCCCAAGTGTTTTCCATAAGTGCACGTGCTTAAAAGGTTAGGTCTTCATTCCTGGAACGTAGACCTTAAAGTTTCCTTCTTTTAAAAGTCAGCTGTCAGCTTAAATGTTTGTCATATGTCACCTACCGTTTCTATGCGTGTAGCGGGAGCTTCTGGGTTATCTAGTTTATTGTGTTGTCTGATCGTTAAAGCCAAGGCCATTGTTTCGGTCAATGCAGCGTCACTCACAGCTGCAGGATACGTGTCGCGGGGCCCCAGAGTCCGCGGAATGTTCTCCCGCATCCCCTCCCAAGTCAGACTCCTGGAGCTCCAGCCTCCGAGGCAGAGGAAGACGTCCCTCCGGAGATGAAAAACAGGAACAGATTTCCTCTTCTTTCTTTCTGAGCCGGATCCCTGGAGCGTGTGCCTCCGGCTCCGAGCCCAGGGACGGACGCAGGCAGCGCTGCAAACGTGCTGCGGAAGCCAATGAAGGGGAGGGCGCTGGCCCGGCTCTCTCGTGGCCGAGCAGGCCACCGAGGCCCAGAGAGCATGTCTTGGGCGAGATCCAGGTTGTCGGTGGCTCGCCTCCAGCAGATCGGTGTTTGTAGCCGCTTTCCTCGATGCCCCAATTTTTTACGCCCTAAATTACTTCCTAGTAATAACAAGAGTTGGCATTGGAAATACTGAGCCGTCGTGTGAACATGGCTCAACACGAAGCTCTTTTATAAATGCCTAATCCTCGGGGCGCCTGGGGGGCTCAGTCAGTTAAGCGTCCAACTTCAGCTCAGGTCATGATCTCGCGGTTCGTGGGTTCGAGTCCCGCGTCCAGCTCTGTGCTGACAGCTCAGAGCCTGGAGGCTGTTTCAGATTTTGTGTCTCCCTCTCTCTCTGACCCTCCCCTGCTCACGCTGCCTCTCTCTCTCTCTCTCTCAGAATAAAAAAGATTTTTAAAAAATTAAAAAAATAAATGCTTAATCTTCATTATAAACAACAGGCAGGCATTGTATTCCTGATTTACAGACGAGGAAGCCAGACAGAGCTGACGGGGAGCTTCCCCGGGGATTATACGAGGAGAGGGTGGCGGAATCCACGTGGATGGCGTTCAGAAGCTTACGCTCATCAGCTCCACACAGGATGATGCCTCATTTAAAAGACAAGAACAACGGCGACCGCAAACTTTCATTAACTGATGTTTTTCAAAACACAAAAGTACGAGATTTGGTTGAAACCAGCTGATATAATGCCGCATGCAGAAACAGAAAGGCAGAGCTACCTCCCCGTCCCCGGGCCTAGGACACCAGCGCCAGCTGTCCGGCCGGTGTGCTCTGAACACTTTCCCTTTGCTCACACAATCCCGACAAGTTCACATGGGGCTGAAACTGTTTCTTATTCCCCACATACTACCTTACTATAGTCATTACTCTGCCACTTGCCTTTTTTCCTTAATATATGATGCATGTTCCTACCAAAAAAAAAAAAAAAAGACCTAAATCTTTTTCCTAGCTTCTTTAGTTACCTCTACAACACACGAGGGTACCGTTTTGCAAAGGTGGGTGGACTCCACCATTGGTGGGGGTTTGGCAGCCTCGCCCCCCACAGTCTGTCGTTTCCTTCCGCACTGTCTTCCACCCTCCTGTCCTGGGGGTGCCAGACCCAGCAAATAAAAATGCATTCCTGGGGCGCCCGGGTGGCTTAGTCGGTTGAGCGTCCGACTTTCGCTTGGGTCATGATCTTGCGGTTCGTGGGTTCGAGCCCCGCGTCGGGCTCTGTGCTGACTGCCAGCTCAGAGCCTGGAGCCTATTTCAGAGTCTGTATCTCCCTCTCTCTCTGACCCTCCCCTGCTCACGCTGTGTCTCTCTCTCTCTGCTAGAAATAAATAAAACATTAAAAAATAAATAAATAAAAATGCATTCCTGGGACAAAAACAGCTACGAAATAATTGCATGGGACGTACTTATACTAAAATTATAAAACTGGCTCCGAAACTGAGATTTAACTGCATGTCATCCAGCAACACGACTATATAAGTACACACACACACACACACACACGAGCCCCATTACAAGCACTGCTCCGAACCGCGGTGTTCTCATTCCAAACACCCGAGGCCGTGTTTCCGGGCCAGATGACGTGGCTCTCCTCCCTTGGCGGCCACGGAAGGGGCCACGGTGTGGCTGTTCCCTAGTCTGTCCCCCTGTCCCAAGCCCCCAGAAGGTTCCTCCCTGCCTCCTCGGTACCACCTGTAGCTTGGGGTTCGTGCTTTGGGGGCTGGGGAGCAGACGCAGACACAGCCCAGGGCTAACTAGCTCTTGCGCTTTAAACACCCCAGGTTTCTGTGTACGTATTTCTTCAGGAGAAGTGCTGGCGGCCGGCCCCGCGGAAACCAAGCGAGAAGCTCCCACGAAGCCCGGACCCCGTTTCGCACCTGTGCGCTCCCTTGGGAGGTCTTTCCTTGTGGGAAGAGGTGGATTTTCTTCTTTGGGCTTCTTCCTTTTAGAAGAAAACGTTAACTACTTTCCTCCGAGCAGAGATACTGGTTTGCTGGCAGCTGCAGATAAACCGGGAGAGGAAAGGGCTCCAGCTCTGGGGCCTGAGAATCCCGGGGGTCAGGACCTGGATCCGACGGGGGGGGGGGGGGGCAGCTTGTCTCTGGTCCAGGACCCTCCCTGGAAACTGTCCACCTTTTCCGAGACTCCTCATGGTCCTTCCGGTTAGAGATCGCAGCCGTAGGAGACGGTGTGCAGGGAAAAGGGGCAACAGAAGGGCAGAAACCGAGGCGGGGAGGGGGAAACGCGGCTGCAGGTGCAATCACGACGGGGGAGGGGAGGGGGAGGGGAGGGG
>NW_024081124.1:949237-963633 GCF_003009895.1 Hyaena hyaena
AGGGGAGGGGGGAGGGGAGGGTGGGGGAGGGGAGGGGAGGGGGCGCAAGACGCACAGAGGAGCCCCGGAAGGCTGGCGTCTGAGGCCCGCAGATGCAGCCTCCCCACGCGCAACCGTGCACCCCTGCCTTTTTGCCTGGCCTTTGGGGAACCCCTTAGGGCCTGGGGAGGGGAGGGCCAAGGAAAGTGGGTGCGTTAGATGCCCACCCGTGCTTTGTCTTAGGTGAGCCAGGTTTGCCAAGGCTTTCCGGTGGGAACCACGCCTGAGCCGGGAAAGTAGAGCCGGGCAGGGGGAGAGGCAGAGCGCACGCCTCCTCCCACAGGCCGCCCGCCAAGCTCGCCCCCAGCCTCCTCCCCAGGCGCATCCTCAGCCTAGCAGGTGCAGCCCCCGCCCCTGGCCCCAGACCCCGCCCCTGCCTCCTGCGCTCCCCTCGGACTCTCTGACCCCCGGCGCCCCCGGCCCCCCCTCCCCTGACTCCAGCTCCGCTCTCAGACCCCGCGCCTCGCGCCCCTCCCTCTGACCTAGACCCCCGCCCCGCCCCCATCACACCCTCCCGCCCCCTCCCCGCTAGTGCCCGAACCTATCGTCTCTTATTCCGGGACCCCACCCCCCACGGAACCCCAGACCCCGCCCCCCCCCTTGCACACGGAACCCCGACACCCCGCCCTCCTGGGACCCCCGCACCGGGTCCCCCCACACTTCGTCCCCTTGCAGGCCCCGCGGGGACTCCGGCGACCCCCAGGTTTGGGCCCGAGCCCAGGGCACAGGACGCCCGGAGGCCGCGGCGCGTCACAAAGGCTCATCCCCCCGCGAGGGCGCGCGCCCCGGAGGCCAGCGCGGAGTCGGCGTCGGAGCGAAGGCGGCGCGGGAGCAGGCGGGAGGCTGGCGGTCCCCGCAGCCCAGACCGGGCGCGGCGAGCAGGTACCGGGGCCCCTGCCGCCCCCCCGGGAAGCAGGGTCCTCGGGCACCTCCGGGCCGCGGGTGGCGCGGCTTCCCTAGGCTTCCTCCCCGGGGCTGGCAGCCGCCGCCTGGCAGAGGCCTGGGTCCGAGGGCCCGTGCGGTGGGTTCGAATCCCACCCCACCCCACACCCCGCTCTCTGGGGCATCCGCTGGGAGGCTTTCTCACCTTGCGAGGCCTCCGATCCCCGCCCCCCTGCAAACCGGGTGCGTTCGCCCTCCCGGGAGGGGCCCCCAGCAGCGCCCGGGCACCGGCTTCATGGGGCCCACCCTTCCCCACCCGCACGCCGGCTCTTCAGTTCTCCCAGCCGAGACACAGGCGCCCTCATTAGCCCTGGTTTTCAGAGGTGGAGACTGAGGCACAGAGAAAACGAACTTGCCTAAGGTCATACTAGCAACTGGCGGAACCAGGCGGCACCCGCTGGCCAGGAGGCTTAGGTGGGGAGGGGGTGTCCCGCCCGGTCGCCACGGGCTTTCCCAGCCTGCACAGCTCCGCCCACACCACCCCGGGGCTCCCGCGTCTGAGAACTCTTGTGCCCGGTGACTGCTAGCGCCAGGGCTTTTCCTGAGCTTTGGAATTGGTTTGGCTTTTCTGGAGCAACAGCCCCAAGCTAAGTGCTGGGGAGCCAGTGTCTGCGGGCGAAGAGACCTCTCTCTCTCCCTTTATTCAACGCGAAAGGGCAACTCAGACAAATGAGGCCGTCCCTGGTCTCAAGGGGGGGGTGAGTCCTGTGGGAGACCCAGGCTGGGACGAAGAGTGTTCTCAGGGACGGCCCCGGGCGAGCAGGGGCTGGCGGCAGCGTGCACGGGCTCTGGGAACCGGCGTGGCCGGGAAGGGCCGGGCCGCAGCCAGATCCCACGCGGAGTCTGTCTGGATCTGGACGTGGGAGCGTGAGCTGCAGGCCGGGGACTGCTCGCTGGGCGTGGAGGGAGGGTCTGGGACGCAGAGGACCCCAAAGAACCAGCCTCCCGGCGCACAGGAGCTTGCCCGAGGGTGCACATCACCGTGGGGGGCGCCTGGGGGTCGGTCCCAGGCAGAGCCGAGAGGAGAGAGGCAGGGGAGCCCAGCAGGCTTCCATCCGGATGCCAGATGCCGCCGTGAGAGGCGCAGAGAGCAAACGAGCCCGCTCACAAGCACACGCACAGACACTGGGCGGACGCGGCGGACGGCTCGGCGTGGGCACAAGAACACCAAGGGCACGAACCCACGGAGAGGCCTGGCGCAGGCATGCGTCCGTCCTGAATTGAGAAACGTGATTAACGCGTCCCTCAGCTCCCGAGGGCTGTCACCACCTTGCTGGGTGACCAGAGGCAGGCCCTTTACCCCTCGGGCCTCGGTTTCTGTCTGTAAGGAAGGCATTCCCGGAGCTCCGCCAGCCGAAGGAGCCACAGAAGAGGCCGAGGAGCAGCAGGGCTGCGGCCTCCTCGCTGGGGGCCCTTTCCACGCGTCAGGACTGACGTCACTTCTGGACACGGGATCCTTGGCCCTTGCCTGGCCCCAGTGGCCCTGGCGGAGGCTCTCTGCCCTTGACCCTTGCTCTGCTGCTCGCCCTGAGTCAAACCCCCCATCGGCAACAGCGCCAAGCAGCTGTCCCCACCCCGAGAAGGGGACCCAGAGGGTCAAAACTGCAAAGCCTTGGCCCCTAGGAGACAGCCTCTGTCACATCACCCGGGGGCCCCGTGACCCAGCACCTCCCCTGACTCAGCTCCAAAGCCCCCGCCCCTGACAAGTGAGGCTACGGGTTTTAGTTCCTGCACGTTCCCAGGCCTGGGGCTTTTGTGCCCTGTGCCCTCGGCCCGGAGAGCTCCGCAGCTCCTCCAGCGCCAGCAGGCCGACCAGGCTGCCTCGCGGGTCCCACTCACCCTGCAAATTCCCTCTCCGATGCCGCCGCCTCTGAGCAGCCCCATCTACGCCCCCCCAGACAGAACTAATCATCGGCCACGCGTAGCGCCCTTCCCCATGAGCGCGCCCCAGCCCTCTCCCTTCTGCCGCTGTGATGGGTCCTGGGTGTGTGTGTGTGTGTGTGTGTGTGTGTGTGTGTGTGTGTGACCCCGACGGCCTGAGTGTGTGTGGGTCTTCGCCCTGAGGCTCACTCCTCACGGCACCTCCGGCTGCGCGTGCGGCCAGGGTGCAAGTTCATTCGAGGGGGTCTAATTTCCGCTTGGCAGGTAACGGTTGTTTCTGTTTACTCCCCACAGAAAGCGAGTGATTGCTTTTGGTTCCCATTTTTGGAAGCCCCTGCCTCCCACCCGGCGGCTCCGGACGGCCCGGTCCCTCGATGGCCGAAGAAAGCCAGGCGGTCCAGCCCCAGGACCAGAGCTGCTGGGCCGTGCTGCCTGACGTGTGCCTGCGCCGTGTCTTCTGGTGGCTGGGAGACAGGGACAGGGCCAGGGCCACCCTCGTCTGCAGGAAGTGGAACCAGACGATGCACTCGGCTGACCTCTGGCGGTACAGGACCATCACGTTCAGCGGGAGACCGTCCAGGGCGCATGCGTCCGAGTTCGAGTCCGCTCTTTGGTACGTGAAGAAATTCGGCCGTTACCTGGAGCACCTGGAGATCCACTTTCTGAACCCCTACAACGCCGTGCTCACCAGGAAGTTCCAGGTCACCATGCGAGGCCTCCTGTCGTGTCTGGGCAAGAGTAACAGCCGTCTGAAGTCTCTGTCCGTCCAGCACCTGGAGCTGGACCGTCCGGTCTGGAGGAGCAGCATCCGGACCTCGTTCATCAAGAGCCTGAGCTTCTTCCTAAAGAAAGTGGGCAAACACTTGGACCGCCTCAGCCTGAAAGGGGCCCGGCTGAGCGTGGAGCAGGGCTGCGCGGTGCTCGGCTCCCTGAGCCGCTTCCGGGGCGAGAGCGTGCTGTCGCAGCTCAACATCGAGGACTACTTCAGCCACCACCTGGCTGTCTACAGCAGCCCGCAGTTCAACAAGACCATGGCCGCCTTCCGCAGCCTGGTGTCCCTGACCCTCAACTACAACTGCGTCTCGGACGAGCTGCTCGACAGCCTGTGTGAGAACAACTCCAGGACCCTCTGGACCCTGAACATCAAGTGCCACGTTCACGACCCCCACGGCCAGGTCGTCTGGGGCATGTCCTGGGCCAGGCTGGCCAGGCAGGCCTCCAGCCTGAAGGTGAACTTCTTCTTCGAGCGCATCATGAAGCACGAGCGCCTGGCCCGCATCCTCCTGCGGGAGATCCCTGTTCGGAGCATCAGTCTGAGAAGCTGCTACTTCAGCGACCCCGACTGGTCCATGCGGCCCACGCTCACGGATCTCCTGCCCACCTTCCGGCACACGCTGCAGGTGGGCGGGGCCTGCGCTCACTCCACCCAGACTGCGGCTCGGGCAAGGTCCCCAGACAAAGCGCCCCCCCAGGTCACAGCGGGTGACAGCCACCGCTGACCTGTGCACGCCCCGCTGGGCGCTCTCGGAGCCTCTCCGGATGAGGGCGGGTCTGTGGCCGCTTCCTCCGGCACAGGGTCCCACTCCACACGGGAGACTGAGTGAGCCCAGACCAGACCCACCAAGTCACTGAGGAGCCCAGGGGTGCTCGCTGGCCTCTCCCCTGGCCACCTCCCCATCCATCAAATCAGGGTCATCGTGTGCCCCCAAGGACCTCAGGGAGGCTGCGACAATTGGTGCCAACTGGTGTAAATACCCCCCCTCCCGAGGGCCACCGAGGGCTGCGAGCTCATTTGACACTTGCCCACTGCTGTCCTTCCGCGCAGGGGGGCGGCCGCCCGGCCGCCGGGCCAGGGTGCTGCAGGGCGGGGCCAGCCTGGGTCTCTGAGCTCCAAATGCGTCTTGCAGACTTGGGGGAGATCACCCACAGGTCCCCGTGTGTCACCTGCAGGCCTGGGGCCACCGGGGGCGTGTGGGGGGCCCCAGCCGGTCCCAGCATCTCTGCTCCGCCCCCCTTGGTGCTTTTCCAGAAGCTAACGTTCGAGTTCAACAACAGCCACGAGTCCCTGGACGAGGAGCTGTGCCTGCTCGTCCTGACCTGCAGGAAGCTGTTCTACTTCAAAGTCTGGGCTTTCCTGGACGTCAGGTTCGTGGAGCGGATCCTGAAGAGCCAGGAGGAAGGGCAGTGCTCCCTGCGCACCCTCAAGGTGGGGCCCCGGCCTGTCCCCGGCTGCGCCCGCCGCCGTGCCCGGGGCTGGGGCGCTGTGGGGCCGGCGGCGCAGTCACGGCGCGTCTCTGGCCGCACAGGTGCGGGTCTACACCAACAGGTACGAGACCAGCGACGAGGACAGGACGCTGCGCGAGATCCACAGGAAGTACCGGCGGCTCATCGACGCGGAGCTCAACTACTTCGTCATCGCTTACCCCATGCTGTAGGCCGCGCTCCCCGAGGGCGGCGGAGCCCCCCACCCGGTTCCCGCGGGAGGACCCCGGAGCCCCGCCCCCGCCCCCCCCCCGTGTCCATCTTGCCAGGCCCACCCCATCCGACACCCCGACAAAGGCGGGGGCCGCTGGTGATGTGACTAAAGCGCTGTCTTTACCAACTGCCAGGGCTGGCCTCTCCTTTGTCCCCGGGCGTGGGCTGCATGGCGCTTCCCGCGGGGGCTGAGAGCCCAGCGCCTGCTCTGCCCCCGGATGGAAATCCACCAGCAGGTCCTCCGGGAGGCGGCGAAGTTCCCGCTTGTAATTTTTAAAAAATGTTTATTTTTGAGGCAGAGAGAAAGAGAGCACGTGAGCAGGGGAGGGTCAGAGAGAGAGGGAGGCACAGAATCCGAAGCAGCTCCAGGCCCCGAGCTGTCAGCACAGAGCCCAACGCGGGGCTCGAACCCACAGACCGCGAGATCGTGACCTGAGCTCGAGTCTGACGCTTAACCGACAGAGCCCCCCCGGTGCCCCGAAAGTCCCGCTTTTAAATGCAGCTGCTAAGAGCTGGGCCCGCCTCCCCTGACCCCTGCAGGGTGGCCCCTCGCCTCCTGCACCTGCTTTTCTCGTGTCCCTGTTACTCCCGTCCAGGGGGTGCCAGGGGCCGTCACTCCTGTTTACAAAGAATTGTAAGACGTCGTCCCCAATGCGAGGTTGCGTGAGACCGGGACACACAGCTGCATGTCCGTGTGATGCCAGTCATGTGGAGTGTGTAGCAGAGAAGAGCTACCCCAGCGTCTCTGGGTGATGGGATTGTATGTGGTTTTTATCTTCCTTTTACTGCTTTACCTCACTTCTCAAGCTTTCTACAAGGACTATCTATGTGTTACTTTTATAATGAAGGGGGAGGGGGGGTCTCTGGTGTTTTAAATAGGAAGTAATTACAAATTCTTGAGCCCAGGCCCTCACATGTATTGATCCTGGTCTTTGGAGATTTTTGCACATATATCTGCATGTGGTGTTTTTTTTTTTTTTTCGATAGACCTCAATACAATTTCAGAGCATCTTTGACAAGGGTCTCGTTTCACATTTGCTTTGCGTTGCCTTCTGCGTGCTGCGTCCCTGTCTGCGCAGCCGCCTGGGGCTCTGGGAGAGCTGCTGTGGATCCCGTGCTTTGGGGGTCCCGGCAGCTCCGTGGCCACGGCCCCAGGAACCACCCTGCAGCTGCTGGGTCCACGGGGCTCCTGTCTCCTAGCATTCAGGACAGGCCCACACGGGTGAGGGGGTGGCCCCCCTGCAGGGACACCAGAGGGGTCCTGGGAGCCACAAGAGCACAGTTGGCTCTGTGAGGGGAGCCTCAGCCGGAACGCAGACCACCTGCAAGAATGACTGGCTGGCTGGCTGCCTGGCTCATTGATTGATTGGCTGGTTGATTGACTGGTTGGCTGGTTGGTTGACTGACTGGCTGCTGGTTGATTGATTGGCTGATTGACTGACTGGGTGGTTGATTGACTGATTGACTGGGTGGTTGATTGACTGGCTGATTGACTGACTGGGTGGTTGATTGATTGGCTGATTGATTGACTGATTGGCTGATTGACTGACTGGGTGGTTGACTGACTTATTGGTATAATGATTTCTTCTTGGCGTAGACCAGTTCTGGACGGCTTTCTTTCACCTCCAAACACAGAATCTGAGTGTAGAGGAGTCTTATACAGAAGGCACATTAACACATTTTATGGACGTGCTTTCCACAGAAGGGTGGACTCAGTCTAGTTTGGACAATTCCGGGTCTGTTTCCATAGCCAACCTGGGTTTCTCATCTCTGCCTCTGCCTGTTTCGACGTCACACACCGTGCGGCCTCTGGGCTCCAGAGAGGAGTAAACATGCATGTACATCTTGGTGGTGGTGGTGAAATAGTTTGACCCGTGGGTCCTCTGACAACGGGTCTCAAGGACGCTGGGACTCCCTGGCCACACGCACATTCCCGTCCCCCATGGAGCAGGGGAGCCCCGGGGAAACGCAGGCAGACGCTGTCTGTAGCCCATGTGCTCGGGGCCCAGGGGTGGGTGAAGACGCCGGCGGCATTGTGACCTCCGTGTGCCACAGCTGCTTGTCCCTGCCCATCCCCTCGGGCCGGCTGTGGGCCAGCGGGGGCTGCCCTGGTGACGGGATGGCGGACCAAACCCTCTGCATTTCCAGATGCGCGAGAGAAGCAGACCGCAGTCTCCTGAGGCTCTAACCGCCACCCACAGGCAAGGCGACACGAAAGTGCAGTTTTGGGGAAGACTGAGCGAGGGGCCTTCAGCTCTGTGGGAGGAAGGGTCCTGATACCTGTGTCCTCTGTCCCCTTGGGCCACTGACTGTGTGACCCTGAGTTCTGTACCCGGTTCAGACATGCTGAGCTCCCCAACGTGCAAATAAAGCTGGGGCGGGGCCGGGGGGCTGCACGGAGCTGGAGACGGCCGTGTCTGTCGCCTGGGCCTGGTCAGCCACGGGCCGTGAGGGATTTAAATGTGCGCCGCAGCACGCGAGGGAGCTCGAGGCAGGTCGGCCTGACGCAGACTCGGAAAAAGAGGTGGCTTTCCTGGGGCCACGCGGCCGGGTAGTGGCAGAGCCGACACCAGAGTCCCTGACCGAGACCACAGGACACTGTCATACCACAACGGAAGGCGTCCACAGAAGGGGCCGAGTGTGCGGTGTGCGCGTGGCCGGCGGGTGCGAACCCATGAACAGCTCGGGCAGGTGGACGCCGTCCTCCCTCCTTCAGGGATGAGAACGCAGGGACCTAAGAGCAGCCGACCGGGAGCGCGGGCAGCAGGTGCGTCGACGCCCCACCGATGGCCACGCTCTTCGTTACCGCAACCGCCTCCCACACAAGGAGGTTTGGAGGCGCTGCCAAGGGCGTCAGGCGAGTCAGAGGCGGCTCCCGTTTTACCACACGTAGCTTAGAAACGCTGCCGTGGAAGCTGGAGTTGCCAAGAACCAAGGGTTTTTATCCTTTTTTATGTGTATTTATTTTTGAGGAAGAGGGGCAGAGAGAGAGGGAGACACAGAATCTGAAGCAGCTCCAGGCTCCCAGCTGTCAGCACAGAGCCCGACGCGGGGCTCGAACCCACGAACGGTGAGATCACGACCTGAGCCGAAGTCGGACGCTTAACCAACAACCACCCAGGTGCCCTAAGAACTAAGTTTTTTTTTTTTTTTTTTTTTTGAGTAAAATAGAAATATAGGAATACGTATTCACAGTACTAGAATGATGGATGTCAGTCACTGTCCTAGAAAAAACATCGCCAACTATAAGCCGACAGAAGCGATCTTTCATAGGGCACAGAATGACCCTCTTCACGGGCACCTGCCCGTCACACCTCCTGCCAAACAGCCACCCAGCGGGGGGGGCACCTTCAGGCTGAAGTCACAAGCCTCGTCCGTTCACTGGCTGAATGTCACACGCCTGACAAAGTTGCCCGGCTCCCCGGGAGGTGCTCGGGTGAGGGGCTGACTCCTTTCTCGGCCGTGGCCGAGCGCAGGCTGGAGAAACGCCTGGGCAGGCGCACCCGCTCGCCACGTCGAAGGGGTGAGAAGAGCCCGTTGATTCCCTCGTTTGCCCAACAAATTGTTTCCAAGTAACGTGTTTTGCTCTGTTCCGTCTTACTGGGCACTGAGACCCGACCCGGCTTCAGCGGCGGGAAGACGCCACTGACACGGACACTGAGCAGTGCATGGAACAGCCCTATCGAGTCCTCTCCCACCACATACCGGTTTACCGGTTTACCAGTCAGGCTTTACTAGTCCTCTCACACCACCCACCGGTTTACAGGTCAGGCCTTACTAGTCCTCTTCCACCACATACCAGTTTACTGGCCAGGTTTTACTAGTCCTCTCTAACCATGCACCGGCTTACTAGTCAGGCTTTACTAGTCCTCTTGTACCACGTACCAGTTTACCAGTCAGGCTTTACTAGTCCTCTCCCACCACGTATCAGTTTACCAGTTTACAGGTCAGGCTTTCCTAGTCCTCTCCCACAATGTACCAGTTTACTGGCCAGGCTTTACTAGTCCTCTTGCACCATGCACTGGTTTACTAGTCTGGCTTTACTAGTCTTCTGTGACCATGTACCAGTTTACTAGTCAGGCTTCACTAGTCCTCTTTGACCATGTACTGGTTTGCCAGTTAACTGGTCAGGCTTTACTAGTCTCAGTTTACCCACGGGGCAGCTGGCACTCTGGGAGCCGGGGACCTGTTGGGACCAGGTAGCAGGTGACGGGGCTGCTCTGAACCAGGTGGACCTGCAGAGCCGGAGACCGCGAAGAACCGCTGAGCCCCTCAGAGCTGTTTTCACACCCTGCCGACCGCCTCCCCTGGGATCATCCTCCCCCCCCACCCCCCGCCTCTCCCCTGGGGAGGGGCTCGTGGGCCCTTCCTCGCCAGAGCAGCGCTGCTCCCGGGGGCGTCCCAGAGTGAAGGGGTCCCTCCTCATGGGCTACGGAAGCCCCCGGGCGGGCAGGTCCAGGCACAGGGGACGCCCTCGCCTCACAGAGGTTAGGGACACCGTGTGCTGGCAGTAAAGGCTCTCCGCACCAAGGAACGCTTAGATGGGGACCCTCCCGGGAGCCGGGGCGCGTCTGACACTGGACACCAGGTCTGGAGCTGGGCAGCCACATTCCGGGAGCATCACAGATGGGGAGGCCCTGGGCTGCCTGGCCACCTGTCACTTTTTTTTTTTTTAATGTTTTATTTATTTCTAGGAGAGAGAGAGGGAGAGAGAGAGGGAGAGAGAGAGAGGGAGTCACAGACTGAAACAGGCTCCAGGCTCTGAGCTGGCAGTCAGCACAGAGCCCGACGCGAGGCTCGAACCCACGAACCGCGAGATCATGACCTAAGCGAAAGTCGGACGCTTAACCGACTAAGCCACCCAGGCGACCCCCGGCCACCTGTCACTTTACAGGTGACCCTGAGAGGGGCCGTGTCGGAACTAGAATCCAGGTGCTGACCTGGGCGCAGGGGCTCTGCCCCACCCGGCCGGGTGCCCCCCAGCATCCCCGAGCCGAATGTGACACCGAGCGAGGCAGCGGCAAGGAAGGCGGCTGGACGTGAGCCCCGCACTCACAAGGCGGCCCTTCGATGCCACGGCGAGGGGCTGGGTGGGCAGTCCCCTGGCCGCGTGTGTGCTCTGGACCCAGCAGGAGGCGGCCAGCCAAGCGCCAACTCTCTGGAGCAGGGACACCACGTACGTGGAAACTCCTGGGGCACTTTTACAGCGGAGCGTGGGCGCCCGAGCTATCCCGCCGAATACACCGCCAGGGAAGAGAGGTCACCCCACACGGCGCCTGAGCCCTGAGTCCAGCTGCACAGAAGTGACGCGGGGGTGGGGGGTGGGGGGCGGGGGGACCGTCCCAGCGGCTCAGGCAGCCGCACAGCACCCCACGCAGCGGGCAGTGTCGGGGAGCCTCGGCCCCCTACCCCCTCCAGAGCCTACTCGTCCAGACACTGGCTTGAATCTGCGGCAGAAACGGGGACATTTTTCCTCTTCCTTTGCTGTTACATGAGTCTGAAGATACGATTATCACCCCGTCCGCATCCCGGGCAGGAAAGGAAGCGGGAGCCCCTCCCCGAGCCACGGTGCCAAAGCAGGTGCCCCATCTCCCCGGCTGACATCCCGAGACCAGAGCCCACCCTGCCTGACGGCCGGCCTATGAAGCAAAGGCTCCTCCCCCCAGCCGCACGACCCCAGGCGGCGCAGCCCGGCCCCCCAGCCGCACGACCCCAGGCGGCGCAGCCCGGCCCCCCAGCCGCACGACCCCAGGCGGCGCAGCCCGGCCCCCCAGCCGCTCCTCAAGCCCCGGGACTCACTGACCTTCCAGGAGCTGAAGCCCCTCCGTCCTCTCGGGTCTCCGGGCAGAAAGGGACCCAGAGAGACGCCTGCAGGTGCGGGTGGACCCAGGGGCTCCGCTCTCACCTGCTCTCTGCGAGACCAGGACACTGGGTCTGAGGCGACAGCCCCCACGTGGTTTCGTAGGGACAGGGATGGAGGCCGCAGAGAGGTCCGGCCCCCATCACAGTTCTCAGCGGGGGATCCGGGACCACACTCAGCTGCACCTGAACTAAACAGCTGGGACCCCTCCCCCCGGGCCCCAAGTCCCGCGATGGGCAGCTGGGCCTATGCCCACACGGGGTGCAACTGGGAACCCCCACTGCCCAACCAGCAGCCCGGAGCTGCCCCCAAACCTCGGCCCCGCCGCCCCGCCCCGGGCTTGCACCTCTGACCGCAGTTCCGCGTCCCTGAAATGACGGCTCTGTGCCACCGACTGTGACATGTTTAATCAGCGTCCTCACCATCTGCACTTTCAGCAGACGGCGTCGGGGTGGAGGCCCCCCGCCCACTCGCCCTGGTCGCCCCCGCCCCGAGGGGGGATGGACTTCCTCATGGGGGTGCACAGCACCTCGTCGATGTAGATGGTGTTTTCCTTCACCTGGAGCTCCTCCTGGAGGGCCAGCTGCCTGCGGTTCAGGCCCTTCAGCTCCACCTGCGCCTGCGCTAAGGCCTCCTTGAGCCTAGGAGAAGGGGGAGAACCTGAGACGCTCTTCCCGGGGGGGGGGGGGGTCCGTGTGCTCAGGACACAAACTCATAGGACCCTCCCCCCGCCACACACAGATTTCAAATGGAGCCAGATCCCCAAGGCAGAAACCCCCACTGCCAGCATTTAAAATTGTGGGTATTTGGGGCACCGGGAGCTCAGTCGGTTGAGTGTCCAGCTTCTGCTCAGGTCATGATCTCACGGTTTGTGGGTTCGAGACCCGCGTCGGGCTCTGTGCTGACAGCTCAGAGCCGGGAGCTGCTTCCGATTCTGTCTCTCCCTCTCTCTCTGCCCCTCCCCTGCTCATGCTCTTTTTTTCTCTCTCTCAGAAATAAGTAAAACATTTAAAACAAAAAACAAAAAACCTGTGGATATTTACCTAAACATCTGGATTTGGGCTCCAGAAAATTTTAAACTTTGGGACTCATTTTCGGCATGGCCACAACTGGCTGCCCTCCGGAAAGGGACTCCTCGAACTTCACTGGTGCAAAGGCGCCCACGCGGCTCCGCCCAGCCCTGCTGCTGGTCCACGTGCACGGGCCCCGCGCCCCGCCGCCCACCTACCTGGCGACGTTGTGGGCAATCTCTTGCACCTCCCTGACCAGCCGATACTGCGCGACGTCGCGACACAGCTCCACGTTAGGCCGGCGTGTTCTGGTCTCCAGGCGCGTGTGAGCCACCTTGGCAGGCCCCTCCTGGTCAGCGATGGCCTTTCCAAGAACTGTGACGTTCTCCTCCTGGCTGGCGATCTCTTCCATGACCTTGCAAACGGATCAGAGAAAGCGGGGGCGGCTGTGCTGTTCAGAACTCGGCAGCACACTTCTCATGTCTGCCGTGGTCACGTCGGTGAGCAGGGGGGACCTCAGGCTGGTGCCCCGGCAGGACCCCGGGACGCGCCTGGCCTCTCCTCCCCGCGGCGGGCACTGCTGGCCGGCGAGGGGACTCACCCACCCTCAGAACCACGCTGACGGGATGGACGCGACTGGCCGTTGCTGCCTCGCGTCCTTCCCCAGGCACGCGGGTCCCCTGGAGAAGGCCCTGGGCACAGGCGTGGGCTGACGGCCGACCTCGGCCCGAGTGCCCCGTGCCGTGAGCTGGACGCTGCCCGCTTCCCTGCGGTCCGCCCGCTGGCCCCAGGCCCACCCCGGAAGCCGACGAGAGTGGACAAGCTGCCTCAGGGTCTCTTTGATGGGAGCTTTGTGCACAGAAAAAATCACTTAGAAGTTACTTGGGGTTTTAGATCAATACTTAACTAGTTTTAAATTGCGTTTCTTCCTCGAGCTTTTGTCTTTTTAATCTTTGCATCATGGAAATTTCCAGACACACACAGTAGAGAGGGCCCTCTGTGGGCACCTCATTGATTTCAGCAATGATCACTATGCGGCCGGTTCTTTTCCATCCCAGCCCTGCCCATCAGCTGAATATTTTAAAGCAAATCCCAGATATTATATCACGTTAGGCTTAAAAAGTTGAGTTTTAGGTTTCTGAAGAACAGAGGCAGAGCACAGGCAGGGGAGGGGGAGAGAGAGAGGGAGACACAGAATCTGAAGCAGGCTCCAGGCTCCGAGCTGTCAGCACAGAGCCTGACGCGGGGCTCGAACCCACAAACCATGAGATCATGACCTGAGCCGGTCACACACCTAACCGACTGAGCCCCCGGGCGCCCCTAATATGAGTTGATGAACCAAACCTACAAGTACGAGGCAACACAGCACTTCCGTGCAGAGCTCGCGATGGGGAAAGTCATTTCAACAACTCACGTGGCTGGAGTCCCAAGTAGCGTCCGCTGCTTTCTGCACGGCCACATCTGTTGCCCAAGGTCAAGGGTGCTTTTCCGGGACTTTAGGGCACATGCAAGGAAGCTTCCATATTTGGAAATCTACTCACCTGCACGTATAAGAGCCACTATCTGCCTTGCAACCGAAGGTAATGGCACCTGATACGCAGCCTTCTGGAGGGACAGCTAACACCTCGACACAGGCCTAAGTGACGAGCGCCTCCAGTGAGAAGCCCCTGACGAGCACCTCCGGTGAGAACCCCCTGACGAGCGCCTCCCCTGAGAGCCCCCTGATGAGCACCTCCCCTGAGAACCCCCCAACGAGCACCTCCGGTGAGAACCCCCCTGACAAGTGCCTCCCCTGAGAACCCCCCGATGAGCGCCTCCGGTGAGAACCCCCCCTGACGAGCGCCTCCCCGGAGAACCCCCTGACGAGCGCCTCCCCTGAGAACCCCCTGACGAGCACCTCCAGTGAGAACCCCCTGACGAGCGCCTCCGGTGAGAACTCCCTGATGAGCCACTCCGGAGAACCCCCTGACGAGCGCCTCCCCTGAGAACCCCCCGACGAGCGCCTCCCCTGAGAACACCCTGACCAGCACCTCCAGTGAGAACCCCCTGACGAGCACCTCCAGTGAGAACCCCCCGACGAGCACTTCCGGTGTGAACCCCCGACGAGCGCCTCCGGTGTGAACCCCCCGACGATCACTTCCAGTGAGAAACCCCCTGCTGAGCGCCTCCGGTGTGAACCCCCGACGAGC
>NW_024081124.1:965330-972400 GCF_003009895.1 Hyaena hyaena
GAGCGCCTCCGGTGAGAACCCCCCCTGTGCAGGTGGACTGCTCTCCCGGCCCAGAGCCCGTCTGAATGAAAAGACACTTTCGAAGATGAAACGGGGCACAATCTCCTCACAGGTCGGCCTTCACGTTTCCAATAGGTTCTGATGGGAAACACGAACTCTGAGCCCAACGAAGTGAGACATTGGTCCTGCCCCGGCAGAGTCACCCCTGTCCTCAGTACCTCGTTGGACCATTACAAGCCAGACTCCATTATTTCTCCTATGTTGTCAGTGCTGGTGATGAGAATTCGAGGAAATTGGTTTTCTCTCTTATTATATAAATCCATGCAGAATTCCTTGATTTTTGCCTCCTGACCCACAAACCCTAAAATATTCACAATCTGACCTTTTATAGAGCCAGGATGCAGTCCCTTCTGATCACCCTAACCCTGGCTTACAGCACCCCTTTCTTCCTTAATTCTAAATCTTGCTGAGGCTAAAGTATGCCCGCCGGGGCCTCTCACCACGCGCTTGGGGGGTGGTCTCAGCCTGTCCACAGGCTGACCGGGGGGAGGCTTTTCTCCAGAACTGGGTCTGGGTACCCAGACGGGGCTGGCTGCCTCAGTCACTCATCCCGAGCACACGATCCCTGACCTCGCTGCTCCCTGACCTCGCTGCTCCCTGACCCTGTATTATCTGACCCCATGGCCCCCTGACCCTGTGGATCCCTGACCTCACTGCTTTCAGGGCAAGGTCATGCCCCCTCCCCCAGCGGCCACGTCTCTGGATCGGCCTACAGGGGAGGGAACAGTCTCCACACTGACTCTTGTGAACATGGGAATGATTGTAGGTACACGTGGGGCGCGTCCTGGGGCACGTGGCCTGCGCCCCACCCCCTTAGCAGAGCCACCCATCCCCCCCACGTGCAAGGTCAGCAAGGACACAGCCTTTGCGGTCACAACGTGAGGCACCAACGAGAGCCACCGGCCAGGGCTCCGAGCCCAGTCCTGCCGCCGTGAGCCCGGGGCCGTGACAGTGCTGTCAGCCTCTCGGGCCTCAGCGCCTCACCCCAGAGATGGAGCACGCCGCCGCCCCTCTGAGCGTCGCGAAGGCATAGCGGCCGCGCCCACAGCACCTGCTCTGGCCATGCTGGCAGTCCTAGGGCCAAGGCCCCGCCCGCCCCCACCCGCCGCCCCCAGGCGTCCCGCCGGGTCTCACTGAACCGGCTCCGCAGCCTGTCCAGGCAGTGGACCCCTTGTGGACTCAGGGCCACCCCGGGCCCTCGGCTCCCGGGCCCACAGCCCTCCTGGCCCCGTCTACCCTCCCCCTCCTTCCCGCCTCAGACCCACCTTCCGAGGCCCAGATTAGCTCCTGCCCAGAGGCCTCCCCGCTGCTCTTTGGCCCTGATTCCTGTTTGCGGCGGCAGCAGCCAATTTGTACTGACGATGTGTCGTGTGAAACACGTGTGTGCGTGTCTGCGTGCAAACCGTGTGCCGGCACACTCTGGAGACCTGACCTGGGCTGTGTGACCTAACTCTGACCGCCCCCCCCCCCCGACAAGGGAGCACCGTGCTGCCTGCTCCGTCAACAAGGAACATCAGCAACGGGGGCCTAGGTGGATCGCACGTGTTTTAACTTCCTGTACATTGTGGTGTTTTGACCTCAAAACATAAGCCCTTCCGGGCGGGGAGGGCCTGGCCACGGCGAAGGGGCCAGCCTGGGGCTCGCCTGTGCCAGCAGTGACGGGTCCAGGGCGCTGGCTCCTCTGTGCGCCCTGAGCCCCGGGGAGCGTGTTTCTCTGCCTTAGCCTCCCAGGGCCTGGCGCCAGGGACGCCCCTGAGGCCCAAAGTCCTCCGACGTTACTCAGCCCGGCAGTTCCTGGGCTGCTCCGTCGGCCCTGCCGCCTGCCCGGGAGACCCCCAGGAGCCCTGGGGCCCCTCACGCCCTCTCTGGGCCCTGGCCACCCGGCGTCCCCTCCCGACCCCGAGTGCACGTCGGCCCCTCGGGCCTCTGGGTACAGTCAGCTGTGTCTCCCTTGTGCCGCACCCGGGGGCCTGTCGCAAAGGAGCTCACCGTCAGGTGGGCCCCCGGCGCCACACCAGCTCCCTCCGTCCGGGGTCCACACGCTCACCCGCCAGGTCCTTCTAGCCGTGCGGTGCCCCCCGAGTACGGCCTTCTGTTGTGCGGCTCCTCACTCAGTGGAGTCTTGTCTTATAGCCAAGACCCTGGGTTCAAGGTCGGAGTTCAGCCCAAGGGCAGGCCCGGGGGTGAGCAGGCCTCCGGTCACTGCTGCCGACCACACGCCCTGCGCCCCCTCCCCCGCTCAGCTGCCAGCCCCCCCCTCCCCCCCAGGGCAGCTGCTGCTGTCCCCGAGTCACGGGCGAGGCCCCTGTCCCAGGGCCCGGCCCTCACGGCCCTTCCAAACCCAGCGCCTGTCTCCTGGCCCCCGCCCGTCCGTGTCCCTGCCGCGGCCTGCGGGCAGCCTCCTGCGCTGGGACCCGGGACCGCGCGCCCGTGCGGGAGGCGCCTGCTGCCGGCTCGCGGCGGGTTAGTATTCGGGAACTCTGCCAGCCCCCCGCTAGATAGGCGGCTTGAAGCGCCTGCAGCGCAGGAGCCGGCAAACGCTAGAAATGAAGGCCTTGCACTTCCAGCTTCTGCTGACGCCAGCTTAGCAGCACAGCAGCGGGCAACCTGGAGGGACACGGAGCCGGAATCCCGAAACTCCGGCGGGTTTGGGGGAAGCGGCCGCATCCAACGAACGCGTGGAATTTCATGTCACAAAGGACGTGGCCACGTGGCCAGCGAGCGGGGCCGAGGCCCAGGGCGTGCACATGGCCTGCTCTTTGCAGCGACGACACAGAGGCCCAGAACGGGGCAAAGTCCCCTCCGGTCCCCAGGAGCCAAGCCCCGCGGCCGAGCTGGGGGACCGAGAGCTTCCTCCTTAGGGACGCAAGAACGCAGGCCAGGGGCCGGCAGCCTGGTCCGGCGGCTCCCCACGCCGGCCCTGCCCGCACGGCGGGCCCCCTGCATCCTCCGGGGAGCTCACCTTGGCCAGGTGAGTGGCCAGCTTGTCCCTGGCGTCCTTGGTCTCCTTCAGCCCGTTCCGGAAGGCCACGTCCACCGCGTCGCACTGCCTGCGCAGGTCGCCGGCCGTCTGGGACAGGAGCCGGTCCGCCAGGGCCTTCAGCTCCAGGGAGCTGGTGATCTGCCTGGCAGCCTTCTCCACGTTGGCGTTGGAGAAGTCCAGCCAGTCCTCCAGACTCACAGAGCTGCAACGGAAGCCACGCGCTCTCTCGCGGCCCGTCGGGGCTGCGGCAGGGGGTGCGCGGCTGGCAGGGCCCAGAACTCCGCGGAAGCTCGGGACGCCCCTCCCCGGGCGGGGCCCGCACTGGTGCCTCTGTGGGAGACTCGCCTGCCCCGCTGGGCCTGCGTCCGCGGGTGTGGACCCTAAAGGGCGCGATTAGCGTGCCCCTCGTACACTTAGAGCAAGACAAATCCTCACTGTTCAGAGGTTTCACAGGAGACGCTCCCCAGGCGCCCCCCCCCCCCCCCCCCCCCCCCCCCCCCCCCCCCCCCCCCCCNTGCCACTCACCGGGGATCCACCCGCGTGGCGCTCTCCGAGTATCGGATGTTCGGGGAGTTGTTGTTGAGGGAGACGCAAACGTCGTCGATGGTCAGGGCCACAAACTTGTCCTTCAGGTCCTTCTCCAGCTTGTACTTGGCCGAGCGGTTCAGCCTGCAAGGAGGAGGCGGGTTCGCTCCGCGACACCCAGGCGGCAGCTGTGGGGTCCCAGGGACCATGGGTGACCCGCCACCACGGGGCCACCGAGCGGGCCACGGCGCCTGCTCCCCTCCTGCCCCCGGCACCAGGCTCAGCCCCGGGTCCGCTAGCCTGGCCTTCCAGACCCTCCCCCACCGTGACGGCTCCTGAAGTCACCGCGGAGGCCGGCTACACGTGAGGGGTCAGCCCTGGCGGGAAACACCCCGTGTCCTTCAGGGTGAATCTCCCCCCACCCTGTCCCCACCCACGGCCAGGGGGCGGCTGTCACGTGGGCCTGACCCCCGGGGCCGTTTCCTCCTGACCTGATCTGCTCGGACGCCTCCTCCACGGTGCGCGTCAGCAAGGCCGTCACCCCGCGGATGACCTCAGCCTCCTTCACCAGCTCCTGCTCCACCTCATCGTGCACCAGGTCGATGCCGACCCGCCTCTCCCTGGCCGAGGGGGAGGGGCCGGTCATCCGACAGGTCGGGGGACCCTCGATACGCAGTCTTTCTGGACAACGGGTTTGAGTACGACCCGCCCCGTGTGCATGGCGTGGTCAGGACGTGCACGGGTCCGTTTCTGTGGGACCTCGAAATATCCAAGCCACCAGGAGGCAAGCCGGATCGGTCGGTCCCTGCTCACTGCTCACGCCCGAGGCACTTCCCCCCTTAATGTGGCCTTCGTTCCGGAAGCCTTTTCCCTCTTACCCGTTCATTAGAAACGTTGTCTTTTGACTGAGAATTTCAAAGACATGTGTTTCCTTCCTGGAAACAGGACCCAGTCCTGATTTTCGCCACGGATTTGAATCCAGAAAGAGGAGCTGACCTTTCCAAAGGGACGTTGTAACACGTGCCAATAAACGCCCGGAAACAGAGCTTCAGAGCGAGTGACTCCCCAGGGTCCCGTCATGTTCCCCCCAGAAGGACCCATCCCTGCCGCTCTCTCTCTCCACCCCGTGGGGCCATGTGTGGCGGGAGGGCCCCACCCCCCCCAGCTGGAGTCTCAGGCACACTGCACAGCTCAGGGGCACCTGGCTTGCCCTCCGGGGAAATGGGCGTAATTACGACTTTCACGGGGTTTGGCAGGGAACAGGGAGGAGCAGGTGCGGACGGCGAGGTCCCTGGCTCGTGGCAGCAGGCGCCCCACCACCCTACAGCCCCCCGCACAGCCACCCTGGGCGTGACCCTGGGCAGCGGGGACTCGGCGATCGCCCGCTCCTTCCCCTGGCCTCACAAAGCCCGCTTGTGGCTGGGAGGTGGCTGCTGAGGGAGCGGAGGCTTGGACGCTGCAGGCCGCAGCCCACCCCACTGCCGGGCGTGAGGGGAGGGAGGGTCCAGAGAGGCCCTGGGGCCCAGTCGCCAGGACCCTCAGGGGCCTGGCCGAGGCGCTGCCGCTTTATCTGGGAGGCACCGGGTTGTAGGGACAGGACTGTGAGCAGGGGGGCGACCTGGGAAAACCTGCATCTGCATCCGGGAAGGCTCGGCCGCCAGCAGCCGGGGCGGAGGGGCCTGCGCCCAGGAACCTCCAGCGTCCCCCAGAGCAGGAAGCCCCGCCCACTCCCAGCCCTGGCAGGAGGGGAGGGACCGTGAAGGTGCGACCGCACAGGGCCCTCTGGACGACCGAGCGCTCCCTCCTGTGTGGCTGGGAGCGCTGGAGCGGACCCTCCTGGGGAAGCTGCGCCTGCCCTGCGGGCCACGCTAAAGACGGCTGGCGTGGCCCCGGGACTAGCTGGCCAGTGGGAGGCAGGCGGGAAAGGCAAGGACCAGACCCTCACTATTGCTACTTGCTGGAGTGCGGACAGAATGGCCGGAGCTCTGGCTGCCGTCTGGCAACACGAGGTAACCTGGGGAGTGAAGGTGGGGGGGGTGGGGGGGATGGGACAGAAGAGGCCGGAGCCCCGCGCGGTCTCCAGGCTCCCCAGGCGTCAGACAGAAAGAAACTGCCCTATTTAAGCCCCATGCTGTCTTGCGGGGCACAAACCCAGTCCTGCCTTCCACCTCAGTTAAGTGGGCGAGAGCTCCTTCGCTGCCCGCCGCCCCGGGGAGGCCGAGACCACGTCCCTGTTTGCCCCCGGTGCCCCGCCCCCAGCACCCCGCGCCGCCCGCAGAGGTCCCTCCGGGCGCCCCCGCCCACCTGTACTCCAGGCACAACTGGGTGATGTGCAGGGGCCCCTTCAGGCCGTCCAGTGCGTTCTGCAGTCTGGTCCGGTAGGTGAGCAGCTCTTCCGTGACCAACACCAGCTGCTCAAGCTTCTCGTCCAGCTCCTTCTTCCAGAACCTGACCTCCTGGAGCCTCTGTTCTGGGGCCACACAGACAAGACAGGGCGTCACAGGCCTGGGCCAGCCGCCTCCGGGGCCCCGACTCTGGGATGAGACCCCGAAGCCACCAGGACGCACTCTCCGCTGCGGGGGGCACCTTCCCAGCATCGTGTGGACTGGGCGCAGGCGGCCGGCGGTGGGGGGGGGGGGCAGGGCTCGCCTCCTACAAAACCAGCCTTGAGTTAACGCAAACACCACCCACGCCGGTCGCTCGAATTCTTCAACGCTGCCGTTGCTCACAACGTTTAGTCTAACCAAAGCCATAACCCTACGGTGTTTGGAAAGCCAGAGACCCAGTACCGCAGTTCTCTGACCCCTCCCCACCCACGGCCGCTTCTGGAGGCAGCCGCCTTCTAAATGCTTTTAGAATTTCTTCCAGCATTTGCTCACACGGCTACTTACCTGTGACCACATCTAGCGACGGCTACCGATTTCCTGTGGGTGAAAGACCAGGGTTTGTCCTTATGTAACGAGTCTCTGCTCCTTCTGGCTTTGAGATTCAGCTGCATCCGCTTTCTGTTAAAGAATCACTTCACACTTGTTCGTGGTTCTGTAACTACGTGAGTGCGATTCACACCTGAGCCAGGCAGTGTGCTAAGGTCAATTTCTTCTCTCCTACAGTTTTTGGTTGTGTGTTTTCCGAGGGGCTGGTCGTTGTGTTTTTGTTTCACGTCCCAGATACGCATCACTAACTTTTCCTTCGACTTTCTTATAGAACTACAGCCCCCCCCAAGTATTTTCAAACCCAAAATTGACTGATGGCTTTGCTTTCTCCCCAAGACCTCTGCCCGGAGCGCTTTCTCCACGCCGCCCGCCCCGCCACCGGCCTGGTTGTTGGTGACGCTTGTCGCTCCAGAGCCCCTCCCCCTGCGCACCCGCTGCAGCCCCCCCAGCTCTGTTCCAGAGCCCCTCCCCCTGCGCACCCGCCGCAGCCCCCCCAGCTCTGTTCCAGAGCCCCTCCCCCTGCGCACCCCCTGCAGCCCCCCCAGCTGTTCCAGAGCCCCTCCCCCTGC
>NW_024081124.1:973780-989622 GCF_003009895.1 Hyaena hyaena
CCGCAGCCCCCCCCACCCCGGAGGTCCCCTCCTCCGGCTTGCACCCCTCCACCTGCTGGAGCAAGATTTCCTGAGACTCAAGGCCAGGACACTTTTAAAAGTCTTCATTCCACCTTCATCGTTTGACTTTGGCTACATGTAGGTTACAGGCTGGAAGTAATTTTCATTCCAAATTGTGATGACGCCTCTTCCTTTCCCCCTGGTGTGTGGGGCCCTGGAGAGAAGTCGGAGGCTCCGGAGTCCTGACTGCGCCTGGAAGCTCTTCAGGGTTTCTTCCCCGTCTTCCTAGCATCAGCCTCACTCACGTGTGCCAGGTGCTGGAGACGGACCCCTGCTTCCAGGGCATTTCCTGAGGTCCCCTCCGTCAGACAGAGCCTCCCCGTGGCCCCGATGCGTAGCCCTCCTCTCCTGTTCTCCGCCCGTCCCTCTTTGCCCCTGCTTCCTGGAGATTCTCACGCTTTCTTTCAGTCCTTCTTTTAGTCTTTAAAAATATGCTGCTCTGACATCTTTGATTCCCAAGAACACTTCTTATGCCCTGAATGTTCTTGTTTTTTTAAATGTTTTATTTATTTCTAGGAGAGAGACAGAGAGAGAGACAGCGTGAGCAGGGGAGGGTCAGAGAGAGAGGGAGTCACAGACTGAAACAGGCTCCAGACTCCGAGCTGGCCGTCAGCACAGAGCCCGACGCAGGGCTCGAACCCACGAACCGCGAGACCATGACCTAAGCGAAAGTCGGACGCTTAACCGACTGAGCCACCCAGGCGCCCCCTGAATGTTCTTTTTTAAGACTCTTCTTGGTCTATGGATAGAATGTCTTCTCTCAATTTCCTGAAGACTTTGTGGTGTATTTTTTTCTCCGTCCGTCTGTGTGGGTGTCTGTTGTGTTAGAGCCTCTCCTCAAATGCTGGGTGACTCTCACCTGATTACATGTGAGACTAAAATGCTGGCCGGACCTCTCGTGCAGGGACAGGGCCTGCCGGCCACAGCACGTGGGTCCCTCCTCGGATGATCCCGGGGTGTCACGCGCAGCTCCCTGCTGGCGGACCTGTCGGTTTACGCTGGGCTGCGGCCTGGAGCCCTCCGCTGGTGGAGACAGAGCCACGGTGGGGAGGGGGCTCTTTGCAAACTCTTCCACGCAGTCTGTCTCCACTCCTACCCTGCACGTCCCGCCCCGGAGGCATCGGACGCTTTGGTTTTGAGCCTTGCACGGTGTCCGCAGCGGGAGTCTGCAGCAGGCCCCAGGGGCACCTTCCTGTCCCCACCCCACCTTCCTGCGGTCCCTACATGTGTTGCCTGGACCTTCCGCTTTCTGGCCGCAGAATTTTGTCTCCACCATGTGTCCACTTCAGTCCCGTCCCCCGCCAGCTCTCACATTCTTCATCAGTGCCATACACGATGTTGTTGGGATTTTATTCTTTAATGTTTATTTATTTTGAAAGAGACAGAGACAGTGTAAGCAGGGAAGGGGTAGAGAGAGAGGGAGAGACAGAATCCGAAGCAGCTCCAGGCTCTGAGCTGTCAGCACAGAGCCCGATGTGGGGCTCGAACTCAAACCGTGAGATCATGACCCGAGCCGAAGTCGGACGCTTAACGGATAAGTCACCCAGGTGCCCACCTTTGTTTGAATTTTTGAAGGGAGGGAAGGCAAATGTGTGTCCAGTCCACCGTGTGCACTGACGTCGCGCCTGCTTGTAATTGACGGCCGCCCCCTGCTGGAGCCGTGACTCACAGTTCACGCTTGTTCAGCTCTCTGCCTCCCTGACATTTGCACAACCACCAATACAGTGGAAGACCTCCTCGCCTGTGACACTGCGGCCTGGGTGTCCCCTTGGGGTCCCCAGCTCCCCTCCTGCTCCTCCGCGTCCGTCCCCCGCCTCCTCTGTCGGCACAGCCCTCGAGTGCCCTCATCTACACCCACGGCTTCTCGTCCTGCTGTCCTGTGATGACCCCCAACCTCCACCTCTGCCCCCACATCTAACTGGCTCCCCACGGAACGGACCCACAGCCGTGCTCAGCTCGGCCAGCCTCCCCGCACCCCGCCGTCCCCAGGCGCCGCACACCAGCGTGGACCCCACCAATGCCACATGCCTCCACCTTCATGGCCCTGTCTGAGCCACCTCCATGCTCAGAACACGATTTCCTGGACTTCTGCCATTAGAATTTACTCATGAGCCCAACGTACTGCTTGCTGGGCACCTGCCGGGCGTGCGGCCCAGGAGACACGCTGGGAAGACACAGCGCATGAGGCAGACACGAAAACACGCACTTTCAGCTCAGTGTGAGCTCTACTCTCACCCAGAACTGATGAGCCCCTTGATGTGACCTCTAGAACTGAGCCTTGAGAGGGTCTCTCCAAGCGGAGTCTGAAAGGTACACGCCGGGGGCAGGGGCGCGATCCGTGAGGTCCCGCTGGGACACGTGTGCACACGCCAGAGGGCGCCCTGGGTGCATGTGTGTAAGTGCCAGTACTTCGTGCGTGTGACCTTACTTGGATGCAGGGGCTTTGCAGGTGCAATCAGATTCCCCACCTGTATGGGTGGTGTCCCCACACCAACAAGACAGAAGAGCAGACACACACAGGGGACATCATGTGACAATGGGGGGGGGGATGTGTCTACATCAGACACGGAGAGGCAGGCGTGAGCACTCCCCCGGAGCCTCGGAGCCTCGGGGAGGGCACGGCCGCCACACCTCTTCCCTCCAGCTGTCACCTCTTTGGCATCTGGGAGGTTTTGTTCGTTGCATTTCATGTTTACATGAGTTTAAGCTCATTTAAGGGCACCGCCCTGTAAGCCATGTCTGATGGGCTTAGAGGCCCCAGTAAGTGAGCGTAGAATCCAGTAGAATCCAGAGAGGAACGAACGCGGAGAGCTGGAAAGCGGGCTAGGTTTCCGGGCCTCTGTCTTGAGGCAGTGAACTCAGAGACGGAGCCCGAGGAACGCACGCGTTTCCCCCACTATTTGGGGTACCACCTTGCCATTCGCCAACGCGGAATGTGGACGGGGCCATGGCTGTGCCTCGACGGCGCATCCAGGCATGCGCGTGCGGCCTCCTTACCTAGTTTCTTGTTCACATCGCTTTGAGACCTTCTTGTGGTCTTTTCAATCTCCTCCACAAGCCTCTGGCTTTCTGCCACCAGGCGCTCGGAGCGGGACCGCTGGGCCTCTGCTCGGTGGTACTGGCTCTTGTTAGCCACCTGCCACTCGGACGGCAGGAACTTGGGTGGAGGTTGCAGAAGTTTGGCCATCGCAGTGTCCCGAAGTCCTGACCACAAAGCACACACTTTTAGTTTCACGGAAAGCAACCTGTCCTTTCTTTGATGTCAGTTTGTATTAAAGTGTGACATACAGACCGAGAAGTGCCTGGGTCATAACCTGTACACACCTCACGCTCCCTCCGGGTCACTGCCCTTCACCTGCGCTCCCGGGGGGCAATCGCTGCGATGGCTCCACTCTGGAAATCAGCTTTGCTGTTTCTGAACCTAGTGCAGGTGGAATCACACAGCCAGGACCCCCGGCATCTGACCGCCCTCACTCAACGTTATGTTTATAAGAGTCACTTGGGTCGCTCCTATAGCTGTGGTCTGTTGAGTGGCTTGTTCAGGAGGCCGTGAACGCGCCACAGGTATCTGTCTTCCCTACTGTGTTTGGGTTAGGGGTTCCGGTGCAGGCTGTCAGGACAATGCCAGGAATATTCTCACACTGTCTTTTGGTGACCCCGGGCATGCACTGTTATAACTCATCAAAACGGCTGGACCCTGGGCAGTGTTCACTTCTAGTGGCTTCTGCCTACAGAGGAGCCCAGCCACGTTTCCTGGACAAGCCAACACCTGCGACATCTGTACCCTGACATCTGGGTCTGGAGCCTGCTGGGCAAGTGAAAGAAACAGACCCTCCGCAGGACAAAGAAAAGGGAGAAGGCGGCCTGCGGGGGCCAGAGCACCCCGACCCCCGCCACCTGCTCCGCACGCAGCACCCCCCCAACACCTGCCCGCGCACGCCCCTCGGGGCCCCGGACCTCCCACCCTCCCACAGCCCCCCGAGTCCGTCCGGGTGAGGGCTCGAAAAGCACCCCAAGAACTCAGTGCGTCCGAGCAGCCTCCGGGAGATGCACAGGTGGCCGGACGGGGTCGAGGGGAGCGTGGGCGCCCTGAACTCACCTGGGCGCCTCCCGGAACCACCGACCACAAGGACCACAGGGCTTACGGGCAGCGCCCTCACCCACCAGCTGCTCCTGGCTTCGCGGAACCCGCGGGTCAACGGCGCGTCTCCGCGGCAACCGGGGACGCGTGACCCAGGCCAAGGGGGCGGGGCTGCAGCCGGGGCTCTGCGCAGGCGCGGACCCTGGGGCCTCGCTGAGGCAGAGAGACGAGCCTGCGCCAGGTACCAGGCGGGGGACCGCGACCACAGCTCCGTGCCTGGGGACGGAGCCCTGCGCCTGGCCTGGCCCTGCCGCGGCGCCCCTGGTGCCCAGCCGGGTTGGGCCGGGACCCGGGGCCGCGGGAGAAGGCGCGAGGCCCGGGCGGCCGCGGCCCTGAGGGGGGGGTTGGGACGGGGGGCAGCTTGCCCGGCTGTGGGATGAGAGCACGCCCCCGGGACATGTGCGCGGGGCCCTATTACTGGTAACGCGCTAACAGAAGACAAACGAGTCACCTAGTCGGGGAGAAATGCGGACTGATCCTCGTCCACACAGCCCGAATCCCAGAAAATGAGCATTCAAATCTCCCGCCCAGGTGGCGGGCCGCGTCATCGCTTGACACCAGCCAATCGAAGGCAACCTCCAAGCATGATAACCAATCAGAGGAGGCTTTGCCTTGTGAAGCCCGCCCCCTGGTCTCGCGAGAGCCGTCGGCGCGTCCGGGCGCCCGCGAAGCGTCATGAATATTAAGCAGCCGCTGTCCAACGGCCTGTTGCATATTCATATCTCCGCCCCCGACGAGCGGCTGTTCGAGTCTGCGCTCTGCGGCCCGCGGGCGGGCGGGGGAACGGGTGCTCCCGCACGTGGGCGAGGGAAGGGGGCGGCGTCCCGGGAACTGGCCGGGCCCGAGGCCCCACCCTGGGGGCGCCCCCGGTTTGCAGACCCGGAGGCTTCCCAGAAACGCCGGAAAGCGGATAGAATGGGCAGAAGTACATGAAATGAGTCCTGAGTCATGATCGAAGGTCGTATCCGAACCGATCTGCAAAGTGACCCTCGCGCGCCCCCCCGGGTGGAGGGGGTCAGAGGCACCGGAGACCCTCACCGGGGGAACCGGCGGCGGGGGAAGTGGAAAGTGAAGCGGCCCCTCCGCCGGAGGTCCGCCCTCCTGAACTTGACCCTGCTGGATCCCTCGACGGGCTTGCAAAGAAGGAAAAGGGACTCTCCTTCAGCTATTTATTCTGGAGCTCCAATACAATTACAAGTATTTGAAAACATTTTCAAAAGAAACACCTTATTTTCCACGTGCAAGCCAGCAAAGAAATGAGCCCGATAGAGGCAGAGTGGAAGGGCTGATCACCGATGCTCGGCACCGACCTGGCACCCAGGGGCGGCCTGGGGCTCACTGGACCCTAAGGCACACGGCTTAGAACGTGTAACTTCGCCAGCATGCAACCAAAGCTTACAAAGTAGAATATCCAGGCAAGGTGCACTGAAACTTTACATGGTTTTGAGATTTTTGTTATTTGGAATAAAGCTATGTTTCCCAAACTCGAGTCATTCTGGTACCAGCTTCTTAAATTTTGGCCTTTCCGTGCACCACCCATAAAGTTATTTTGCTGTTTTCCTTCAAATACCTCCTTTTTACATGTAAACGTAATTATTTAATTCTTTTTTTTTTTAATGTTTATTTATTGCTGAGAGAGAGCACGAGCAGGGACGGGCAGAGAGAGAGGGAGACACAATCTGAAGCAGGCTTCGGAGCTCTCAGCACAGAGCCCGACGCGGGGCTTGAACTCACCAACTGTGAGATCATGACCTGAGCTGAAGTCGGCTGCTTAATGGATGGATCCACCCAGGCGCCCCAAGCATAATTGTTTTAAAAGGAGGCCTTATATCACCATCATAAAGGTAACATTGGTATCACTGGTATTATAGAAAGGAGAGTAGCCGTAAGTAATATTATGGTACATTTATGAATTCCAATTATCAAAAAACTAACATACCTCCAGACCTTAGAACACACAGGTTGCATTATTTTGTTGTTTCTCGTGATTACCTGCTCGGGGTCCATGCACATCCTGGCTCCTTTTGTTTCCAGGTACATTTCTGATGGCTTAGGTACGGCTTATAGTTCCAATCCTTCGAACTTTCTAACGCTCACTGCACATGGTGCTAGAATTCTCCTCCCCTTTATTTCATTTCTCAGGAAAGAATTTTGGGAAGCAATGTTGGTGGTTTTTAAATCTATGGGCTTACTTTTGGATTTTTGAGATGTCTTTTAAGAGAATCTGATTCTCGGAATCACAAGAAACTTGAAAGGTTGTTTGGTCCAATCTGATGTGGAAATGTCCTTTATAGCATCCGTACCAAATAGCTGCCCAGTGCTTGATGATGCCCAGGGATGGGGAGCTCATCACCTCGAAGGGAGTCCTTCTTGGGGCTGCTGTGCTGGAAAGTCCTTCTGAGGAGCTTCAGTAACATCATTTAGAGATTAAACCCTCCATTAAGAGCAACCTCGGGCTACATGGAGCCCCAGTTCCTCAGATTGCTCAAGGCTGAAGCCATCCTCGGACCGCCCTCAGGTCAGCTAATCAAAGAAACATCCCTGTGGTCTGAGTCAAGGCTGGGAACTGTAGACAGTTATTCTGTACAAACTAGCCAATTTCTCACCGCTTGCCCGAACCCCACGTGGGCCCTTTGAACTCACCTCATAATTGGTCATTTTCAAAGAATTCTCAAAAGTCGTGATTGGGTCCCACCAAAAGTAACGAACACCTCACAGATACTGAATGGTCAAAGTTGTTACCATGGGGGCTGCTGTACAATTGTAATCGGTGCTTATGTGATGATGCCATACGTACAACGTGTGCACTGTAACACCCCCGTCCCTGACCCCATAAAAACCCTGCTCGCTGTTGTTCGGGGCTTCACCTTCTGCCACGACACGGGTAGGCGGGTGAGTCCCTGCTCGAGCTTGTAATAAAGACCCTTTTGTACTTGCATCGGTGTTGGCTCCTTGGGGGTCTCAGGAGACTCGCGAATCAGGCACAACACTTCCAGTAGTTTCCATCCATGGATACGACCTTTATGTATTAAAATATATATATATGATGTTTATTTTTGAGAGAGGGAGCTCACGACCAGGGGAGGGGCAGAGAGAAAAGGAGGGACAGAGGGAATCCCAAGCAGACTCTGCTGTCAGCGCGGGTCTCGACCTCATGAACTGTGAGATCATGACCTGAGCCAAAATCAAGAGTCCGACGCTTAACCGACTGAGCCACCCAGGCACCTTTGTTCCTCATTTTTAATCTGAGAGAGAGGGCACCAAGTGACCCCAGAAGCCAAGCACTATATCTAAAAGTGTTTTTCATCAAGAAGGGTTTATGCAGGGGCGCCTGGGGGGCTCAGTCAGTTATGCGTCTGAGTTCAACTCAGGTCATGATCCCACGCTTCACTGAGTTCGAGCCCCACATCAGGCTCTCTGCTGTCAACACAAAGCCCACTTCAGATCCTCTGTCCCTCTCTGTCTCTCTGCCCCCCTCCCCTGTTCATTTACTCTCTCTCAAAAATACACATTAAAAATTTTTTTAGGGGCGCCCGGGTGGCTTAGTCGGTTAAGCGTCCGACTTTCGCTCAGGTCATGATCTCGCGGTTCGTGGGTTCGAGCCCCGCGTCGGGCTCTGTGCTGACTGCCAGCTCAGAGCCTGGAGCCTGTTTCAGAGTCTGTCACTCCCTCTCTCTCTGACCCTCCCCTGCTCACGCTGTCTCTCTCTCTCTCCTAGAAATAAATAAATAAAACATTTAAAAAAAATTTTTTTTAATTAAAAAAAGAAGGGTTTTGGGGCACCTGGGGGGCTCAGTTGGTTGAGCGTCCGACTTCGGCTCAGGTCATGACCTCACGGTTCGTGGGTTTGAGCCTCACGACATCAGGTTCTGTGCTGACAGCTCAGAGCCTGGAGCCTGTTTCGGATTCTGTGACTCCCTCTCTCTCTGACCCTCCCCTGCTCACGCTGTCTCTCTCTCTCTCTCTCTCTCTCTCTGAGAAATAAATAAAACATTAAAAAAAGAAGGGTTTATTCAGCAGAACTTTTATTTGTTTTAATGTTTTTTTAATTTATTTCTGGGAGAGAGAGAGAGCGTAAGCAGGGGAGGGTCAGAGAGAGAGGGAGACACAGAATCTGAAACAGGCTCCAGGCTCTGAGCTGTCAGGCACAGAGCCCGACGTGGGGCTCAAACCCATGAACCATGAGACCATGACCCAAGCCGAAGTCGGACGCTCAACCGACTGAGCCCCCAGGCGCCCCTATTCAGCAGAACTTTTAACCCCCAGGCCTGTGTGTGTCCATTCATATCAAATTGACCTAGTGAGACATATATGCCCCCCCCGCCCCCCCGTGCCAGGGAGGCTCGGGCCACCTGCCCGGGCACGTTCTCCTGTCACAACAGCACAGCCAATACTAGTGCAGGTGCGTTCAGGCTGCTGTTTGTCTGTGTACAAGGTCGACAGGGAATAAGAGGCATTGTGAGGACACTTACTCTGAAACCAAACATTTCTTCTTACAAGCTTTTGAGTCCGCTTTTGGCTGAAGAATATGTTGGGTTCACCAGCCTAGAAAATAAATGTCATTTGCTACCACTCATCTGCAGGATTTTCTCATTATTATACAGCTAACTGTTTTATTTTTTTTAATGTTTATGTATTTTTGAGAGAGTGTGAGTGGAGGAGGGGCAGAGGGAGGGAGAGAGAAGATCAGAAGCCGGCTCTGCACTGGCAGCACAGACCCGACGCGGGGCTCGAACTCACCAACCTCGAGATCATGACCTGAGCCGAAGTCGGATGCTCAAACCGGCCTAGCCACCCAGGCACCCCAGCTGTTTTATTTTTATTTTTTTTAATGTTTTATTTATTTCTAGGAGAGAGAGAGAGAGAGAGACAGCGTGAGCAGGAGAGGGTCAGAGAGAGAGGGAGTCACAGACTGAAACAGGCTCCAGGCTCAGAGCTGGCAGTCAGCACAGAGCCCGACGCGGGGCTCGAACCCACGAGCCGCGAGATCATGACCTAAGCAAAAGTCGGACGCTTAACCGACTAAGCCACCCAGGCGCCCCCACCCCAGCTGTTTTAAATAAGGAGAAATAATCGGGGCACCTGGGTCGCTCGGTTGGTTAAGCATCCAACTTCAGCTCAAGTTGTGAGCTCACGGTTCACAAGTTCAAGCCCCACGTCGGGCTCTGTGCTGACAGCTCCGAGCCTGGAGCTGCTTCAGATTCTCTGTCTCCCTCTCTCCCTGTCCCTCCCCTGCTTGTGCTCTGTCTCTCTCTGTCTCTCAAAAATGAATAAACGTTAAAAATTAAAAAAAAAAAAAAGCTGGCAAATAGAGACAAGGGCCTCCCTGAGTTCGTGAGCTCTCTGAGCAAGTCATCAAGCCCAAGGGGAAGAGGTCATGGGAACCTGACCCGTAGCCACGCCGGACAGGAGCTGTGAGTAACCGGGGGACCCAGCCCTTTCCCTTGGCATCGGACGTGGGGCAGACTCGTGGGCCTGAGCCCTCACCTGCGCGACCTGGCTCTCTCTCCGGGTGGACAGGGTCGGAATCGGGTTAAATAGAGGACACCCGGCTAGTGGTGTGCAATTGTTTGCCGGTGGAAGAACCCCACATGCCCAGTATCAGCGGTGCTGTGAGTGTGACAGTCGCGTGGGAGCCAAGAAGACCCACAGGAGGAAAGGCTACTCTTTGTGTAAAATAAAAACATACACACGTTTCCTTGGAAATGCGTAAATATCTCCGGAAGGACGTGCGAGCAGCCGGTGACACTGGCCACCTCTGCAAGGAAGTAGCACGTGGCTGGGGGCAGCGTGGACGGGAGGCCCCACAAAACACCCTTTGGCGTCTTTTGGATTTTGAACCACAGACATGTACCACCTCCGCAAAAATAATTAAATGTTTCGAGGATGCTGAGTGCAGAACAGAAGGAACAAAACAAATAATCCTGTGACAGAGTCACTGCCTCTGGTCGTTTACAGAAAAGAGTGGAAATCAAATTTCTGCTTTGGTGAGGCCATTACGTAACCTACATTTGTAGGATCCCCTAGAAATTCCTGTTCCCAATAAGCATTTGTCGTTGTCGTCGTCGCTGGGCACAGACCCAGAAGCGTCCCCGCCATAGCGATGAACAGAAATGTTGTCGTTTTCCTGAACATTTAATTAGTAATCACGTGCTCACAGCCCAGAAAACTGTGTACGTTATTTACACTCGTGTTTCACAAATCCCTTCTTGCTCTCCACTAGCTGCACAGCACTGTTCTAGACGCTTCAGGACGGGCAGCATGGGCCCAGCCTCCGCCATCAGACCCGAGTTCAAGTCCAGTCCAGGCGCTAATCGTCAGGGAAGCGCAAATCAAACCCCCATGAAATGTCGCCTCGCACCTGTCCGCGTGGCTAAGATAAAAAAGAGGAGATGAAGCGCCTGGGGGCTCAGTCGGTTGAGCGTCTGACTTCCTCTCAGGTCACGATCTCCCGGTTCGTGAGTTCAAGCCCCGGGTCAGGCTCTGTGCCGACAGTGCAGAACCTGCTTCGGATCCTCTGTCGCCCTCTCTCTGCCCCTCCCCATCTCACGCATGTTCTCTCTCTCTCAACAATAAATAAACATAAAACTAAAAGATGAGAACGACAGGTGTGGGGACAAGGAGACCCCTCCTGCAGTGCTGGTGCGAATGCGCGTTGGGACAGCTCCTTGGACACGGTGTGGCGGTTCCCCAAAAGTTCAAACTGGAAATACCATGTGACCAGCAATGCCAGTCCTGGGCACTTACCCAAAGAAAACAAAACCACTAATTCAGAAGACACTTGCTCCGCTATGCTTGTTGCAGCCTTTACAAGGGTCAGGGCCCGCGTCCATCGACAGGCGAGTGGATAGAGAAGGCGTGTGGGTGCACACGCACACACGTGCAGACACACGCACGGAACGTTACCCGTGCAAAAGGATGAGATCGTGCTATTTGTGACATGGAAGGATCCAGAGGGTATTATGCTGCTAAGTGAAATAAGACAGAGAGAGGAAGACAAACCCCACGTGATATCACATGTAAATGGAATTTAAAAACAAATAAATAAATGAACAAAAAGCAGAATCAGGCCTGTAAATACAGAGAAGAGACTGAGGCTGCCAGAGGGGAGAGGGTGGAGGGGAGTGGGGTGGGGTGGGAGATACAGGCTTCCGGTTAGAGAACGATGAGCCTCGGAAATAAAGGCACAGCGTAGGGAATATAGTCGGTGTTACTGTCACAGCCTTGGATGGTGACACGTCGTAGCTACGCTTGTGAGCACAGCGTCACGTCTAGAGAGGTGAATCACTGTGTTGTGCGCCTGAAGCGAATGTGACATTGCGGGTCAGCTGTACTCAAATAATAATAAAAATAAATCCGGATCAGGCTGATACCAGCCGGGTGATCCAGGACACCTGTTTCCTTATCTGTGAGCAAAGGACACAACGATATCCACCCAATAGGGCACTCTGTGCATTAAACACAATGTATGCAAAGGGCTGGTACATAGTAGATGGTCAATAAATCCTTTCTGTTAGGTACTTGGCGTCTGGACACACTCAGGGGAACATCGTTCACAGGCCGCGTATGATATTAAATAAGTGATACAAACAGCATATACGGAGAAGCTCGTAACCAGCCGTTTGTATCAGCACCAACCCGAAACCCTTCTTTACAAGCTCTCGCTGGACCAGCTCTGTCGGAATCACCAGCGCAGGGCCGGGTGTGTGAATACCGCACGCACTTCTTTCCTGTTAGAACAGTAATGCACACTGATGACCGGTCAGGGTGAAGAGGTACAAACTTCCAGTTATAAATTAAAAAAAAAAAAAAAAAAGGTGGGGGCTCCTGGCTGCCTCATTTGGAAGAACAGGTGACTCTTGACCTCAGGGTCATGAGTTCGAGCCCCACGTTGGGTGTACAGATTACTACCAAATAAATAAATAAATAAATAAACTTTAAAAATTGAATTTAACTAAAAAGCCACTTAATAGCATAAAAGAGCTATGCGATGAGAAGTCAACTCCCTCCACCGCCACCCCCATCCCTGTCCCTCCTGCAGAACGTTCTTTTTTCCCAAATGAAAATGCGACAGAAAAGTCCCATTTCTGTCTAGACTTTTTTCTTTGCATTCTTTTTTTTTCATCTCCGTTCTTCTGTGAGCCCATCCCACGATTTTATATTTCCAATATTGCATTTTTAGTACTAGGATTCCGCCAGTTGGTTATTTTTTAAACAATTTCCACTTACCTGATAGAATTTCCTATTTGTTCATTCGTTGGGATTCAGTGCCTGCCCCTTAACCACAGAGAGATATGTCCCACATTTATTTAATTCTCAGACGAATCCCCTGTTTATCTAGAGAATGAAGATTCAGGCCCAGTAATCTTCACAGGAAAAAAGTTATTCTAGTCTCTTAAAATCCTTTTATTCATCTTGCGAGGAATTTTGAATTTCAGTCTTTACTGAAAAGTATTTCACTGGGAAACTGTAGCGTGCATCTAAATCAATGAAAACAGCATATACTCTGCCAAGTTACTGGGTAAGAATACCCCAAAACACACTGACTGCTGTGCATTGTTTTATTGGACGTTGTAAAGCTCTGTCCTGGCCGCTCATTAAGGAAGGTGTGGGACTGGCCGGGCGGGGCCTCGCAGGGGCCAGCAGACGCGGCAGCAAGGGCGGGCGACGGGCCATCCGCCCTGGGGTCGCTGGAACACGGCGGCCCTGAGTCCAGCCACGAGGAGAAAGCAGGCGTCTCCTGGCGCTCCCTGCGTTGGGGGAAAACCCATTTCCTCTGCCCCGGGGAGAAGGAAGCTGACTTCTGCAAATGGATGCCCTCCAAAATTATTGTTTTTCAAATTATTTCATCTTAGATTAGTCATGGGAAAGTATATGACACATGACCAGTATGTATTCCATTCACTGAAAAATGCTTTAAAGCTTGAGGAACACTAAGAGCCTCTGGAACAAAATATCCACTCAGCAACCTTCCTACTTAAATACGTGGGTTCTGGGGGTGCCTGGGGGCTCCGTCAGTTAAGCGTCCGACTTCGGCTCCGGTCAGGATTTCGCGGTTCGTGGGTTCGAGCCCCGCGTCGGGCTCTGTGCTGACAGCTCGGAGCCTGGAGCTGCTTCAGATTCTGCGTCTCCCTCTCTCTCTGCCCCTCCCCTGCTCACGCTCTGTCTCTGTCTCAAAAATAAATCAATATTAACATTAAAAATATATAAATATCTAAATAAAAATACATGAGTTCCAAAAACTTAAAAACTATGTGACTACACAGGATGGTGTTTCCTAATGAAAATACCAGGATTCTCCAAGAACAGTAAAGTGTGAGAGCTCGGGTTCACATATCTTTTGTGTTGAACAGATTTCATGAAGAACAGGTCGTGGGCGCGTGAACACCTACACACGGCCGCTGTCCCTGTTCTTTCCGAGGCGAGTATCCAACGCACGGAGAGCCGAGACCCGGAGACGCAGGCCGCCGGCCGGGCCCCCCGCGGGTCAGGGCAGCGGGCCCGACCTTGTGAGCGTAAGCGATGCTTGTAAATTAGCACAGCAGAGTAAAAATCACGCTAGTTATTCCTCGCTAATTGTGTTAAGTGTCAACTGACGGATTATTAATTGCATAAGTAATGACTATTTCTTAATGTTCTATTTCCAAGCACAGTTCAGGAGGCCACACGCACGTCCGCGGTTGGGAAATACCTCCGCTAGCGGGATGTGGGCCAGACAAACGCTGGAAAACGGTAAACACGTTTACTCCGTTACAGCAGCGTCTGGCCGCCTGACCATGGACGTCCTAAGGGTGTCCGCTCTCGAATCCGGGCAGGTGCGGCCGAGAGCGGTTTCTGGAATGTGGGTGCCCCTCCGGCCCTCCGCATCAGGACCCCCGGGGGCGCTGGTTCATCTGTGGCCTCCCAGCCCCGCCGCAGGACCAGGAATAAGAACTCGAGTTGCAGAAACGCAGCCGCTTCGGGGTCCCCGCCGTGTCTGACCAGGGGCCTTCCCTCGGGATTCACTTCTGCACAGGAAACGGGACAGGAGCCTCCAACTGTCTTTGCACTTGGACCAGTTCCCTCTGTTGATCTGATACAAGAATGGCTTTTTGTCCTGCGACGGTGAGTCTGTTGAATACACCCCTTGTGTTTTAGGAGACGAGGCTTCGTGCCTCGTTGGTCACCATCACTACTGGCACTAGGAGCCCTGAGGATAAACCGGCTTGGATTTCACCATCGAGGATTAACATTTCACAGAGCACATAAAGCCACTTGGAAGTCAAGATGAGGTGAGGCCAAGTGTGCACTGGGCTCTTTGTGTGGTTGGTTTCTTGTCTCTGGCCATTTGTCGGGCACGGCGGCTGAGGCTGCTGAATTGGATAAAGTAGTAACATTCGGGAGCTGAACCAACTGCAAGGTGTGCCCCTGGAGCGTGGAGCGAAGGCTGCTGACCCACCTCTCGCCCTTTTCACAATTAAGTCTGCACCTGAGACGGTAGGAGAGGGAAAACTGATCTTCTATCCTCTTAAGTTCAGTCTCGGGGGTCCTGCAAATTAAATAGGCAAAAAAGGATTAGCAGGAGAAAAGGCATACCGTTTTTATTGATGTTAATATTTCACATGATGAGAGCTTCACCAAAGAAAAGCAAAAACTCAAAGAAGCAGCTAGATTTAGGGGCTTAATGCCAGTTTTGGAAAGGGCAATAAACTGTGCGAAACTGACTAAAAGATATGGGGGAACTGATGGAAATAAGGACTATCTTAGGAAGGTCTGTTCATGCACACTCACCTTGGTGTGACCCTCTCCTTTTCCCGGCAGAGAGGGGCACCTCTCTCAAAGGAAGATTTATGCCCTGCGTTGCGGCAGATAAAGGGCGGGCAAAGCGATTTTCCCTAGGGCTGATGCTCAGTTACCTTCAGCTCAAAATAATCCTCGGGTGGACGTGGCCTGTGTCAGGGTGCGTTGAGCACCCCGGCCGGGCGAAGGCGTCAGGGCTGGCCCCCGCGCGCCATTTCAGGCAGCGCCCTTGACTTCTAACTGCAGCTCCCGCGCAGGACAATTGTCCGGCGCCCTGGGGAGCCCGGCCCCCCGCACTGCGCCTGCGTGCAGCACTGCCAGGCGGAGTCTTGGGTGGTGAAGGCAAACCCCATAGTTCAAAGGACGGAAAATGAAATAATGAGTAACTTTCAGAAGCGTTTTGCAAAATATGTGGATAAGCTGTATCCTGAGCTAGGCCGCATGTTCTGAAAAATAAATGAACGGGGCCCATTTACAACCCAAGCGAGGCCCTAAGTGCAAGACGCCGTCTCTCCGCGAGAGGGCGCTGTGGGGACACCCGGCCACCCGCGGGTGCGCTCACGGGCTGGCGGGGAGGAGCCCTGGAGGGTTTGGGGGGGACCCGCCGCGGCACAGCCGACATCAAAGACCACGGGCGCCACAGGGGCGTCCGTATGACAGAGACCCAGTCGAGTGGTTCCGAGTCGGGATGACACTTCGTTGAATGCAGCTGACCGTCTCGAACACAAGGGACCCCCCCCCCCACTGTGTTGCCGTTGCTAGGAGACCAAAACTCGGCGGGATCGCATTTCCTCGGCCTCAGCCCTTGGCAAAGCCTCAGCCGCCAGGCGTCGGCCGGAGAAGCCAGGGGGCGGGGTGGGGG
>NW_024081124.1:990491-1065117 GCF_003009895.1 Hyaena hyaena
GGGGGGGCGGGGCCCGGAGAAGCCAGGGGGCGGGGGAGGGGGGGGTGTCCGGGGTTGGAGCCCGGGCAGCCGGCCCGGGCCCTGAGGACACTCCGTGGCGGGGACAGAACTGGGATTCTGTGCAAACGAACAGGGATTCTGTGCTGAGAAAGATGCACCGGCCGGGAGTGGGTGGGAGACTTTAGAAGGGGGTCGAGGGGACGCAGAACGACAGTTGCCGAGAGATGGGTTCCTGCCGAGAAGACGGAAAGTTCTAGGCTGAGCTGGGCACCCCGCGGCCCCTGCTGCACACTCGGGGCGGGCGGGGGCAGAGAGAATTCCGTCCCCCCTCTGGATGGGCACACTTCCCGGGAGAAGCCCCCCGAAGCCTGCCTCTTGCTTCAGGGCAGTTAGACTGCACCCCCAGTGCCCCTGGTCAAGGACACCCCAAAAATAGTATGTGTGAGCCCCCCCAGCATTCACACGGGAGGCATGGCTCCAAGGAGCACTTTCCTTGTCCTCACCCCCCCCAGCTTCGTGGACCCCACAGGGTGGGCACCAGGTGCATGTGGGGCGGGAGGTGCCAGCCCCCCCGGAAGGGAGCGCGCCCAGTGAGGGCTTTTTTAGCTTTAAAGGTTTGGAAGATGACGTAGAATCAAAGACAAAGAACTTATGAATCTAGGAATTGGGGAAAGATGAGGGGCGGCCCCAGAAGTCCAAGCAGTAAGGACCCTCTGAAGAGAGACGGGGCTCCGACGGGACCTTCCCAGAAGGAAGGCCGGGCACCTGCGGGCTGAAAGGCCCCACTAACCCCGCTCGGCGGGGGAGCTCATCACAGGCGTCCAGTGCCCCGGAGGGGACACCACCCGCAGGGAGCCTCGGCCTCTGAACGGTCACAGCGCCACCGGGGAGCGCCCCCCGCAAACGCTCGGTCACGCTCGGGCCGGGGGGCCGGGGGGCCGGGGGCGCGGGGGGCGGGATGACCGTCTCAGGTGCGCCCTGGCCGTGTGCCTGCCGGCGAGCAAGTGCGCGGAGCGCAGGGATGTGGGAGGGGACGCGCGGGCTCCCCACAGCCGGGCACCCGGCCGGTGGCCGGGGTGACCGCTGCTGGAGTCCGACCACCCACAGGATGGGAGAAGACGACATGCCTGTGGTTTGGAAACCGAAGCACTTGGGGAATGAGCAAGTGGCGTATGCAGCGCGGGGCAAGTAAAGCGTCAGCCGTGGTGGTTGGCTATAGGAAATAAACGAAGAGCATGGCTCGTGCAAAGGGCCTGAGGTAGAAGTGAGTGCACTCTAGGAGGAGGGGGTGGGGCAGAAGGCAGGGCAGGGATGATGTCAGAGGGTCGGAGGGGGCCGAGGGGCCGCTGCTGCAGGGAGGGCAGCGAGCCCTGACTTGCCCGTGGGCAGGGATTTCCACCCGCTGAGCTGAGAGTGAGCCGGGGAAGGGGGAGCAGGACGCGGGTGCAGGTAGGAGGCCATCGTGTGCTTCGGGCAGGACGCGATGGGGGCTCCGACCAGCTGCTGGCCCGGAGGCCCTGCCAGGTGGCTGGATCCAGGGCGGACTTTGAAGGGTGAGCCAAAGTAATTCGTGACGTATTGGCTGTTCTGTGTGGCAGAGAGATGGGGTCAAAAACGTCTCCCAGGCTTCAGTCTGGAAGGAGGAAGCCGCCCTCAGCGAGGGGACCACAGTCGGGAAACGTTCCCGTCACCGACTGCGGAGCCAACCCAGACGTAGTGCACGAAACAACAGCGACCACATTATTGTTATTAATGTGCGTGGAGTTGACGGGATCGGCCGCACGCGTCTCACTTGGTGGTTGGCGCTGGGGCCCCTGCAGACCCCGGGAGCGGGGGCAGGGCAGCAGGGGTGCGGACATCGCCCCCTCGCCGCCCCAGTACCCGCCCGCGGTCCCCCCAGCGTGGTGGCTGCAGGGACACGGGACCTTTACGACCCAGGTCCAGCAGCCACACAGCCTCCGCTGTTCCCTGGAGCCCGGTGTGCAGTGGGGTGGGGGTCAGATTCCCCTCTCAACCGACGTGGACTCGGAATTTGTGGAAGTGTCTGGAGGTCATGAGGAAGGTCTGGGGAGGGAGAGGGGAGAGGGGGATTCAGCCGGGGAACGTTGTGAGTCGAACTTACAGAGACTCTGACGGTGACAGTGACACCAACCCACACTTCTGATGTGACAACATGGGGGGACGTACGGGGGTCACGGGGGGAAGGCCAAGCCCCTCCCTCCACCGTGGGAAATCCGGGGATACATCCAAAGGGAAAACCGAGAGAGGTAAAATAAGGCCATAGAGGTCTGGGTCAATACAAAGGGAGTCCCCAGAAGAGGGGCCGTGAGGAGGTCTCGGGGGGGGGCGGGGGGGGAAGGCATCTTGTGCACGATTTCCCCATTTGCTCTGCACAAGTATCACTTTGCTAACAGAATTAGGTCTTACGGGTGTTAACGTTGTCTCAGTAAAACCGATTTTAAAAGGGTGCAAGGGCCACCTCGTCTGTGTGTCTCCTCACACTTTGGGCCCTTGAGGACCCCAGCGTCCAGCCAGAGGCGGCCTCCCTGAGCCCCCCGCCCCCAGGCTTGCAGGGCGGCCCCCTCCCAGTTGGGAGAAGGGACAGTGCAGACTGGAAGCTGGGTCTGATGGCTCGAGGCTCGGTGGCCTCCGCGCGGGGGACACGCGGTCGAGGCTCGGCGGCCTCCGCGCGGGGAAAACACGGTCGAGGCTCGGCGGCCTCCGCGCGGGGGACACGGGCGGCTGGGGCAGGTGGGGAGAGAGAAAGGGCCATGGCCTTGGAAGGGAAGTGCATCCTCTAAATTAAGTGCATTATTTTTCCTGAATAACAACACACCTGTCATGAAATCCGCTGAAGCAAAGACACTTGGTGCAGCAGCTGTGACGGCCCCTGGCTGAAAATACCCGCTTCCCCTGAGTCACCCTGCCCGGGGCGGGTGAGCCCGTGGATAAAGTAACAGAGAAACACACACACCTCCTCTGGAATGGAATCCTTTGGCCCAGAGGGAAACCGCAGAGGCGCAGGGGCCTGGAGCCTCCCCCTCCCCCGGGGCCGAGGAAGCCGGCCGAGGCCGCTGCTCACCGGTTAACCCTCCACAGGCCGTGAGCCCACGAATCCCCCAGAACCGGCTCCAGTTAGGTCAGTGAGCGCGTGGCCGGCCAAGTGGTGTCCCTGCAACTCACCGACGTGCAAGTGTGGCCGTGACGGTGGCACAAGGTCCAGGTCAAAGGGCCACCAAGCGCCCGCTGCGGCCCGAGCAGGGCGCCCTCTGTCCCCAGGGAGCCCGCGGCGGACACCCCGAGTGGTTCTGGAACCTTCTCTGTGACTCCACCCGCGCAGGGTGGTTGATCCACGCAGCCGCACAGGGCCCGACTGTCTACTCTGCTGGGCACCTCGGCCTCGGAGGGCGCAGGGGCAGCGGGGACCCGGTGCTCTGAGCGCAGCAGGCTCTGCGTGCGGGGTGCCCCGGGGCGCTCACCGAAGGCGGTTTTCTCTCCGTCCAGTCCGGGGGTGATGGCCAGGGGACCTCTTCTGAGGCAGTGATGCTCGCTCTGGGGGCTGAAACGGGCACCAGCGGAGGCCCCGGTCAAGCCTGTTACCTTCGGCTTCACGGGTGAACATCTGCTGAGTAAGCAGATACCCCCAGGGCACAACTGTGACCCCCGGCCCCCCCCTCCCCGCCTCCGGGAGCCCCCGGAGAGCGCAGCTGAAGCGGTGCCAGGCACGAACGTCCCACTGGACAGAAGCGCGACAGCACCTGATGGATTCTGAAGGTAAGCACTCAGCCTTCAGAAACTTGGGCCGGGTCCAAGGGGCCTGAACAACAGAGTCATTCATCCCGCTCCTCCCGTGTTCACGGGGCTGAGTCGGCAGCCTGGCCACCCATCTGAGACCCTCATGGAGCCCCGACTGTGTGGCCACGGGCACCCCGGAGGGAACCAGGCACCTCCGCCCCCACGAGCGCCCGGTCTCGGGATCGAATGAGGTGACAGGTGACGGGGCGGACCCAGCCCGTGACCTTCTGGGAGCAGAGGGCATCCGTGAGGTTCTCCCCAAGCGAGTGGAGGCTGAGCTCTGGGCACGAGGTCGGAGGGGGTCAGGCGGCTGGGGAGAGGGGGCGTGGGGCTCACACAGGTGAGGGGGCCTCTGATGCCCTGTTAAGGAATTGCTTGTCCCGGGGACGTGAGGACCCACTCAGCAGAGGTGACATGATGACACTCACATCACGGAGGCTCTTCCTGGGGGCCGGGGGGAGGCCTGGAGGCCGTTAGGAGGTAACTACCGTCCGGGTGAGAAAGGACACGACCCAGACACAGCTCTGAGGCTGAGGGTCCTGCCCATGGATAAAGAGCCCTTAAAAATCAAGGGGAATAAAAGAAAAATGGGCAAAAGACATGAACAGAGGGAAGTCATGGGAAAAGATACACAAACGGCTCGTGTGTATATAGATAAACACTCTCGTAAGACAAGTGAAAACAGACACAACGCTGAGAGCCTCGGCCGCGCCGGGGACTGACGGGAGCTCACGGGGGTGACCACGCTCCCTGCGGGGAAGCAGGGGTCCTCACACCGCGGTGGTGGGCGTGCGGGGACACGGCCCCGCGGAGCGAGACGACCCCCGGCCGTGCTGTTCAGGGGAGGGGACAACTGCACTTGAGATTGAGATTGAGAGGGAGGGAGGGAGGGAGGGAGAGGCCCAAGCAGGCCCCACGCTGCCAACATCAGGGCCCGACACGGGGCTCGATTCCACGAACCGTGAGATCATGGCCTGAGCCGAAATCAAGAGTCGGTGTCTCAACCGACTGAGCCCCCCAGGAACCCCAAACTTCACTCGTTAACAAAAGTAAAAGGCAAAGTCCACAGAGCACACGTGCCGTATGTTCTCTGGGTAAGAAAGGACGGAAAATAAAAGCCCGGTGTGCACGTGCTTCTTGTTGGGAAGGAAGGAGGCACAAAGCAGAGACGGGAGCTCAGCAGGGCTGGATGGGGGGCAGGGAATGGAAACGAACGTTGTTTGGCCGTGACTTCTGAATTAGGTGAAGGACTTCCTATCCACAGAAATGAAATAAAACAACGGAGACAAGCCTTCCGCCGAGTACAGGCAGAAACAAATGAGCCTAACGTGTATCAACTCCATAAGTCACCTTATGAGAAAACAAAGGGTGCAAGTAACTTGGAATCCGTCCTCCGTGCCACCCGGAGGCCTCCCTGGAGGCAGAGCCACCAGACCTCCGGGACCTCACTTAGTGGCTTGTTACTGGCAGGGGCATCAGTGTAAAAACCATGACACTGTTGTGTGTGTCTTGTGGAAGAAACGTGTCAACACGTGGCAATTGTGGGGATCCGAAGGGTCAGAGAACAGGAAATACAAGACGCCAGTTCGGGTGAGCCCTGCGGGGCGGGGTTTAATGGGAGGCACTGGTGACCTCGCGGGCATCTCTACACAGAACGTCCTCGCCGTGCTGGCTGAAGGGGCCCCGAAGCACGACGCCGAGTGGCAGTGAACACAGCCAGTTCCGAATCTTGATAAATAAATGCGAGTCCCCACAAAAAGAGGCCTGGATTTTCTCCGGGAAATGACAGATTCCAAGTCTGTCAAAGGTCACCTGGGATCACCTGTGCCCAATAAGTAGGAGGCACCTGGAGACCCCCGGGGACGCATCACAGGGACCCTGGAACCGTCCCCTTCCAGTGAGCAGGCCTTGAACAACTGTGGTTACAACCCACCGAACCAAGCAAAGAACAGCAAAAAGAGAATCCATACGTTTATGGAATTTAAAAATCACCACTGTGAACGCCCAGCATCATTACAGATTCAGGCAAAAAACCATCGATCGATGACCCAAAGTCATGGGGGTGCAATCGAACTTCCACGGCCGAGGGCGGCCGAGCCCGCGGTGCGAGCCCCTCACGTGCTGCCACGCTGGGCCTAGTTGTGCCAAACACGTACGCCCACGTCTGGGCAGGAGGAACAGAAGCCCGCAGACGGGGCTCCACCGAGGAGGCACCTGCCCAGGCTCTCGAAAATAATCCAATGGAAAATAGACAGAAAGCAGAAGGTGGGAAGACTGTTCTAGACGAAGACATTAAAAGACATAACTGAATGCGGTGCGTGAACTTCGATTGGACCCTGGAGTATTTTTTTTAAACAGCCACGAAAGGCATGTGGGGGCAATTAGAGAAATTCGAAACCAGGCTGTACCTCAGGTAAATGTCTGCTCTCAGAAGTGTGCTAACGCACCACGCGCGCAGAACGTGGACATCTCCGTGGGTGCCCAAGTGTTCAGCGGAGAGCGTCACCATCTGCCCTCCGACCCCACGGCTCGGCAAACCACGTGCCGACTAGGGCGCGGGAGAGCGAATGCACCTGTCCGCTGACCCCGTCTTCCCGCTTCTCTGTAAATTTGAGAATTTTTTAACAGACCCTTGGGAACACTAATGGCTCCGATGCTTCAGGACACGGCCTAGAGGGGGGATCTTGGGCCTCTGCCAGCAAGGAGTCACGAACGCCGCTTCACAGCAGGTGGGGAGTGAACCACGTTGGTGGCGCGTCCATGGAGCCCAGGCGCAGAGAGGCGTCCAGGACTCGGCAAGGACAGCAGCTAGCGACCGTGCTGCCGGCTGGAGAGGGGCCCGTTTTACAGGGCGAGGGAGGTGACAAGCCCATTGAGGGGGACATCCCCTGACTCCCAGGCCCACGCCAGCCCGGGGTCACAGCCCCGGGTTATGCGCACGGAGCGCAGAGGCGCGATGGACGCAGGGAAGGAGGCCATGACAGAGGCCGGAGGAGCCAGCCGGGAAGACGGGGGGCCTGGAGGTGTGGGAGAGGCCGCGGGCATCAGACAGAGGGGTCCACATTGCCTCCATGCTGTGCCAGCACGGCGTCCAGGGAGGGAGGACCCTGGCCAGCCCAGATGCACCCAGGTGCCGTTGGGCATCATCCCTCCGCTGCCGCCAGCCCATCACCCGCCCTACTATTCGGGGCCCCTCCCAGCCCTTTGTCCCACCGGGCGGGTCGTCTCCCTCCCACAGAGGCCGCCCGGATACCCCAATATCCGGGCAATCTTGGCTCCCTCCATCCTCCGTGTGTTCCCTTGCTTGATGCTTCCTAGGGAAGAGGCACGCCCATGCGTTTTTTAAACAAGTTTATTTATTTATGTATTTAGTGGGAAGGAGACAGAGAGGGTGAGCAGGGGAGGGGCAGAGAGAGGGGGGGACAGAGAATCCCAAGCACAGTGCAGAACCTGACAGGGGGCTCGAACTCGGAACTGTGAAATCGCGACCTGAGCGAAAACCAAGGTTGGACGCTTCACCACGGAGCCCCCCAGCCCCCTCCCCAGGCACCTTGAATGTGCTCTTGCAAAGGACAGTGAAGGCTGTTTGGTGTCAAGCCAGGGCGAAGAACCAGGAGATAAGAGATCAAAGGCGCTGGAGGCGCGAGAGAGGAGATGGATAATCCCCCCGACAACCAGGCCGAGAGAGGAGGCTAAGGGCTGAGAGAAGGGAGGCAGAGGGCTCATCAGGCAGCAGCAATTTGCCAGAATGAGCGTCGGCCACCGCCCGTCCAAGACCCAGTCCGGAGCTGCGTCTGCTGGGCCCACCCACAACGGGCCAACTCAAACAGCATTGTTAATTTTTTAACGTTTTATTTATTTTTGAGAGAAAGAGAGAGACAGTGTGCAGGGGAGGGTCACAGAGAGAGGGAGTCACAGACTCTGAAACAGGCTCCAGGCTCCGAGCTGGCAGTCAGCACAGAGCCCGACGCGGGGCCCGAACCCACGAACCGCGAGATCACGACCTGAGCTGAAGTCAGACGCTTAACCGACTGAGCCCCCCAGGCGCCCCTCAACCAGCATTTTTAGCTGGCCACCCAGTCGCCTGGAGTCTGACAGACCCAGGATGACAGCAAATGGTGTCCCCCGCATGCCTCCTCTGGTTACAGAGTCCTGAGCACTGTGGCCGGGGACGCGGAGAACTTCTCATCCTCTGGCCCATTTGCGAAACGCATTGGCTTTGACAAACTGTCCCCGAACACCTGGCCTGTACGTGCTCTGCTAACCAGCACACGCTGTATCAGATTCAGAAAGTGCTTATAAGCTCTCACTTGCCTTGAGAAATAACCCATCAGCTGTCAAGAAGGCTAAAGCCCGTGTTGGCGCTGGTGAAACGTTCACATCGGAGAAACGCAAGCCAGTTTGGTCAGACCTAATAAGTTTTAACAAAAGCCAGGTGAAGGATTCTATCTGGAAAAGCGAGAGAATCTTATAAGCACGCTGAGAAATAGTTCTCTCCGGGGAGGGAAGCAAAAAAAAAAAAAAAAAAGTGAAGCCACTTGTATGGCGGTGGAAAGGCAGCCTGAAATTGGATTTCACAGATGGAACTTTTCCGTAACCCTGGGCTAAATCGGTGGTTTCCTGATCTCTTCAGACGGTGCCACCTTCCGGCATTTTCTGCCCAAGCCTTGGACCCGTCAGGCTCCGTCTGAGAGGGAATCAGGCTTAAAATCCATGAAGGCATAAGAGCCCTCTCAAAGACCACAGACGAGATCATCACAGAACCTACTAGAAGGCATCTACTCTGTATCGTTCTGAATGGGAGACACGAAGTCCACCGTTCCTCCAGCTGAAGAGAAATCGCTCCTTATTCTGGCAGAATCGGCTCTGTTTTACGAGCAAAGGTGCACGGCCACGCTTGCAATTCCGGAGAGTTCCATTTAACACGTGCAAACGCTCAGGCACATATAGAAATGCTTTTTATATGTGTTTCCAGATCGGCTTTAGGTTTGAAACCCTGAGCTGTGGTATGAAGAAAAAATAAAAATAAAAACAGGCACCGGGTCTTTGCTAATAAGAGGGCTCGCCGCCCCCTCCTCAGTTCTGCTGCAGGGAAATCCAAAAGACGGGACAAAACAAGACACAAATCTGCCGCACGGACGCCTCACGCACCCGGAAAACCCCGGCAGACTCCTCGCCGCAGGCAGCTCTGCCCTCGCCCTCCCCGCACACAGGGAGCGCGTGAGTCCAGGAAGGCCCAGGCCCAACGGCAAACCGCATGAGCCGAAGAACCCATTAGCTCCTCGAAGGGAAATTCTAGAAGCACGTGTCTGAAGTCCAACCCGATTAGAAAATGGTTCTTGGGACGCCTGGGGGGCTCAGTCGGTTGAGCGTCCAACTTCGGCCCAGGTAATGGTCTGCGGTTCATCAGGCTCTGGGCTGACAGCTTGGAGCCTGGAGCCTGCTTCGGATTCTGTCTCTTCCCTCTGCCGCTCATGCTTTCTCTGTCTCTCTTTCTCTGAAAAATAAACATTAAAAAAAAAAAGAAAGAAAAAAGAGGAGGGAGGCGCCTGGGTGGCTCATTTGGTTTAGTGTCCAACTCTTGATTTCAGCTCAGGTCATGATCTCGAAGTTTGTGAGTTCGAGCCCCGCGTGGGCTCCATGCTGACAGTGCGACGTCTACTCGGGGTTCTCTCTCTCTCTCAGAGATAAACATCAAAAAATGTTAAGAAAATGGTTCTTTAAGAAGCTAATGAGTGCAGTGTGTAGGACCTAAGATGTTACAAGTCTAGCACAGACCGTGCGTCTACACGGCAGCGGCTGAGGCGGCCTCCTCCACGCGCGGCCCCCAATATCACAGGCCCCCCGGGCGCCGCCCGGAGTCCCCTGGAAACCCGAGGGGACTCCCAGTTCACGTCCCCGACAGCAGGGACCGGGGAGCCTGACCGACAGGCGCGCGAATGTGGCTGCCGACTTCCTGGACGGTGATCTGGGTGCGGAAGCAGGGAAGGGGGATCCGAGATGTTCGCTCCGAGCGCATGCAAAGCCCCTTGTGCACGGCCCCGCGTCTCCCCAACAGAGACAACCAATCCAAAGCGAAGTTTGACACATCTTTTTATGTACAAATGGGCAATGGTACAGACGCAGTTACTTTTCATAAATATCTCCAGCAAATCCCCTAAAAAAGATGTGAATAAAAACTACCTCTATGCACAAAGGGCCTCGCCCTTCCCCAAGTGTTCACTTCCCCTAGAGCCTATCAGCCAACCACTCGTGCCCCCCCTCCCCCCAAGGACAGGGCGCTTTGGGACCAGGCGACAGCCTTCCCACCGCCCAGTCAAGGTGACTTGAAGGTCGTCTGCTGCCCAGGACCCGGGGAGACTGTCAGGCAGGGCTGGGGCGCCCTCCCTGCTCCCCGGCAGAGGCCCAGGGACGGTGGAAAGGAAGCCAAGATAAGGGGGGGAAGTAAAAAAAAACAAAAAACAAAAAACAACCAACAACTCTGGGTATTTTGAGAACACACTCGGTAACCAGTGTAACCCGTGAAGCCAATGTATCAAATTCGCCCGCGGGAAAAGGGATCTCAGATTCCAGAATCCACAGACAAGACTTTTATTTGAAGGGAGATAACGACGTAGCACCGAGCGCGCTCCCTCGGCCCCGGAGACCCTGCGCGCGGGGGGCGCATCGGCAACACGGCGGCGGGGGCGCCCTCCACTCCGGTGGGGTCGCCCCGACTCCGGGGCACCGGCGCCCCACAACGGCCCTCTGGGCTGGTGCCCCGGCCTCCAGCCCCCACGGGCTTCATTCAAAGCGGCGCAGGTGGTTGTACAGCGACTGGACGTAGGTGAAGACGCACATGGGGTCCGGCTTGTGGCCCATGACCATCATGTCCTCCACCTCGATGAGGCGCTCGCAGTTGGCCAGGTTCCTGAAACACAGAAGCCGGGTCAGCACCCGGGGCCGCCATCCGCCAGCACCGCCACCCTGGGGAGAGAAGAGCAGCTTCCCATGACCTCGGGAGACCCCGGGAGACCCCAACCCGGAGGCAGTGCTGCCCAGGTCCCCGCATGGAGGACCGGACACTCTTCGCGTTTTGACTCACACACACTGACTTTACTGCGAACTTCGGTGAAATTAAATTCCGCTTTGAAGTTTCACTAAATCCACTTATCAAGTACATCCACCCCACGCCCACCCCGCACTTGTTCCCGAACGCGGTCGTGAAACACTCACCTGATCTCCCTCCCCACTGACGGGTCACAAGCTTAAGCCTGCCGACCTCCACCTCAGTACCCCAGGGCCCTGTGCCTTGCGCTCTGGGAAACACGGGTGTAGACGCTGCGCTGGGAAGAAATCGGCGCCCCTGCCGTACCCAGGTCCCACGGCCCCCAAGGCGGCGCCCACAGCGACAAGGCAGCGCGGTGCCCTGAAGTAACAGCGGGTGCCCTTCGGGACGCTGACCCGGGCGCAGACCTGGCGGCGGAACCAGCCGGGCGCACACCTGCGCCCGCTCCAGCCGTGTCCTCCTGTCCACCCGTCCGCAGTGGCCAGCGGGGCGCGCTTCTGTGCCCCCAGGGTGCCCTGCCCCCCCCCCATCCGCGGCCCAGCCGCACCCTCCCTGACTCTGGGCACGGAGGTCCCTCCACTCCCGTAGGGCTCCGAGTCCCCCACGGAACATCGCCCCTGCGCCGGGCGGCGGGGGGCTGACCGGGCACCGCACACTTCCTGTGCCCGGAAAGAGCTCAGGACGTGTCCCCGGGGGTTGTCATTTTCACCAGAATTTGGGACCTAAACAGCAGGATTCAGATCCTGGCTCTGCGACTTCTGACCCCCTTCTGTGCCAGCTCCTCAGCGGAGACCCAGACCCCCGCCCCGAGGTTGTGTCCTGTACGCAGGGCCAGCCGTGCGCCCGGTGGGGTCAGCCACACCTTCCCCGCCCGGCCCCGCGCGCGGGCCACCTGCCGGGGCCCCTGCTGCCCCCGCCCCTTGGGTTGGCGTCGGTGGCCAATGGGGGCATCAGGTAGCTTTGTGAGGTGGCAGGTCCTGACCCAACACACGGGCACCCGGGCATCCCAGGCGGGTGGGGCCGGGCTCGGGGTCAGGGGCGTGCGAGCTCGGGCAGCGGCAGGCCGTGAAGGTGCTTCGTTGACGGTGAAGAGTTGCAGATCCAAGTTCTCCGACCGGAGTTCACCTTCCTGAGCGATCGGCATCTGGTGCGCTCACACCCGCCCGCCCACCCTGCCTTCCTCCCAGGGCTGCCTGCACGCCCACCGGGTGCACGTGAGTGTGCCCCAGCCCTCCTCGCGCGCCAGACCATCACTACCGCCACTGGCCACAGTGGTCCCCAAGTTAAATGAGGGCCGTATTGAAACCCTGACCCTCGGCCTCAGGAGAGAACCGTGCGCCCTCCAAACACGGGGAAGTGCAGCCCGGGCTTGCTCTCCTCCAGGCTCAGGCCATGGGCCCAGGCCCTGGTCCCCCGCGGTCAGATCCCCCCACAGATGGCTCTGGTTCTAGTCCCCACCATCAGATCCCCCCGCGGTCAGATCCCTGGTGGTCAGATCCCCAGCGGTCAGATCCCCCGGAGGTCAGATTCCCCCCCGGCGGTCAGATCCCTGGCGGTCAGATCCCCCCGTGGTCAGATCCCCAGCGGTCAGATCCCCCCGCAGTCAGATCCCCGGCAGTCAGATCCCCCGGAGGTCAGATTCCCCCCCGGCGGTCAGATCCCTGGCGGTCAGATCCCCCCGCGGTCAGATCCCCAGCGGTCAGATCCCCGGCGGTCAGATCCCCCCGCGGTCAGATCCCCAGCGGTCAGATCCCCGGCGGTCAGATCCCCCGGCGGTCAGATCCCTGGCGGTCAGATCCCCCCGCGGTCAGATCCCTGGTGGTCAGATCCCTGGCGGTCAGATCCCTCCGCAGGCTCTGGCCTAGAGAAAGTTTCCCTCACGTTTCCTATGCTAACTTGCCGCTGGGTACTTTCCACTTACTGGCCCCACAAGTCTGTTCTCTGCCTAATCTCTTCCCCACAAGAGCCTTTCGCCTGTTGGAAGAGAATCTTCGTATCATGTCTTTCCCCGAAACCACATCTCTCTGGTTCCTTCCCTGTGGCTCCCAAGGGCACCTGGGACCCTCTCTGCGCTGGCTCTGGTTTCTTTCCCGTCTTCCCGCCCAGAATGGCTAGTATGTTCCAACCCGCACAGAGAGAGTCTGCCGACCCCTTCTGCTCCGGCATCCCTGCCCGGGCAACGAGGCATCACTGTCAGGGTCGCGGTCGGGGTGGGCACTAAGGCCTTGCACCCCGGGCGGGAAGCCCCCGGCAAGGTTCTGGCTTCCCGCCCCCCACCCCCCACCCCGGGCAGCTAGAGCGGTAACCCCACGAAACCTGAAAGCTGCAGACACGGGCTGAATGAAACTTGAGAATCAGGATACGAGAAAAGGAAGACGGTCAGTACTGACTTCTATAAAAAGACTTAAGTCTCAAAATATTAGAGGCCCCAACCGCCCTTTCACACAGGTTGAGGTATGGTGACCTAGAACCGAATTAAGTGTGCACCGTATTGCCTTTTAAATTTAAAAAAAAAAAAAAAAGTGCTCTTGTAAAAGCGATGCAAGCTGGTTTCACTCCCGGGCCGCGCAACAGCCCGAAGGAAAAGCACTCAGCACTCAGCCTGTGCGCCAAGACCCGGGTGACGTGGGCGAGCCGTCGTTAGTGAGGGGGCGCGCTTCGCCCCGCGCTGCCTGGGGCTTAAAAGAAAGGCTCAGAGGCTTCTCCCGCCCAGGCTCTATTACGATCTGCAGGCAGCGCGGGGCTGGCCTGCGAGGGAGGGCGGTGGAGGAGGGGCTCGAGGGACTATTTTTACTTCTCTGAAGGCAGGTGCCAGGCTCGGACGACAGCCTCCTGTCTGGTTTTAGCCAGAGACACATGGACACTGCAAATAGCCCGAAGCCCCTTCTGCCTGAGAGTAACCCGAGAGCAGGGCACATTCCCCGCAGGGCAGGCGGGGGCCTTGGGCCACACGTCCGGCCCTGGGCAGGCGCTCCGCCTGGAGAAGTGGGGTGCAGAGCGCAGGGCCCCCGCGCCCCGCCGCACCCCTTCCATAAACGGACCGACCCTCCCGCTCTCCAGGCTGGGGACACCTGTCCAACAAGGGAGCTCACTTTGCTGTCAACACCGCATTGCTCACACAGATTAGGCCGCGGGGAATCTTCGGGCCCGGGAGTCCCTGGAAGGGGGTGGGGGGAGGGCTGTCCCACGGCTTCCACCACGCAGCTCCTGGTGCATCCCCGTGAGCTTAAGGCCCTTGCTCACGGAGGGGTCGCAAACGTTTCCTTCCCGATGTGATGTGAACCCCCTGTTGGAGGGGCCTGTCTGCCCTCCATTCCCGCCCAAAGGCTGTGACCCCATCGGAGCCCAGGCCCCTGTCACCCCGCACAGCCCCCACGTGCGTGCCGGACCTTCGCTCGCCAACCTCACAGGGTCTGCTAAGAACCGGGAGCCGGCACCGCCCAGCCAGGTCATCCTGGCCGTCCTCTCCGGAGGCCGCCTTCCTGCCCCCTCAATACCTGTGAGGTCACCGCCTCAGCGACTCCCCGGGGAGGTCCCTACCCAGGCCCCAATCAAGCTGCCCACACAGGCCTGCCCTGGGCCCCTAGCCCGCAGATCCCCTCCCCTCCCCAGCCACCAGCAGGTCGCAGGGAGGCGGGGCCAGGCTTCTGCCCCGCTGTTTGCTCTGAGGAGGAGGGAGGCGACACGGGGAGCGGCCTCCAGGCTGGGACGCGCTCTGTGTTCCCCAGTCAGGAGGCTCCAGGAGCTCAGCCCTGGTGCTGAGAAAGCACAGCCACAAATTGCTCTGGCTCTGGCTGGAGGCAGGGGCGGGGAGCGGGGCTGTGCCCCCCCACCATCGGGGGGGCGGGGCTGCCACCCTGCGGCCCGGGGCCCCCTTCCCCTGCCCAGCCCAGCCTGGTCTGTGGAGAACACCAGGGGCCCAGTTTCTGGGGTGGGGCTTGGGGTGCGAGCCCCCGCCCTGCACACTCAGTCTGTTTGACAGCCACCATCTCTGGGCTTGAGCCGCAGGGCCTCCCCCTGCGAGGCGCCCCTCCCCAGCCCCGCGCCGTCCCCCTTGGCTCTGCTTCAGCGCCGTCTGGGTCCAGTTGCATAACACACCCCATCAGAGCTGTTTCTGCGATCAGGATGACAGCTGACCCGAGCAGCCAAGAAAGAGAAGGCGTTCCTGTGACCCCGAGGGGGTGAGGGTCCGGGCGTGTCCCCCGGGACCTCGGCACAGGGCAGCAGCAACGGTCCTACAACTCAGGCAGCCTCCGCTCTGCTCCCAGGCCTCCCCCGTGGGCTCCGACTCCTTCCCGGGCCGGGCTGGGCTCCAGGAATGGAGTGAGGAGGGCACTCGGGCCTGGAGCCAGGCCCCCCACCCTGCTCAGGGCACCCGGACACAGACCAGAACACGGTGGGCTGCGCGGCTCTCGGGTCTTAGGCCCCCAGCCACTGAGGCTGCTCCAGGAGAGACAAACATCCCCTCCAGGGAACCCCGCCTTCCCCCTGACCTCTAACCCTCTCTCCTGGGCACCCTCTGAGCCCCGTCCCCAGGCTCCCCTGCCCTCTGCCGGCTGCGGGTCCAGCCGCTGCCCACACACACGGCCCCCGTGAGCCAGGCCTCCCCGGGCCCTGGACGGCCAGCAGACCCGCCCCAGGGGACAGCCTGCACCCCTGCCTCCAGCCAGACCCCGATGCACCAGGGGCTGCCCTGAGCCAACCGCCAAATCCCAGACTGGCTTCCCAAGTGCCGACTGATCCCAGAACCTCCCGCCACCCGACCCCTCCCGGAGCCGGTCTTAGCAACCTCGACAACTTCATATCAAACACTACAACGACATTTAGGGAACCAAGATCTACTTATTGAAGAATTTTTAAAAGTCTCCGAGGAAGATGTCATTCGATGTCCTGCTCCCCAAGAGACGGTGTCTCCGCACCGGCCCTGAGGGGACAGACTGGGTGCCCTGGGAGACCCCGCCCCGCCGGCCCTGGGGCCCTGCTGGCGGCTAGTCTCTCAGACCACACGGGAGAGGCCAGGCGCCCAGCGAGAAGGGCAGGTGCGCCGAGTCTGGGTGACCCCTCCAGGCCTGTCTCCCCACATGTACAGGAGGCCGCCGGGATGTCCTCAGGACCCTGTGGATGACCCCCCCCCCCGCCCCGTCCCCATGCAGGAGCCGGGCTCAGCACCTGCCACACTCACTCGGCCATGCTGAAGGCCAGCTCGAAGTTCTTCTGCCGCTGCGCGGGGCTCAGGGCGCTGTAGTCGAAGGCGTCGGGGAAGAAGGAGTGCACCAGGGCGCAGAAGGCCATGCCGTCGCTCCAGCTGGACGAGAAGTTCTGCAGGTCCACGTGCTTCCAGTGGGGGGGAGGGGGCAACGTAGGGGGTGAGCGGGGTTCAGTCCCGCCTCCGCGCCCCCCACCCAATGCAGCCCCGCAGGCTGACGCTCCCAGCCCCTCCCAGCGCAGACCAGGGGCCCTGGGCTGAGGCAAAGTCTGGGCTCACCTGGTAGCCGGGGTCCCCCGGGGCAGGGGCCCCGCTCACCTGGTAGCCGGGGTCCCCCGGGGCAGGGGCGTCCCCCGGGGCCGGGGCCCCGCTCACCTGGTAGCCAAGGGTCTTCTGCCGGCACCACTCCAGCAGAAGCTGCTTGATGCTGCTGGCGCTCGCCACGCCGAAGCTCTGTGACCGCTTCAGCTTGGCCCGCACCTCGCCCTTCCCGCTGCTGGAAGAGCACCAGCCTGCTGTGGGGCCAGGTCCCCCCCCCGCTCCCCCCCTGTCCTGCTCCCCCAGGGGAGATGCCCCGCCACACACAGCCCCCCCTCCCCGCCCGGCATCTGGCAGGACCGCGTTCCCTCCAGCAGCGTCCGGTCCCCACACTGGGAATCAGGGGTCCCCGGCCCACATGGCCTCAGGCCCCGGCCCTCCGCTGCCTCCCCTCCACCCCAGCCCCCTGCCCAGAGACCCCCACTGACAGCTGCCTCCCTAGCCTCTCAGGGGAAGGGTGGTCCCTGGGGTGGGGGTGGGGGCGCAAGGACACAGCCCAGATCTGGCTCAGCGGGGACACTGCCCGGGTCGGTCTCCCTCACTGGTCACAGGAAGCTAGGGCTGGGGTGTCCTCGCCACGCAGGTGGGGCCCCGCCCTGCACCCAGCAGATGTCATGCTGTCCACGGGACCCCGTGCGAAGACCAGGCTGTCTCCAAGGGGGACGCGGCGTCACCCCACAGCCCCCCAGGAATCCCAACCCACGACCCACGACCCCGTGTCCTGCCCAGAAACCGAGGGACACGGGGGAGGCGGGCGAGGGCAGCTGGGCACCTCTGGAAGGGGGCGCCCGAGGGGCTCTGGTCATGGGCCCGCCCTAGCGTCCCGCCCCCGTGCTGCGCCCCCCTGGCCCCCACGTGGCTCTGGGCGTGGCCGTCCGTACCTGCCCCCCGTGTCCCGCTCCCACTTCTCAAACAAGGCCTTCCGGGCCTGCGCCCCCGACGTGCGAGGCAGCGTCTGCGACCTGACCAGCTCCCGGCGCCGGGCCTGGGCGCTGGCTGGCGGGGACCGGGGCGTCGCCGGGGGTGGGCTGAGGAGAGAACCGCCAGGTCAGGAACGTCCCGGCCCACACAGGCCCCGGGCCCCCTGCCAGTGACGGAGGGGAGGCGAGCAGAGGGGACCCAGCCCGCTGGGCAGGTTTTCTGACCCAGCGAGCGGAGCCCCCCCCCCAGCAAGGGGGTACCCACCTGTCGCTCCTGACGGCCGACGCCGCCCCATAGCTGGAGCTCGACCGCGGGGCGGAAAGGCTCCTCTCTGCGGACAGGAGGGAACGGAAGTAGCCGTGGCCTCAGGGAGGGCCAGCTGCCGGAGCCCTTCCCTGCCCCAGCACCGCTCCCCGACGGCTCCCCTCCCCGACCCGGCCCTGCTCCCCGGATGGGCAGCCCCCCACTAAGCGGGCCCCACCACGGCCAGCGGTTGGGGGAGGGGAGCTGGGAGCCCAGAGCTCAGACGTAACAGCCTGTAAGCGTCCCAGCTGCTCTGGGCAGCACGGGGCCCAGGGCCCCCTGTGCTGTGCGTCCAGCACACGCCTTGTCCCCAGACCCTCATTTTGGAAGCCCCACCCCAGGACACACCGCTGGAGGCCTGGCCACAGGCCCACGCAGGCTGGCGGAGCCCTGCCACGTGCGCAGGGTGACAGCCACGGCCTAGCCACGGCTCGACCGGGAACGAAAGCCAGTCCCCCCCCAGGGAAGCAGCCGGCTCAGGGCATCTCTGCAACGACTCGTAGGGGCAGGTGCAGGTGGGCAGCCCCCGGGCCCTGCCTGCCCCCACGGCCCGGGGGGTCTGCAGCCTGCTCCCCCGCTCCTACCGCTGGGGCCTGGAGTCCAGGGTGTGGTGGCCTCGCTGGGGCTCGGGCTGGGCCCCCCCAGGATGGTGGCAGACGTGGGCGAGAGAGCCGCGGCTGAGGTGGTCTCCCCCGAAAACCTCTCTGAGACCCGAGTGACGGCCGTGACCGGCTGGTGAGGCAGCTGCAAGGAGAGGCTCCTGGGGCGAGGCCTGGGGGGCTCCGGTGCCGGGGCGGTTCGGGCTGCCTCAAGGGGTCCGTCACCGAGACCTGGAACGCGAGGCCAGGGGGAAGGGGAGGTCAGCCAAGGCAGCTACAGGGGCCTCAGACCGCCCCCCAGGACTCCAGCCTCCGTGAACCCTCCTCCCACCTCCTCCAGGAAGGCCTCCCTGACCTCCCTTTTCTGGGGACGCCTCACAGCTCCAACCAGAGTTTATGTCTGTTCCAAACTGCCCTCACAATCAGCTCCATAAACACTAGCTAGCCTGTCGGCCACGCTGTGGCACCCACTCGCTGTGTGGACAACCCTTTGGGGCCCACTTGTTTCCTCCAGAAACCGGGAGGCTCATCCCCTTTTGGGACCTCCCGTCTCCCTCTGTGTTTACAAAGTGCTACTTGGTGCTGAGTGGACCTGGGCTCCAGGGCACGTACCCTCCCGGCCGAGAGGCCCCTGTGCCGTTGCCCTACCTGCCCCGGGCTGGTGCCCGTTCTCCACGATGCACGAGTCTGAGGCCTTTCTCGTGTCCACCTCGCTGGCTTCGTCCTGGCGGTCCACACTCTAGGGAGACACGCGCGCCAAGGAGGCCCCGTCAGGCAGGCCCGGCTGCCCACCCCAGACTGCGGTCCAAGCCCCCCCCGCCCCCAGGTTCTCTGGGCCAACGGGGGGCGCTGGGCCTTCATGCTGAGGACTTCTCATTGGATGCAGAGATTTGCCTGGATGCCCGGAATGGGGGGGGAGGGGGCGCCCAGCCCCCTTCACCGCAGTGAAGCCACTGGGGGCACCTGGGGTCCGGGCTGAGCCACCACCGAGGTGCTCGGGTCAAGTCGTACCCCTGCTGGGTCGCAGGTCGCCCGTCAGAGAAGGAGCAGATGCTCTGTGGGGCGTCAGGCCCTGTTCTGCCCAGGCCGCTTACACCAACTTGCTTCTAGCTTCTCGGGTGGGTGCTAACACCCCCGCGGCAGACAGGGCCCCGGGGCCCCGCGAAGAGGCGTGCCGTCCGCGGTGGCACGTGAGAAACCCCTGTGATCTGCGGCCAGGAGGGACGTCCTCCCCACCGAGGTCCCGCGCCCCTCGCAGTGAGGGAGGCGTGGAGGGCTGGCGGGGTCTGCCTGGCGGGAAGGGGATCGGGCAGACCCGCTGGCACTAAGGGCCACTCGGAGGCTGGCCAGACCTCTCCCCGGACACCTCCGGGTGGCTCTTGTCTGCAAGGTTCCCAGATGGCTCAGCGGGGCCCCGGCCGGCCAGCGGTGGCCCTGCGCGTGGGGGAATCGGCCTGGGGGAGGGGGGGGGGCGCCAGGACCTCGAGCAGACGCCGCCAAACCCGGGTCAGGGAGGGCTCCCCAGAGGCAGCGGTGCCCAGCTGGGCTGACAAGCAGGGAGGCCACTAGGGTCTGCACGGACAGGCTTCGAGCCACGACGCGCTGTGACCGGTTGCTGCGGACGAACCGTGCCGCCCCAGGTGCCGCCCCAGGTGCCGCCCCAGGTGCCGCCGAGAGGGGAGGGGGCGCGGGCGGCGGATGCGGGCGGATGTGGAGGGAGGAGCCACCCGAGGAGGAAGGCAGGGCGTCGGTGGGAAAACAGGGGTTTCAGTGCGGGACACGTCGGGGGGGGCCCTGGCACACCTGGGGGGCGCGGTCAGGAGGCAGCCAGCTGCGTGTCTGTCTGAAGTTTAAGAGGCAGGACAGAAGGACGGACGGAGGATCGAGGGAGAAACAGCCTTGCTTCCCCCGCACACGACCACACGACGAGGAAGAGGGGGCCTGGGGCGGGGGGGGGGTCTACAGAGGAGCAGCCAGAGGGGCAGGGGGGAAACCTGGAGAAGGCTGGGGGGGGGACGTGCCTGGGGCGCCCTAAGGCGGCCTCGGGTCAAGGAAATGGTCGGAAGAGATCTGAACCGAGCCCGTGGGGTCCAGCAGGGGAGAGGCCCCTGGTGACTGAGGAACAGAGTGAGGCAGAGGTGGGGCGGGAGAGGGCCTGGGGGAGAGGCTGGGAGGCCAGGGGCAGACTCGGAAGGGGCTGTCCTGCTGGGGGGTGGGGGTCCCTGCAGGAGGAGAGAGGGCAGGACCCGGAGCCCCGGGGCGGAGGCCTGGCTAGAGGGGCCCCCAATCCCGACTCAGGAGGACAGAGGGGGAGGGGCCGGGCTGTGGAGAAGGGGGGCCTCTGTGGGCACCCCCACCTCGAAGCCCGATTAGCAGGAGGAGGAGAAACAACCGGTCCACCCTGAGCCGCAGCCCCCACCTGTCACCCGGCCGGCTCAGCCTGGGGTCCCCGTGTCCCCCACCCTCATACTCTGGTCCAACCGGTGCCACAGGCCCAGGCAGAGGCCTGGAGGGACAGGCTGATGGTGAAACCACTTCCCAGGAATGCGGGTCTCCACGGGGGGCCCCCAGACGCCTGCCCCTGCACGTAGCAGGTCCCACACCCCTGCGACGCCCCGGGGACCAGGAGCCACGGCCAGACAGGAGCCTGCTTCCTGTAGGTTCTGGACAAGCCAGATTCCTGGGCCTCCTGCCCTCCCCCCCCCCAGTGCCCCTTCCCCACGACTGGAACTGCCCCTCGGGAAGGAGAGGCCCCTGCCCACGTGTCCGGCCAAGGGGCCATTGGGAGGCCACCCATCATCACACAACCCATCTCAGGACAGGCGGGGGAGGGGCACGGGTCTAAGTTTGGGACCCAGGTCCCTACCCCGACCTGAGACTTTGCCCACAAAGCGCTCTGGCCTTCCAGGGAACAGAGGGCAGCTCAGGACAAGCATGTCCCCCAGGACCTCGGGCGGGGGGGTCCCGGCCCCCGCGGGACCTGTCTTAGCCACAGGAGGGGGAGGAGAGGGCAGAATATGGCATAACCGCCGCCGCAGGACCTTCGCACAACAGAGGCCTTAAACCAAGGGCTGGCCCCCGTCCCCAAGCACACGCTGGGGCCTTAGGCACGCTCTCCCTGCACTGGGGGGCCCTCCCAGCGTCGGGGGGCAGCCTGCCTCGGCCCCAGGAAGAGAACCGGGCGGCCCCTCCGTGCGCTGGGGCTGGGGAAGGAATCACCGGTGAGCCCTGGGGACAGGAACCGGCCCAGAAGGGCCCCCCCCCCCCGTAAGGGAGCCCAGGCCTGGGAGCGTCAGGGGGAGACGCAGGGTGACACAGGTCCGACTCCGGGGACTCGGGGAGACACGATCCTCACTGGGAAGTTCGCAGACGCGTTGGGAGGGCGGGAATCCTGTGGCGTTCCGGGTGCCGCCTGACCCCGCAGGGGCTCACGCGGGGTCACAGGAGCCAAGGAGGGGCCGAGCCCGACCATCCCCCACTCACACACGGCTTCCGGGCCTCCATCCAAACATCTCCCTAACGCACTTACCTCCCTTATCACACAGTGTGTCTGGGAAAGGAAGGCAGATAAGGGAGTCTGGTTTCTTTCACAGTCCAGCCTCGGCCCAAGCTGCTGGCAGCTGTCCCTGAGGGCCTCTGCCGACGGCCCCGGGGACTCCCGCTCAGCCCAGGACAGTCCATGCGGGCTCCAGGCCTGGCCTGGCCTCAGGCTGCCGCCATCCGCCACAGGCCCGGCGGGCCCCCTCCACCTGCGAGGCTCCGTGGATGCTTGTGAACGGATCCGGCCGATGTCACTGTTACAACCGGCCTGGCCCAATCCCTCTTGGTTTAGATACCAAGAAAGTGAGATCGACTTTTCAGGAGGTGCTCCCAAGGCCTCTCAGCAAACATGACAAGAGCAGCTCCGGTCTGCTTCAGGGACATGGCCTCCTACAGGAAGTGCGCCCTGATTTCTCCCACTCCATGGTGCTGCCCTCTCCCTCCTCCTGGAGCTGCCCCGGCTACTCTTTTGTCTCCGTACCACCTAGCAAGGTCAAGGCTGTGCACTCAAAAGTGGATTCCATGATCAACTCTTTCTGCATGGAGTTCAGGACACATTGATACGCTAAGTGTGACCCACTTCCAACAGCCCCAAGTCTGAAACAGCAGAAACCAACAGGTTTCTCTAAACCTCACTGCTTATTACAGAGGGGCGGGGTAACACCAGGCCCGCCACGCCTCACCGCAGCTGTCACTGGCCCCTCGCCCTGGGGCCCAGCCTAGAGCCCTGAGTCCCAGCTCGAGCCCAAGCACCCAGCCATGTGCTGCCACAGCGGGTCACACAGGTGGCTCCGCAGCCCCCCCGGCCGCCAGGAGCTGGCTGGAGGTGCCCTCGGCGCTCCTGAGACGGGGCTGGAGCCGATGCGGGGGCAGCGCTGCTGCGGTCAGCCGAGGGGGCGCTGCCTCGGAGCAGGGGGCTGCACGACCTCTGACCCCCTGGAGACCTGGGCTATACTCCACCCAAGTGCCCGGCTCTGCCTTTCTGCAGCCCACTGCCCACTTCCGTGTCTCCATCCCTGTCCCCTAAGAGCCGTGGCATCCCTGTCGGCCCGGACCCCTTCCTCCAGCAGCACTGTCCCCGCGACTTCCGGGGCAGGCTCTCCCCTCCCCCTCCTTCCGCACGATTACCTGACTGCCTCACCCACTGCAGGCTCTGCCCTGAGGTCTCCCTAAAGTCCAGCCTGGCCCTCCTGGCTCACCAGACGGGACCACGTCTGCTCTGAGGCAGCTACTCCTGCGTGTCCCACAACCCCTCACGCTCAGCAGGACCCGGCCAGACCCCGGCGCCCCCCACATCTGCGACCCAACAGCCCCCAGGCACGGCTCCTGTCTGTGCCGCCCTGCCGCGCCCCCGTGAAGACCGTCTCCTCTCCTGGACCATCCAACGGACCCACGCTGTCCCCAGCCACCCACCAACCCGCCATCCATCCTTGCAGACCTTGCGGAAGAAGGAGGAGCCCGTCCCTCCCTGCCCGCGCCCCTCACCCCCCACCCCCATAAGCAAGAGGACTAGGTCACCTCGGGTGAGAACAGCCAGTTCCCACCGAGACAGCCAGGTGACAAGCCCCCTGTCACACATGTATGAGCACACACGTGCATATCCGCAGTCACACACACATGACTGGGACATGATCTCCCCGGACACTTGGACAGCTGCTTCGGCGAGCAGACAAGTAGCAAACGTGTGTTAAAACAACTTCAGAAACAGCCGATGACACAGTTTATTAGGCACGTGTGAGCTCACCGTGGGGGTTTTGTACCGTGGACGTGTAGCATGCTGTGCTCATAAGACAGAACTAAGTGTACCCACATTTCCAGGCCCTCCGCACAGAGCGCTGGACGCCGGGGACAGAGCCCAGCCCCCGTACCCTGCGCCCGCAGGGGCTTCACAGTGCAGCCCTCGCCTCTCATTCCCGCCGGGCCCCTCCGGACAGGAGGCCCTGCAAGCGCCGCTGGGCCTGCACGCACAGTCCCCACCGGCCCGCACGTGGCGCCAGCAGCAGCGAGCCCTGGGCTCCAGCACAAGGCCTTCCCGGGACACCCACGGGAAGGGACTCAGGTGTACGGGCACATCTGCTCCGGCTGCCCCCGCGTTGGCACCGCTGTGTCTGGGGCCGCCTCCCCCCCCACCCCCATCCCCGGGCTGGGACCTCCAGGAGCTAACGGGTCCCCTCCGCCTGGCCCGGAGGTGCAGCCCAGCCCACACAGGAGGGCTGCACGGATGGCGGATGGATCCGAGGGGCAGCAGGTGCAAACCACTCAGGCCCGGACCCTGGAACCCGGGCCCCACAGCACATGCCCGAGCGGAGGGGAAAATGCCACCTAAGGGCCACTGCGCACCCCATGGACACAGGAGGCGCAGCGCGCTGACGGTCCCCGCCGGCCTCCCCCCACCCCCACGAGGGTCGCCAGCCCCGGGAAGCGGGGGCTGCTCCAGGCTGGTTTCCCCGTCTCTCCTAACCCCCTGCGAGCTCCCGAGGCGGCTGCCCCCACGTCACCCCGTCCTCCTGGCCTCCCCTCTCACGCGCGCACACGCGCACACACGCGCACACGCGCACACGGGCCTGAGTTCTCAGTCTGGGTTAATTAATAACGTGAGCCGTCAGGCCTCAGTGAAGCGGCGGCGCAGGGGGCGCGTGAACGCAGGCGGGGGCCCGGCGAGGCCCAGGCCGTGTCGAACCGGTCAGGGGCCGAGCGTCACGGGACAAAGGGGACGGGGAGACGGCTCCGCGCACACAGGGCCTGCGTTCAGAGAAGGGAGGGGCCGCAGACAGGTGCGGCGCGCGGGCCTCGGGGCCCTCTCCCAGCCCGGGGGGGCCGGACCCCAGCCCCGCGCCCCCGCGCGCGCCGCCCGGACCCACCTGGCCGCGCGACAGCGAGAAGGTGGCGTGGCTGGCGAAGCGCGCGGTGCCCAGGCGGGGCGCGCGGCCGGGGCCGCCGGGGCCGCCGGGCGCGGGGGTCGGCCCGGTCGCCACGCCCAGCGCCTCCACCTGCCGCGTCAGGCGCTCGAGCTGCGCCTGCAGCCGCTGGTTGTCGCGCTGCAGCTCGGCCACCGTGCGCGCCAGCGGGCCCGCCAGGCGCAGCGCCTCGGCCACGCGCCGCTCCACGCCGCGCTGCAGCCCCTGCATGTCGTCGTGCAGCGCGCGCACCGCGCCCTCCAGCGCCGCCTCGTAGCGGCCCAGCGCCTCGCGCACGCCGCGCGCCTCCTCGGCGCCGGGGCCCGGCTCCATGGCCGAGCGCCGGCCCGGCGGACGGGGCAGCCGAGCTCCGCAGCTGCGGGCCGCGACTGGCCGCCCCGGGCCGCGTTCGCCGGAGGGGCGGCGGGAGGGGCGGGCGCAGGGCGGGGGCGGGGCCTCGGGGGCGGGGCCGCGGGCGGGGGGCGGGGCCGCGAGCCCCGGGACTGGGCGCCCCGCGGGGGCGGGGCCGCGGGCGGGGGGCGGGGCGGGGCGGGGCCGCGGCGGGGCCGAGGGCGGGGGGCGGAGCCTCGGGCCGGGGGCCTCGCGTAGCCGAGGCGCCGAAGGGGGAGCGCCGGGCGCTGCTGCCCGGTGGGGCGGGGCCTCTGGGGCGGAGCCTCGGGGGGGGCGGAGCCGCGAGCCCTGGGACTGGGCGCCGCACGGGGGCGGGGCCGCGGCGGTGGGAGGGGAGGGGCGGGGCCGCGGGCAGTGGGAGGGGCGGGGCCGGGGCGGGGCCGGCGCCGCGAGGGGCGGAGCCTCGGGCCCGGGGCCTCGCGTAGCGGAGGCGCAGAAGGGGGAGCACCGGACGCTGCTGCCCAGGGGGGCGGGGCCGCAGGGGGAGCGCGAGGCCCGAGAGCCCCCTGACCCGGGCGGCCCCCGGGAAGCGGCGTGAGGCCTGGGCGAGGGGCCGCGGCCCCCGAGGGGACTTTACCCCGGAGACCCCCGCCCTCCGCGGGTTTGGCGTCCCCGGGCTCTACCCCACACGCCCGGGCCCGCTGGGGTAGGGACCCCGCCAACGCGCGGGGTGACTTGGGGGGGCGGTGGTCTCCAGAACGGTGCGGTCTCTGCCCTCTACCCTGTGCGCTCGGCTCTCACAGGCGCGCGCTCACCTGTGGGACCTTCGCCCGGACTCCCTTGCACCTGCCGTGGGGGGTGGGGAGGCCCCCGCCCATCCCCTCCCCTCCCCCCGTGGGGCACGATCTTTGTGTCCTTCTCGCCAGGGGTCAGTAGGGGCGCCAGGCTCACCAGGCGGCCTCTGGTAGGGGATCCAGGAGACGCTGAGGTCTGGCGGGGTCGAGAGGGTGCACTTGGGGCTGAGTCTCCACCCTGGTGGCCTCTGGACTAATCGCCCGGGTCCCTCCATCAGGGTCTCGGTCACCGGCCTCTGTCGACCGGCCAGGGCTCCCACCCCTGTGTCCTCCCAACACTTTGTCGTGCCTAAACCCAGGCATCCCTCCCTTCCGTCCGCTCCCCTCCCATCACAAGGGAAGAATGGAAACAGCTGTGGCTTCAGGAGCACAGGATGATGGGCAAAGACACTCTCATGTAATTGAAAGCTGATTTAAAATAAGAATGGAAGGGGCCCCTGGGGGGCTCAGTCCGTTAAGCGCCCGACTTCAGCTCAGGTCACGATCTCACAGTTCGTGGGTTCGTGGGTTCAGGCCCCGCGTCGGGCTCTGTGCTGACAGCTCAGAGCCTGGAGCTGCTTCGGATTCTGTGTCTCCCTCTCTCTCTGCCCCTTCCCCCATGTCAAGAACAAATAAACATTTGAAATTTTTAAGTTTTTAAAATAAAAATGGGAACATCCCACCCTTTGCCCAGAAATTTTTCCTGACTAGCCTTCTCCTTATCAGGCCAAGCCCATCTGAAGGAGGCCCCGTGCCTGGGCAGGCACAGCCAGGTGAGCTCAGGAAAAAGAGGTCTGAAGGGCTTGTTCCCGCCGTGTTGGCATCCACAGACGCCCTGGACTGGCGCGCGCTGCCCCCGAGGGGCTGGGTCGGCCTAGAAGACGCTGAGCCCCAGTGCCCCCCTTGCACCCCTCCACCGCGGGGACAGGAAGGAGTGCTGGTTACCTAATCGAAGGAGCCTTCCAGCAATTATCTCATGAGAAAGTCAGGTGCCAAGAGGCGTGCGTGTTGCATGTGTGTGTGAGTGTGTGTGAGTGTGAGTGTGTGTGAGTGTGTGTTCCAAGTAGCCATCGGCACAGAGTGAGCCAAACCACTCCCTGTGTTCTTTGTCCGGGTCGAACATCTGATAGAGGCTGGGAGACACTGGCCGCTGCAGGCCTGACCACGGGAGCCTGGAGTGCAGACCCCCCCACCCCGGCCAGAAAAGCCCCTTCTCTTCTGCGGGACCCACAGAAGAGCCACGTGGGAGGTCCTGGGAGGCACTAGACAGTCGGAGCCCCGGGCCCATAGCTGCAGTACACCTGGCCACGACTCCCCGGCTGGCAGCACTGTGGGGGTGGGCACGGGCTGGGGTCCCGCCTTCCCGGCCATGCTCCAGCCGGCAGGCTGGCCCGGTCTCTGGGGCTGAAACCCCAACAGGGAGGAAGAGGGGGTAGACTGCAGAGACTGGCTGCCCAGGGCCCGCCCCCTTCCCCCCTTCCCCCCTTCCCCCCCTCCCACCTCGGTGAGTGATCTGCTCTGCGCCGATGCACCATGAGAATATTTGGGAGAAACCGCTGGAGGCAGGGCAGGGCCCCCTCCGCCACTGAAGTGGGGGCCATGTCAAGGGCAGAGATGGGGCTTGCTGTGGGTTCCGGGAAGGCAGACGGTACAAGAATCAAGCCGTCCCCCTTGGCTCCTCTCCCTTAGCAGTCAGAGCACTGAGTCAGTAGCTGGAGATGAGCCTGGGAAGGGAGAAATATGCCAGGAGCATGAAGAAGAGGGGTGTCGGGGGTGCAGGGGGGGCGCTGGCTCTAAGGCCGGCTGGGGGGGGCGCTGCCGCGGGGCTCCAGCTCCGCCCCCACCGGTACCAGGCTGTGAGGGAGACCAGGGCTGCCTGATGAACGGGGCTGAACTCCCTCCACGTTCACCAGCCCTGATGTCAGCGAGCTGGGGAGGCTCCCCTCCCAGCAGGCCCGGGCGCTCTGGGGCTTCCGGCTCCCCCTCGCCGGCTGCGAGCCCTGCACTGCCTGTTGCGCCCCTGCTCTGCTCTTCTTCTAGGCTGCAAGCAGGACATGGGACAAGCCTGTCCCCGCCCCCCGCCTGTCACTCCTCAAAATCACATCCTTGCCAGGCCAAAACCATGCAGCCAGGGACGTCGGTCACGGGCCTGAGATGGGGAAACTGAGGCCCGAGGGGCAGGAGGACGAGCCCGGGGCCCTGTCCCCAGACCTGACACTGATTCCAAGGTGCTTGTTCCAACACACCTCCCTGGGCAGCAGCCACATCCAGCCAAGGGCGGCGGCTCCCCCTGCTCCCCAGGCCGGCCGGAGGCCCCACCCCCTGCCACTGCTCCCCGGGGTCTCCAGCACCCCCACCCATGACCCTGAGGATCACATCCTCCTCCTCTCCTGACTCCCATCTAGCGGCCTCGCCCTCCCCGGGGCCCTTCCTGAGTGACTGTGGTCGCCCTCATCCCTTAGCCATGGGGGGCCCAGGGCTCTGAGCACAGCCCGCCCCCGCACCCCTCCACACCCTCTCTGGGTAGAATCTCCCACGTCTCCGCCTCCAGCCCAGCCCCTCCAGCCTACTTCCCCCCTCCCTGACCCCTCAATTCCTGAGATCGCAGGTCAGGCTGGGCTTACTGGGTCGGGGAAGGACACGGGAAGTGGGGTGGTCAGCCGTCACGCTCCTCTGCCCACTGGCTGGAACGGCCTCTCCACCCCTGCTCCCCGGTCCCTGTGCACGGGCACCACGTGTAACAGGCTTGTGTGCCCACGTGGGGCCCCATCCTCAGAGAGCTGGGTCCCTCCGGGCCCGCCCATACCCACAGCTGGCTTTAGAAAGTGCTCGGGAAACCCTGAACTCTGAGCAAAGGGGACGACGCTAGATGGACGGACGATGGGCAGAGGGAGGGAAGAGAGGCGAGGGTGGCCCAGTGCCGGCTGGATACCGGGAGTGGGGGGTAGGGTCGGGGTGTGTTGGAGGGAACGGTGAGCCCCAGGGACTCATGGGTGTGGCACACAACCTGCGTGCCGGTCACATCAGCCTTTGCACTAGGCTTCCTTCTTAGCCCCTCTGCCCGGAACGGCTCAGGTCAGAGTGTCACAGGCCAGGTCTGGCCGCCCCGCACACCCTGCATGCCGCCCTCCGCTCCCACGGCAGCTAACCGGCCTGGCCATCCCGCCTTGTGACCCCCCACAGCCGCAGGCTCCCAAAGGGGACACGCTGGCAAGCGCCCCATGCCAGCCCCTGAACTCAGCCTCTGTCCTGGAAACGACTGCCTCGTAGGAGAGCCGCAGGGGTGGCGGCGCGGGGCTGCCGGTTGTCGGGCCCGGGAGAGGGGCCCACGGGGCTCTGCAGGCCGCCGGCGGCGGGGGCGCCGGGGAGGCCGGGAGGGACTCCTGGCCCCAGGCCGCGCCACCCAGACCTTGCACCTCATCCCTCCTTCCCAGGGGACGCTCGGCCAGCCCCACAGAAGTGTGCGACGTCCATCCGTGCACCTGAGGGCAGGTCTGTGCACACACCACACTCGCGCGTGTGTGGCGGGAGTGTCTGTGGAGAGGAATGCTGTGGGTGCTACGGAGTCTGTTGTGCCCGCGCACACACCTGCGGGGACACGCGTGTGCATCGGCAGTACCGTGTCTGCAGGAGGGATGTTTACGCATCTGCTCGTGGGTGCTGCGCGTGTGTTTATGCACACACGTGTGTGTGCGCGTGCCGCTAATGCACATGTGCATGTCCTTGCGTGTCCTGTGTCTACACAGGCTTACCTAATCAGACGTGTGCGCCATGACGTGAGCTCCCTCCTACGTGTCACAGGCGCCATCTCTGGAAGACCCAGAAGTCCGGTCTGATCTAGAAGGTGCGGATCCTGGGTGCCGGGGGCTGCTCTGAAGACTTGCGCACAAGATGCTAGGGGTGCCCTGGTTTGGGGAGGCCGTCACACTGAGCAGTACTCCCGCCTTCTGGCCCCGGCTGGCCCTCTGGTCCCTGTGGAGGAGGAGCCTCCCACGGGCCTTCCCCGGGGCCCAGGTGACCCAGAGAACAAGCCACGCCCCGTCCCCAGCGTGGAGCGGCTTGCGGTCCTGCCCTCGGCTGTGCAGGATGTGGGGTGGAGACAGCTTCCAGCCCAGATAAGGCCGTTGGGCTCACATTTTCCATCTCCAGGAGTCCCGGCCCCATAGCCTGGGGAGGCCTCTCCTCGTCGCCCTAGCTCACTGCCCGCACCCTGGGGACTGTGGCCCCAAGAGGGGACGCTGAGGTCTGGGAAGAGCCAGCACCCTCCCCCCCAGGCTTGTCCTGGGCCCCTGGGTCCCTGGGGAAGTGGTGTCTGGGGCAGCAAACCCTGGAGCCCTCCTCGCTCCTATCCTGAACCTCAGGCCTCCAGAGAGCCGCCCGGGGGGGGGGGGTGTGGCCCTGCTGACCCTGCCGCGCCCGCCCAGAGCACCCCGACCTGAGGCCCGGCTGTTGTCGTTTGGGGGCAGAGCTGGGCCCAGGCCCTCTGCCTTCTCCCCACCCCTCCACACCTCCCACCCGGAGGCCTGGCCCCTGCAGCCAGGCCTGGCCTGCTCCCCTCCCCCCTCCCAGGCTATTTATAGAGCCTGGCTCAGTGGCCTCGCACAAGAGGAGCCAGAGGTCCGGGGCTCCCAGCTCTTCCTCGGCCTCCCCGGGGCCGCAGGCTGGCCAGTGTCCACTTTCAGCCCAGCAGAAGCCGCTGGCTCCCAGGGAGCGGTGGGGAGGCCAGGCCAAAGCCGGTGTAGACCAGCCGCTCCCTCGCGAGCATTCTGGAGCCTCGCTGGGGCCGGGGTGTACGCAGGAGATCTCGGGCCCCACGGCTCCGCCTCGCCCCTGCCCTGAAGCCCCCGGAGGCCCCTTGCTCTGACAGAACCATCCCTCTGACCCATGGACGCCTTCCCCCAACGTGGGATGCCTTAGAGTGCCATTCAAGGCCCCTCCAGTGAAACGCACAAAACTCACTTGTGCGCCGGTGCCTGTACTGGCACCTCTGCCGGAAGCACCCCTTCTGCTGGCAGTCCTGTCTGATGGGCATCTCCATTCTTCACACCTTCAGAGCCCATCGCAAGTGCTGCCTCCTCTGGGGAGCCTCCCCTGACGAGGCCAGGCCCCGTTCACCTCCGCACCCGGCCCCGCCAGGCCCATGGACTACGTGCCTCTCTCCTGCCCAGCCTCCCTCCTCCCATGTGCAGTTCTGTCTGCCTTAAGTAGGGACCTCTGCTTGGGGTGCGGGCTGGGGCTTCCTGAAAGGGCAGGACCCTGACTCGCTCTCCTCCCGCCCCCAGCGCCCGGCCCCCAGCGCCATCGGCCACTGTGCCGCGCTGCAGGGGTGAGTGGAGGGGGTGCACGCACCAGGAAATGAACTGAGGTGGACACAAGGGAGGGAAGGAAGTGACAAAGACCCCCCCGCATGTCCCCTGAGCCCTGATTGACCGCCTGGTGTCCCTGGGGCGGGAAGGCGGCAGGGGCGGCCCAGGCCAGGGCTCAGTGACAGGGCTCGGCCCAGGCCAGCAGCCAGATCGGTCACCCTCATTCTTCCCAGATCAAAGTTCCCCCAGGGAACAGCCTGGAACCTGACACTGGCACCGGGGAGCTGGGCCAGCTGGCCTGCCCAGGAGGAGGGCATGGAGGGGCAGGACACCTGTCTCCAGCTCCAGGGACGCCGGGGGGGGGGGGGGACCAGATCCACGCACGCGCACCTGCCCCAGCCCCCCCCCATGAGGCCCAGGACTGCAGGCCGCCAGGGGCTCCGCGCCTTGAGATGCCACCCACCCAGTGACCTGTCCCCTCCCCCAGAGAGACTTCCATCTCAGACACCCCTCCGGGTCCGTCTCTCTGTCTCTGCTCCCCACGCATTTTCTTTTTTTTCTTTTTAATTTTTTTAAAATGTTTTATTTTGTTTCTAGGAGAGAGAGAGAGAGAGAGAGAGAGAGACAGTGTGAACAGGGGAGGGTCAGAGAGAGAGGGAGTCACAGACTGAAACAGGCTCCAGGCTCCGAGCTGTCAGCACAGAGCCCGACGCGGGGCTCGAATCCACGAACCGCGAGATCATGACCTGAGCGAAAGTCGGACGCACCTCCTCCCCACGCATTTTCTGCTCTCGCCTCGTATCCCCATGTCTCTTTCCACCCCTTCTGTCCCCGGGATGGGGGATGACCCTGGGGTGGTGCATTAGCACTTGCTTCCAAGGGTGAGTGTTTTCACGTTCCTCTCCACTCTCCAGATTCTCCGTGATGGGGGGAAAGGGGAGAGGGGTAGACGGACGGGGGGAGGGGGGAGGGGGAGGGGGAAGGGGGAGAATGGGGTGGAGGGAGAGGGAGGGGGAGGGGAGGGGGAGGGGGCGAGGGTGAGGGGGGAGAGGGGGAGAGGGCAGAACCCACCGCCCCTGCTGCAGCCAGGCCTCCTGGGTGCCCTCCGGCTGCTAGTCTGAGCAGGCAGGGAGGAGGTGGGCAGAGCTGGTCTGGGCTCCTCCGTCCTTCACTGTGGAAAGTCCTGCCTTCTCAGAGCATGGCTTCGTGCCCCCTGTGTACAAGCAAGCACGTGCACACACATGTTTACGTGTGCGCACACACACATGCACATGAGTGCACACACAAGCAACCATGCATGCACCTGCACCCTGCACACATGCACACACATGCTCACATGCACACACACACACATATGCACATGAGTGCGTATACACACACAAGTGCGCGCGCCCACCTGCACACACATGCACACCTGCACACACACAAGCACCTATGCATGCACACACGTACATCTTCACACACATACATGCACACCTGTGCGCACATGCACAGAGATGCATGCACACATGCACACCCGTACATACATGTGTGCACGTGTGCACACACATACACAAGCACCCATGCATGCACACACGTACACACATGCACACAGACACATGCACAACCGCACATATAAGCACACACATGTACACGAGCATCCATGCATGCACACATGTACACCTTCACACACGTACATGCATACCTGTGCACACGTGTGCACATACACACACACGTGCACACAGCTAAGAGCGCTGGACTCTGGATCTTACTCATGGCTCACTACCTGTTGTACCTCTGTGTTCTTATCTGTAAAACGGGGGTTATGGTAAGACTTTCCGTATCCTAGGATTGTTTCTGTTTGCAAGGCCCTAGGTCAGGCACATAGCACTACATGAGTTAAATAAACGTAGCAAATATGTATCCACGCTTCAAACTTGACTCTCCGTGAACAGAACAGCTCTCGTCCACTTTCATCTCCACCCCAGGCTGAGCCAGACTCGTCACCAGCAGGTCCAAACGGCCTGACGTGAGCAGCTATGATTTGAGCCGCGAATGACACACAGCTCGCGGGTGTGTGTTTCTGCAGATCCGCTGTGGAACTGCATTCGGTCACCAGCAGCTGCGTCACGTGTGGCGAGGTCTCCTTCTTCTCCTTAAAGGTGTCTGGAACCTTCTGCTACAAACCAGAGACGTGAGATTTGCGAAAGTTAATAATGTCAGAGGACACGTTTTAGAGACAGAGACCGTCCTTCAGAGAAAGGGGACAGGAGGCCGGCAGCCCCCGGGAGCTGGGCGCCCAGTGTGGCCAGGGCATGGGCGCCGAGCCGGTGGGGCCGGAGCCGGGCCGGTGTGGGGACCAGCACTGCCTGTGAGCGAGCGAGGTAACCCGGACGGGCTACGTGCGCCCTTCAGGGCCGTGGCAAAGAGAGCGGCCCCGTCTGAGGGACTGTCCTGGACCCATCGGGCGTGTGCTGTACAGGCCACGGCAGACACTTCGGAGGAAACCCTCACTGGGAGCCCGCCAGGCGACAGGCTCCCAGCCCCAGGGCTTTGAGTTCTGCTCCGGGGCGCCGTCTGCAGGGCTGGGAGCTGGGGGCAGGTGCACCTCACAAGACCCAGGAATTGAGCGCAGAGGCCTCAGCAGCACACCCAGGGTGGCCTTCCCGTCGCTCTCCCTGTCCCGGGGGTCGTGACGGCCGTGGCATCGGTGCGTGACTTCGGGAGGGCGTCAGGCAAAGGAGGAGGTGTTTGCTTCCACACCGGAGGGACGGTGGTTTCCCGGGCCCCGGGGGAGGGCTCACTCAGCCCTGCACCTGACTCTGGCCTGAGCGGGGCCGCCAAGGCTGCAGAACCACACATTAATCACGGAGCCGATTTTTTTTTTTAATGTTTTATTTATTTCTGAGAGACAGAGAGAGAGACAGCGTGAGCAGGGGAGGGTCAGAGAGAGAGGGAGACACAGAATCCGAAGCAGCTCCAGGCTCTGAGCTGTCGGCACAGAGCCCGACGTGGGGCTCGAACCCACGAACCGTGAGATCGTGACCTGAGCTGAAGTCGGACGCTTACCCGACTGAGCCCCCCAGGAGCCCACGGAGCCGAGTCTTAACCTGGAGGAAGGAGCGTCTGTCTGCCTCTCCCGCCTTCCCACCCGTCTCCTTCCTCCCGGGGCCCACGCCAGACCCTCGCCCCTTCCCTGCAGCCCCAGCCAGCGCCACCTCCCCTCCAGGGCCCTGCTGTCCCCAGCCTCTCTCCAGAACCCAGACCTTTCGGGACACAGTTTTTCCTACGCTCAGCACCCGCCCGCCAGCATCGTCCCCTTTCCCTCGCTGGCCTGTAGGGGGCCCTGTCCAGCACCCCGCCCGGGCCGGGAGCAGACCACTTCCCGAATGGCCCATGTGATGCGACCTGCAGGCGCCCCCAGCCCCAGTGGGGAGGAAAGGGGGTCCCTGAGGTCCTCTCTCACCTCCCACCCCAAGCAGGATGACAGCAGGCGCTCAGGGCGGGACCAGGGGGCCCTGTTGGCAGCAGGCCTGCGATTATGAGCACGGCCACCAACTCCCGGAACCTCGTCTCAGCCCCCAGACACCCCAGGACCCCCGGCCTCTTAGCCTCCCCCTCCTCCAGGGCCCCCGGGACCCCCGGCCCCCCCAGCCCCCCACACCTCCACCAGGCGACAGGACAGACAGTAGCCACTGCCAGGGCTGGTTACTGATGACAGTCTCTGGTTTGGGGAGACAAGCAAGTCGCGGAGCGGAGGGGATGGCTGCGCAAGTCTGGGAATCTGCCAAACGCCGCCCAGCTGCGCACTTAAAAGTGCTCCCGATGGGGGCGCCTGGGTGGCTCGGTCGGTTAAGCGTCCGACTTTCGCTCAGGTCACGATCTCGCGGTTCGCGGGTTCGAGCCCCGCGTCGGGCTCTGTGCTGACTGCCTGGAGCCTGGAGCTGCTTCAGATTCTGTGTCTCCCTCTCTCTCTGACCCTCCCCTGCTCACACTGTCTCTCTCTCTCTCCTAGAAATAAATTAAAAACATTAAAAAAAATAATTAAAAAAATGCTCCCGATGGCAAACGTTGTGTATGTTTACACCTTAGAAACATTCAATTATTCCTCCGCATGCGTGTATTCCGGGCCCCTCCTCCCCGGCTCCCCCACCCCTGATTTCCCGCACCCTTCCAGCCCCCCGGCCCCCCCGGGCCCCCCACCCACTCAGATCCCTCCCGCGGGCTCCCGACCGCTTCTCCCGGCCCCTCCCTCAGCGCACCCACACTTGCCAGCGCGTCGCCCCGCCCTGCAGACTCTGTGCCGCCCCTGCTCCGGGCCCTGATTCCGTCAACATCTTCCGTGCATCCCAGGAGCTGTGTCTCCCCTTGGGGCTTGTGTGAGCCGGAGTCGTGACGGGGAAGCTGCTGCGGGGCTTTCAACGGGTGCGACGGGACACGGAATAGGGCTGGTCCTGTCTCCGTGCCAAGACCCAGGGACAGAAGGTGCCCAGGACCCCCCCACCCCGTCCCAGAGTGGGGGCGGGGCGCCCACCGAGGCCAGGCTCGCCAGGGAGGTGCTTGAGAACCAGTTTCGTGACCTGAGCCAACCACCCCCTTCCTCGAGTCACAGAAGAGTTTGGAGAAGCTGAGAGTCGTTAGAATCAGAAGTATCACTTCTCAGGAGAGACCTGGACAGCCATTCCCAGAGGGGAGAGGTGGGGGGTCCTGTCCCTCCCCCCGAGCAGAGGGGAGAGGTGGGGTGTCTCGTCCCTGCCCCCCAGCAGAGGGGAGAGGTGGGGGGTCCCGTCCGTTCCCCCAGCAGAGGGGAGAGGTGGGGGGTCCCGTCCGTTCCCCCAGCAGAGGGGAGAGGTGGGGGGTCCCGTCCGTTCCCCCAGCAGAGGGGAGAGGTGGGGGGTCCCGTCCGTTCCCCCAGCAGAGGGGAGAGGTGCGGGGGTCCCGTCCGTTCCCCCAGCAGAGGGGAGAGGTGGGGCGTCCCGTCCGTCCCCCCAGCAGAGGGGAGAGGTGGGGGGTCCCATCCCTCCCCCCAGCGGAGGGGTGGGGCGTCCCGTCCCTCCCCACCCCCCTCCCCCCAGGGAAACAGCATCACCGGGATCACCGGGACCAGTCGGTAAATGGTCGTTGATCCAGGAACGGGGGTGACTTAGAGAACACGGTTTGCTGGTCTCTGACCTGCGCCTCAAACCCTAGGCGGGAGGACCTTCCTCTCCTGCCCTGGGACTTGCCCCCCCTGCCGTAAGCAACAGAAGTCCCGAGAAAACACAGAAAACACGCTTTCACACGGGGAGCGACAGGCAGCACGGCCTGTGACCCCAGGACAGGAGGACACGCAGTGTGAACGCCCTCCCGTGACGCCGGGGGCCCCGAATGCGGCCTGCACTCTCACGAGCCAAGGCGACGCGGGCACTGCAGAGGGTCGCCGTCCGCCGTCCGCAGGGCCGGGCACCTGGGACGCGGGGCTCCAGGGGAAGAGCGCCAGCTGTCTGCAGGGGGGGCTCCCGGAGGTTTGGGCCAAGAACTGGCGGCTCCTGTGTGAGAGGAAGCCACCCAGGCTGGGAAAGGAGCCCCAGGAAGCAGCGGGCCCAGCGATGCCTGGAGCTCACGCCGTCCCTGCGCCCCCGGGCAGAGTGCAGGGACCCCACGGCACGGGGCTCACGCCGTCCCTGCGCCCCCCGGAGTGCAGAGACCCCACGGCACATCAAGCACTGGGCGGTCTTCAGAGGGTCCTGCACTTCAACCACATTGAAGGACAGCCTCTGAAATGGCAGAAAATATTCGCAAGACACGTGTCTAACACGGGGCTAATATCCAGAGCATATAAGGAGCTCACAGCTCAATATCAAAGAAGCAAATAACACAGTTGAAAACGGACAGAAGACATGAATAGACATTTTTCCAAAGAAGACATACAAATGGCCAACAGGTACATTAAAAGGTGCTCAATATCACTGATTAGGCAAGAAATGCAAATCAAAACCACGATGAGATATCACCTTATGCCCCTTAGGATGTCTACTATCAAGAAAACAGGAGGTAAGGGCCCCTGGGTGGCTTGGTCGGTTAAGCATCTGACTTTTGATTTCAGCTCAGGTCACGATCTCATGGTTCATGGGATCGAAACCCACGTCAGGCTCTGAGCCTGAACAAAACCCACCATTCTTTTTAAAATAGAATGCAGCACTCAACAACGTAAAATTCAGAATATCCACCTCTATTAGAAAATCACCAGATTTGGGGCCCCTGGGTGGCTTGTTCGGTTGAGTGTCCGACTTTGGCTCAGGTCACGCAGGATCTGGTGGTTTGTGAGTTCGAGCCCCACGTCGGGCTCCACGCTGACACGTGTGGAGCCTGCTTGGGATTCTCTCTCTCTCTCTTTCCTCTCTCTACTCCTCACCCACTTTCTCTCTCTCAAAATAAATAAATAAACTTTAAAAAAAGAAAAAGAAAAAATCACCAGACATGCAATAAAACAGAAAAAGGTGACTCCTACGTAGGAGAAAACCACTTCCTAGAAAGAGACGCAGAAATGACCAAGATGGTGGAATTCATAGACCCAAGACGTTGAAACGGCTCTTTCGAATCCTACAGGCGAAACTGGAGAAGAACGGGACACGATGCAGAGAGAAACGGAAGATGTCCAGTGAAACTTCTGGAACTGGAGCACCCTACAGCCGAAATGAAAACACACCAGGTGGGGTTGAGACCAGAGGATTCTACCGAAGAACGGGTCGGTGAGCCTGACGGAAACGCGGCACAGCTACCGGAAACCCCTGAGAGAGAGGCCGTGGAGGAAGGCGTCAACAGCGTCACCGTGGGCTGCGGGGCAGCACCGAGTGGCCCAACACGCAAGTAGCCGCAGTCCCAGGAGGAGGGGAGACCAGGGGACGACAACGAAAAATATTTCAATACATCACGGCTGAAAATCTCCCAAATGAGACGATGATGATCAACCCATAGATCTAAGAATCTCAACAAAATCCAAGCCAAAAACAAAGAAAATCACACCGATCCACATCACAATTTGCTAAAAAAAAAAAGATAAAAGGAGAAGAGAATCTCAAAAGTAGTCAAGGAGATTCGACTGTAGCCAAGATGGAATGACAAAGACTGAATTGTCCCTCTTACCAAAATGATCTAAACAGACAAGACATCAAGACACCTGATGTCGGGCGACAAAGGACGGTGATCTGGGAAGGGCGGGGTCTTCTGCTGCCCCAGGTCACTGCGTGAAACGGCACAACGTCACCCCTGTCGTGGTGACAATGAACCGCGGTCGTCAAAATGCAGTAGTACAAGCTCCAAAACAACCAGGGACACAGCACAACAGAAGCCATAGCCGATAGTCCAGCAAGAGACAAAAGTGGAATCATGAGTGACCTTAGCTTGACCCGAGAGGAGCCAGAAGAGGAAGCAGGGGGAGCGTCAAGTCTGAAATAAGCAGAAGAAAATCATAAATAGAAGAGCAGAATTTAAGCAGAAAACAGAAATAGAATAAGGTTAATTATGCCAGAAATTAATCCAAAAGGCGATTCTTTGAAATGATCTATAAAATGGGGGGAGAGAGGGAAACTCTAGGCAGGCTGATTGGGGGGAAAACACAAATTATCAGCAAGGAACCAGGACATTCCACAGACCCTAGAGACAGGATAATGAGGGGATGTTGTGAACGACTTCGGGCCAATAACCTGGACTAAGGGAAATGCACGAATCCCTCAAAAACACAAACCATCGATACTCATCCAAAAAGAACAGCCAACCCTTCATACAGGAAAACTCCAGCCATGATTTCTACCAAACATTTCAGAAAGAAAGGTTAAAGGAAACATTTAAGGAATTGAGGATTATTTGATTGACTGATTGATAGATTGATTTTGGAGAGAGAGTGTGCTATAAGCAGGGGAGAGGGTCAGAGAGAGAGAGAGAATCTCCAGCAGGCTCAACGATCACCACGGGGCCCCACACAGGGATCAATCCCACAACCCTGAGATCGTGACCTGAGCCGAAATCAGGAGTTGGATGCTCAACTGATAAACTACCCAGGTACCCTGAAATTAAGGAAATTTTTAGAAGAAAGGACCAGCTTCTGGCCTGGTTTTTCCCAATACTACAAACAGATAAGAACATTACAACAAAACCACAGAATAATATTCTTCATGCGCATAGATGCAAAATCCTTCACAGAATTTGAGCAAACCAAATCCAGAAATACACAACAAGATAATGCATCGCGACCATCAGGGGTTTACGCCGGGAAGGCACGCTCGGTTTAGCATTTGTAAGTTAATCAATATAATCCGAATTAACAGTGCAAACCAGAGGAACTACAGGATTATGTCAACAGATACAGAAAAAGTCATTTGGTAAAGCGCAACACCCACTAACGATCAAAGATTTCTTAAAAACCTCTTGGGGCGCCTGGGTGGCTTAGTCAGTTAAGCGTCCGACTTTCGCTCAGGTCATGATCTCGCGGCTCGTGGGTTCGAGCCCCGCGTCGGGCTCTGTGCTGACTGCCAGCTCAGAGCCTGGAGCCTGTTTCAGTCTGTGACTCCCTCTCTCTCTGACCCTCCCCTGCTCACGCTGTCTCCCTTTCTCTCTCTCCTAGAAATAAATAAAACATTAAAAAAAAATTAAAAACCTCTTGGTAAACTAGGAACTTCCTCAACCTTCCGAAGTGCAGCCACGGTAAACCTAGCACTAACACCAGACTTGGTTATAAAAGGTTGGATGTATCTCCGCAAAGAGTAAGGGAGAATAGGCCAGTGTGCCCTGTCCCACGCCTCCGGTCCACAGCTGTGCCAGGAGCCTTAGCCAGTTCAATAGACAAGGAAGAAAAGGCATATTGGATATGAAGTAAAATTCTTTCCACAAAACATGAGTGTCCAAGTAGAAAATGTTAGTCAATCTGCAAAGAAACTGGTGTAATAAATGAGCTTAGCAAGGGCATGATCTTGCAAGGGCAAGGTCAATATAAAAAAATCAAGATTCATTTATGAGTGACACGTGAGTCGGACATTGAGAGTTTTAATTTTTTTAATTTTTTTAAATGTTTTATTTCTGAGAGAGAGAGAGACAGCATGAGCAGGGGAGGGTCAGAGAGAGAGGGAGTCACAGAATCTGAAGCAGCTCCAGGCTCTGAGCTGTCAGCACAGAGCCCGAAGCGGGACTCAAACCCACAATCAGTGAGATCATGACCTGAGCTGAAGTCGGACGCTTAACCGACTGAGCCACCCAGGAGCCCCGAGATTTTTTAAAATACCATTTACAATAGCAGAAAATTTCAAAATGCTCAAGGGTAGAGCCCCTGGGAGGTTCAGTCGGTTAAGCATCTGACTTCAGCTCGGGTCATGATCTCACAATTTGTGGGTTCGAGCCCCGCGTCGGGCTCTGTGCTGACAGCTCAGAGCCTGGAGTTGCTTCGGATTCTGTGTCTCCCTCTCGCTCTGCCCCTCCCCTGCTCACACTTTCTCTCTTTCAAAAATAAATGAACATTAAAATTTTTTTTTTGAAAATTTAAAACTGACAATACCAAGTGTTACCAAGGACACAGCGCAACTGGAATTTCCATTCATCACTGACGGGAACGCAAAATGGAGCAGGGACTTTGGAAGGTAGGTTGGGAGTGTCTGGAGTCAACCACACACTTGCCCTGTGGCCCAGAAATCCCACCCATAGATTCACTTAAGAGGAGTGAACACACGGGGGCGCCTGGGTGGCTTAGTCGGTTAAGCGTCCGACTTTCGCTTAGGTCGTGATCTCGCGGTTCGTGGGTTTGAGCCCCGCGTCGGGCTCTGTGCTGCCAGCCCAGAGCCTGGAGCCTGTTTCAGTCTGTGACTCCCTCTCTCTCTGACCCTCCCCTGCTCACGCTGTCTCTCTCTCTCTCCTAGAAATAAATAAAACATTTAAAAAAATTTTTTAAAAAAAGAGGAATGAACACATGTGCTCACACAAAGGCTTGCATACGATTGCTTATAACAGCTATATTCACAATAATAAAAATTTGGAAACAACGCAATCTACCAATGAATAAATGTACAGATACAATGAACACTACTCACCAATAAAAGTGAAAAATGCCAATACGTGCAACAACATGCATGCTTTTCAAAGGCTTTTGCAAAGTAAGTGAAAGAAGACAGATGGGAAGCATTCTATGTTGTACGATTCCACCGATAACGCCTAAATCCTCAAAACAGGATTCCTTTGGGAAAGGCAAACCCAGGGGGATAGAACTTAGATCGGAGGCCGCTGAGGGCCAGAGGTAACAGGCGAGGCTTGGGGCAGCAAGGAAACTTCTCGGGCGCTATCGATGCTCTTCATCTTGACTGTGATATTGGAAAATGGCCATATACATCAAAATTGGTAAACTTTACTTTATACGCGTGATACCTCAACAAATCTGGTTTTCGGAATGGAGTGCACGGCAGACTTGCTGGCCGACGGCAGCTCTAGAGCAAAGCGGAGACAAGTCGCAGCATCGCAAGCTGGCGCCCCTCGATCTACGCGGCCCAGGTGCGCGGAGGCGGTCCACCCGCGCCCCCTGGCGGCAGCTGAGACCCTGACAGCCACAGCGAGGCCGAGCGGCCACCTTGCGAGCCGGGAGGGCCGGGGTCGTGTGCGGGCTGCGGGGCGGGAAGGGCCTGCGGAGGAGCCCGACTATGCATGAGGGAGCCTCATACACGCCCGGAGAGGCCCCCTGCCCGCTGAGGCGGTGTCTGTCCGAAGACCCTTCTTGCCCCCTCCCCTCCCCCACCAGCAACCAAAAGCAGTCTGGTGGGTGAGGGTCTCAGGGGGGAGCCGGCAAGCGAGCCTGGGAGGAGTGAAATCAGACACACACACCTCGGTCTGTCTCACGCACACGTGCACACACACACCCTTTTTCCCTCTTGCACAACTGCCCACCCAAAACAGACGGAGAAGGTGCAGGGAGATTTTTTTTTCAAAATTCTTTAATGCTTTACTTACTTCTGAGAGAGAGAGACAGCGTGAGCAGGGGAGGGTCAGAGAGAGAGGGAGACACAGAATCCGAAACAGGCTCCAGGCGCTGAGCTGTCAGCACAGAGCCCGACGCGGGGCTCGAACCCACGAACCCTGAGATCATGACCTGAGCCGAAGTCGGACGCTCAACCGACTGAGCCACCCAGGCGCCCCAGGGAGAGTTTAACTCTGAGCGAACTTTTAAGTTTTGTTCTGGGAGGGCGTGTACTTTCTTTTTTCTTTCATTTTTCATCGTGGTAAAATATAGGTAACATAAAATATACCGCTTTAGCTATTTTTCAGTGCACGATTCAGCCGCACCAAGCGGACTTGACGTTGCTGTGCGTCCATCCCCAGGGCCTTCTCATCAATCCCACCTGTAACCCACAGCCACCAGACAGGGACCCCGGCCCCTCCCCCGCCCCTGGTAGCCACCATCCCACCCTCTGTCTCCATGAATTTCCTCATTCTGTGTGGTTTTCTTTTTATTTTAAAAAATGTAATGTATTTATTTATTTTGAAAGAGAGAGACAGAGCACCAGCGGGGGAGGGGCGGAGAGAGAGGGAGACACAGAATAGGAAGCAGCTCCAGGCTCTGAGCTGTCGGCACAGAGCCCAACGCGGGGCTGGAACTCCCGAACTTCAAGATTATGCCCTGAGCCACAGTCAGCTGCTCAACCGACTGAGCCACCCAGGCGCACCCCCCCACACTATTATGTTTTAAATTCACCAACAAAGAGTGAGCCCCGGGCCCCATCCTCAACCCCGATAATAGCAGCTCAGACCCCTCCCTGTGTGGCTGTGTGAGTGACCAGCCTTCGTTTCTTCAAGGGTTTCTGATGGTTACGGAAGGGTGCCTCACACTCACGGTAAGATCCACGAGGGCCGGTCCAGCCACATTGCTGCCTGAAAGGCTGAGACCCACCAGGACGCTGTCATAAGCCCGGCTCTAACTCGGACCACGGCGACAGTTGGAAGTCGTTGGCTTAGTGCCAGCATTTAATAACCCCGGAACCCTGAACCCTGAGAAGGGTTATTTCCTTCTGCAATCGCACAGTTACCACAGCAAGGGCACCTGCTCATTCTAACACTGCGTCTTCCCCTCGGGCTGCTCCTGACTTAGCTCCAAACCTTTTCGGTGGTCCTGAAACCAGACTCACCTGGAATGACATTTTTTTTTTTTAACACCGGAATTCTGGTCGCCTCGCGCAGAGTCACCCGGCCAGGAAAAGCCTACCCCCGCCCTTGACTGTCTCCCAGTCTGTAACCAGAGTCACATGTGAGCATGTCTCTGTTGTAAAGTCATCCCGAGAGAGGCGTGCACACGACACGCCTCCAGCCAGCAGGTCTAGGCTGGGCGATCGCTGACCACTGGCTGGGCCCCGCCTTCCTGGGGGACCCCCGTGCCGCTGGGGGACGTGGGCGCACAGAAGGACGGCCAACCCCTGGCCGCCCGGCCCCTCTCTGCCGCTGCCGCCAGCTTGTGGGGCGGTAGCAGGTGCGCCTGGCGATGTGTCTGCGAGGACATGATCCCAGGCAGCAGGTCTCTGGAGGCTTCTGAGGCCGCCACCACAATGGAGGCTCACGTGCAGAGATCCTGACTCAGTTGGCGTTTGACCCGGGGGAGGGCGAGGGGGGACACCAGGAAGTTGGCATTTTTACAAATGTACGGGGTGCGATGAGCGTCGGCTGTTATATGGAAATGCTGAATCACCAAACTGTACACCTGAAACTCATCTTACATTGGACGTTAACTGACTGGAATGTAAATTGAAGCTTTTAAAAAATCGAGAGCAATGCCTCTTGCAAAAATAGCTAGCAGACGGCTGGAAAAGGCAGCCGCTTGCAACTGTCCTACGCATTCAAAACACCTGGGAAACTGTACAAAATACTGATTAATCGCCAACCTAAAGATTCCAGTTTAATTAGTTAATTGGTCTGCCCGGGTGTTAGGAGTTTTAAAGCTTGCCAGGTGCTTCTAATGTGCAGCTAAGGCTAAAAGCACGAATTAATGACCCTCCAGTCCTGGACGTCAGCCGTAAAGCCACCCGTTGGGGGTGGGGGGCGGGGGGGCTGCTGGGTGTGAATCATCCAGACCATTGTAGCATTGTGAGATTGAAGCCCTAAGGCAGAGAGGAAGTAAACTGCTTCCTGGAACCAATTCCAATGGGGGAGGGGCTGGTTCCCACACCCCAAGCCGGCTTCCTGCTCCTCAACTTGTTTCTGACCCACGTACCCAGAAAAGGTGTCAGAGTCCACGGGCTAAGGGTTCGTTCCTACCTACAGGACTGCCCGCCCCGCCCCGCCCGAGGGTCCAAGGTCAAGTACAGGCTGCCAGCTGTACTTCCTCCGGCCCCTCACGGGTCTCCAGAGTCAGGGGGTGGGGCTAGAGGGGCCAGCCTCTGGTCACGTGGGGGCTCCTGGGCGCCCCCCCCCTTACGTGGGGTCCAAATGCCACCTCATTCATTAACTAAAGGTGCCTTTAGGGCTCTTGCACTTAGGAAATCCCCAAGGTTTTAGGAGCTCTGGGTAGGAACACGATGACCACGCGTGTATTTCTTATAAATCACACTATCGGGAAGGAGCCCGTGTTTCCGGAGGGTCTGCTCCACAGGCAACGGCCTGGATGCTGTCAGTGTATTTCCTTGTTCAGTTCACACCTGGGTCCCGGGAGGGTAACTGTCATTCTTTTCCCGGGGTGTGGGTGGGGGGCTGGAGTGGAGTCGACTCCCACCGGTTAAACCATTTGCCCGCAGTCACATAGCAAGCCGGTGGCAGAAACTAGACCAGATCCAGGGCCCCCCCCGGAAACGGCCTGTCTGCCCGGGGAGCCGCCTGGCCTGACAGCCACTCACTAGCATCTAACTGGAGCTTGGCTAACAGGTACCTCCGGAGGGGGGGGGGAAGCGGGGGCAGTGCTGTCCAGGCCCAGAGCTTCCGGAGTGAGAAAGACCACATCGGGAAAGGTCCCCAGGACCCAGTCAGGGGAAGCGTGGGTCCCAAAGAGCTCGTCGGGGCATAGCTCTAAGAGCAGACAGAAATGTCAGTTCACAGAGGCCTAAGAATCCCACCCGCTGAAGCTGGTGCCAGGAGCCCGGGGGCCGGGCTGAGGATGCAGCAGGACGTGGGGGTGGGGGTGGGGGGCGCACAGACTCAGACGGCGCCCACTGCCCTTTCTTGAGCAGGACTGACCTTCATTCTGAGATCATAAGAAATGAGAGCAGGTGGTCTTTGTGAGCCCCCTACAGCCTTGGTGAAACAGAAAGGTGTTTCTGTTTCTCCTGTATCTCCTCTGCCTGTATCTCCCTTTGCTCGGTTGGCTTTTTTACTGGCCTGAGAAATCAGCCACCCTGGAAACCAGGATAGAGCGAGCCGAGGCGAGGAGGTGCAGGCAGCCACTGTACATGATCCTTTGCAGATCAATGCTCTCGAAGCATCATCGCGGGATCACCCGGGCGTTAGGAAGGCAGGTTCCTGGTCCCTACCCCAGACCCACAAAGTCAGAATCCCTGGAGGGACCGACATTCTGATGTCACAAACGCTGCGGGTGACTGCTGCTCCCCAAAGGGAGAGAACACTCCTGCTTGTGAAGAGGCCCAGAGAAGGGGGGAGTGGGGGAGAGCCATGTGGGATTGAAGGGCAATTTTTGTGGTTGTTTTAATGTAGAAAATACTTGAGCTTTAAAATAAAAAGTATTGAAATAAAATATTTCAGGTGCTTGGGGTGCCTCGGTGGCTCAGTCAGTTAAACGTCTGACTCTTGATTTTGGCCCAGGTCATGATCTCACAGTGCGTGGGTTCGAGCCCCACGTCGGGCTCTGTGCTGACAGCTCGGAGCCTGGAGCTGCTTCAGATTCTGTGTCTCCCTCTCTTTCTGACCCTCCCCTGCTCATGCTCTGTCTGTCTCTCCTTCAAAACAATAAACATTAAACATTAAAGAAAAATAAAATCCGCTTCCAGAAAAACGCGTGTCCTGCATGGAGAGCGGGATGCATTTCCACAGTCAGCACCATCGGGGAAGCAAATGAGACTACGAGACGGAACGCCACCAGCGCCCCGGATCCCAGGGGCCCTGTCCTGCCTCCCCATCACCGCCTGACCTGTGGTGGCCGCGGCCTGTTTCACGTGTTCCTGCCCCTTACGTTACGGAAGCAGATGGAACGTGCCCCTTCTCGCCCGGCTCCGGCCCTCGTCACTGTGTTCCTAAGACCCGCCTGACCTATCGCAGCCACCCCAAGAGCGTTCCTTCGTGTGGACACGTGGCTCACTCTGCCCGCAAGGCGGGTGTGGCTGGTCCCAGCGTGGGACTGCCCCGTGTCTGCGGTCCACGTGCCTGTCTGTCACCTACCTAGCACAGGTCATGCGTTCTCGACCCTGCTGAAACGTCGTTGGGAAGGGATTGTGGAAGGTCATCAAGCCGCGAGACAGAAAGGGTCAGTGGGGGGGGGGGGCGGGGGCTCCTGGGGAAGCCAGAGGCGAGAGCAAGTAGGGCCTGGCTCTGCCATTGCAGGGGGGAGGAGAGAGCCCAGCGCAGGTGGGTCGAGCTGGGGTGGCCACGAGGGGCTTCCTGGGGCTGCAGGCCTGGATTGGCTACGTGGGTGGGAGGCAGGGTTGTCTGCTCGGGTGCGTGTGAGGGTCGGGATTTGGGGCCGGGGAGATGGGGTCTGACGGGTCAGCACCGGTGACTTGAGAGCGGGGACTGGGCCCGCCGCGCGCCTGCAGCACCCTTCCGGGCTATGCCATGTTGCCGGACACCAGGGGCTCGGAACTCAGGGTCCAGGCACCGCCCCAAGGGGTCTGCAATACCACCTGCTGGGCAGGAGGCACATGATGCCCCAGGAAGTCCCCCCTGCACCCCCCACGGGCTGCTCCCCAGACATGCCCACGCCAGACACGCCCACGCCAGAACGTGGTCGCATGCTGAGCCCTGACCCAGGCCACACTGAGTTGTGAACACGCCAGGGGATCCAGTGGCTGCACCCCTAGAAAGGCAGGGGTCCTACCTCGCTGAGCTGCTCCCTGTGACAGGCCCCCAGCCGTGGGAGCCCCTGCGCCCTAGTGGGGCAGGCTCTCACGCAGCGTCCCTGGCTCCGTGCCCTGCCCAGACCTGTTCTAGATGCACACCACCCTTCCCCAAGGCTGCCTCCACCTCCCACAAGCCAAGCGCGGGCGAGGCCGGCACCCAGCTAGGCAGGCCGGCAGGCAGCAGTGCCGGGGTGGCCGCGGCGGGGCATGGAGACCACAGCAGGGCCGGCCGTGCTCTACCAAAAGCTGCTGCTCTGGGATCCGAGCTTGGAGTCTGAGGAGGAGGAGACCTCAGAGCTGGTGGCTCCCGATGCCTGGAGGCCCCAGGACGCCTCGGGGTGAGTCAGGGAGGGGTCTGGGCGCCCGGCAGCTCAGGCCTGAGGCCAGCAAGTCCCTCCCTGTGGAGCCCCTACGGTGGGGCCGGGGGTCAGACCACCCCACACCTGGCTCGGCTCCAGGAACGTTCTGGGTGAACAGGAAGGAGTGGAGCTGCGGCCCCAGAGCGTCCGAAGGGACATCTGAAGGAAGCCAGCCCAGCCTGCTCTGTTCCCAGCCCCCACCTCCTGGGGCACCTGCCAGGTGGGCTGGAGCCGGGCCACACCCGCCGGGCCCCGCTGCTCAGCCAGCCAGGCCCGTCTGCGGCCTCCCTCCTGCCTCCTCCTGGGGCCCCCCCCAGCTGTCCTTGGTGTCCCCCAATCTCCTTCCAATCACGTGTCTCGCCTATGCAGTGTCCTCCACCAGGAGGCCCTTCTCCTTCTGGCAAAATTGTACTCCTCATGCAAGTAAGACCTAATCTTTCGGGAAACATTCCCCGGGGCCCCTTGGGGCTCTTGCCCCCCCCCCCCCACCCAGCCCTGGCTCAGGACACCTGTCCCTGCAGGAACAAGGCTGGCAGGCTGCCTGGGGCCTGGGCCCGCCTGGTCGCGGCCCTGCTGCTGTTGGCCGTCGGCTTCTCCCTGGCGGTCAGGCAGCTCCACACCAGCGGCGGCTCTGCGGCCCCTGCACCCAGCGGCCACGCTCACCCCCCCGGCGTGTACCACCACGGGGCCGTCGTCAGCCCTGCAGGTCAGAGCTGGGAGCTGCTGGGGGAGGGGAGGGCCAGGGTCACGCCCCCACCCCCCACCCCTCCCGTGACGGTCTCCTCTTACCACAGCCACCTGCTCCCGCCTGGGCCGAGAGCTGCTTGTCGCCGGGGGCAATGTCGTGGACGCCGGCGTGGGGGCTGCGTTGTGCCTGGCTGTCGTGCACCCTCACGCCACGGGGCTAGGTCAGTGACCCACAGCCCAGGCCCGCCCTTGGGTGCTGACCTCGGGGCTGCTCACTGGCAGGACCCAGGGCTTCGGCAGGCGCCCAGCCCCAGGCTGTGGCCCCTGCTCCCATATCCGTGTGATCTTGACCCCCTCTCCAGGCCTAGTGAGCAGCTCCTGACCTCAGGCTAAGTCGGTGACCCTTCACCCGGGCCACCGAGGAACCCTGACCCCCGCGTCCTGACTCCTGTGCGACCCCTCTGCCTCCTTCAGGTGCCATGTTCTGGGGCCTCTTCCACAACAGCACCGCAGGCAGGTCGACTGCCCTGACGCCAGGCCCAGCCCGGACGCTGGCCCCTGGCCTGGGGCTGCCATCCGCTCTGCCAGCCCTGCACCTGCTGCACACGCACCTCGGCCGCCTGCCCTGGCCACGCCTGCTGGTGGGCCCCGCCGCACTGGCTCAGGATGGCTTCCTGGTGGATACAGCCCTGGCCAGCGCCCTGGCCGCCCAGGGCACAGACGGCCTCTGTCCGCTGCTTTGCCACACTGACGGGACCCCACTGGGCCCCGGGGCCCGAGCCACCAACCCCAGCCTGGCAGCAGTGCTACGCAGGGCAGCCCTGGCCCCCACCCCGGACCTGGCCGGGGACGCTCTGCTGAGCCTGCTGGCCAGAGACCTGGGGCTGGAGGGACCCTCGCCTGGGCCCGCGGCCACCCTGGAGCCAGCCCTGCAGCTTCCTGTGCCCCAGGGCATCCTGTCCACCACCCCCAGCCCCTCGGCTGGCCCAGAGCTGCTGGTGAGGGTGGAGGCAGCCTTGCGCCCTGGAGCGCCCAGCCCTGACCCCTGCCCGCCCCTCCCACAAGCCCCTGGGAGCCCTGGGAGCAGTGTCCTGGCCACCATAGACAGCAGCGGCTCTGTGCTCCTTCTCAGCTCCTCGCTCAACAGCTCCTTTGGCTCTGGACTTCTGTCCCCAAGCACCGGGGTTCTGCTTAGCAACCTGGTGGCCGAGTCTGCAAGTAGTGGCTGGGCCTGCCCCCTCATCCTCCATGGTGGCTCCGACGACACAGAGGCTGATGTGTTGGGGCTGGTGGCTTCAGGGAGCCCTGTGGTGGCCAGAGTCATGACTCGTGCCCTGATCAGTCACCTGGCGGGGCCCCAAACCCAGGCCCAGCAGCAGCAGCAGGGGACAACACAGAGCCCTAGCCTTTGTGGCCAAGGGACCCTGCTCCAGGTGGCTGCTCACGCAGAGCACGCCCATGTCTCCAGTGTCCCCAGTGGCTGCTGCACCTTCCAGGGCTTCTAAGTATGGGCCAGAGGCCTGCAGGGGGTAGGGGAGGGGGTCTGCAGCCTGGAGGCAGGGGAAGAGCAGGCGGAGCAGGGACGAGTGGATTCAGAGCACACTGCTGCCTCAGGCCCACAGCCTCTGGCCTGCTCAGTTATCTGGATGGAGTTCTGGGTCTTTTTTCAGCCAAGGAACCCGAGGACCATGGGGAAAGAGCACCAGGCCCTGGGGCCGGCCCTGAGTTTGGATCCGGCTCTGAGAAGGTCAAGGAGAAAGATGCCAGGCCCCTGCCTTGGCTCCAGGCCCCACGGGCAGGCCCCCTTGGCAGAGCCCAGGGTACTGACGGCCTCTCTGTCCTTCCCTTCAGGCCACCCTCTGCTGATCTCTCTCGACTGGGCTGGAAACATAATAAAGATCAAGTCTCCTGGATGCCTTGTGCTGTTCCTGTTCTTAGTTCCCCACCAGGCTCTGAGGTGCGCAGGGGCCGGTTTCCCCCTTGGGCAGCACGGCTGACCCAGACCCAGACAGGCAGAGGCTGGGCCCTGGTCTTCCCGCTTCGCCCTGCTCACCATGTGCCTCTGGGGCACCGTATGTTTTCACCTCACTTTCTAAAACAGGCAGCACAGCAAGAAGGGGTTGAGAGGAGGAGCAGCAAGCGGCCTAGAGGCCTGGGTCCAAAAGTGACTGGAGCTGGGGTGTGGGATTTGAGGGGGGCCGGGAGGGGGGCGTGACACTGCCTGCCTCCCACATCCCCCAGGGCTGGGGTCCCTCGGGACTACAACCCTCTGGAGCTTCTCCAGGCCCCCTGCACTCCCGCCCGCCCTCGGAAAAGTCATGTGTGATGGTGTAGAACTCTCGATCAGCAAAGAGAATCCGCCCCCAGCGCAGCGGAGGGTACCACCATCTACCCAGTTACTTAACGTTAGCCTCCGACGTGGCATTCCTGTCTTTTCTTCTCCCCCACGTCCATCCCCCCCTTTCCAGCTCCAAATGAGCGGGAATCCGACCTGATTTCATATTAATCCGCGGTGGGTCTCTAACCCTTCTTGCTGCGTCTACTCTGCAATCCGACAATCCGGTCGCCACACAGCCGCAGAATAATCTTTTAAAAACGTAAATACGATCGAGGCTTGTCCTTGCCTCAAACTCTGCAACGACTTCCCAACCAGGCTCAGATTAAAATCCAGCAGCGAATGCGCCCGGGCCGGCCCCGCCCCCAGCCGACACAGGCCCCGCCCCCAGCCGACACAGGCCCCGCCCCCGGCGAGACCCCGCCCCGGCCGGTCCCCGCTGCACCGCCCCCCCCGCCCCCGCGCGCTAGTCCAGTGCGCACGCGCGGCGACCTGACCCGGAAGAGGTCGTCTTCAGGGCCCACGTGTTCGAGGAGCATGGCGGAGATGGAGAGTCAGGACGTCGCTGGGCCCGCGGCCCCCGGGGAGGCGGGCAAGAGCAGCGCCCGGCCCGCCGACCGTGAGGGCCTGCTGAAGCACAGCCGCGAGTTCCTGGACTTCTTCTGGGACATTGCGAAGCCGCAGCAGGAGACGCGGCTTGAGGCCACGGAGAAGCTGCTGGAGCACCTGCGCGCGAGGCCGGAGGTACGGCGGCGGGGCCGGGGCGGGGGCTGCGTGCGGGCGGCATCGAAGCGCGGCGGGGCCGGTAGCGGGGCCGGGGGGCGGGGGTGGGCCAGCGCGGGGCGACCCTCCACACCCGCGGATGCGCTTGGTTCCGCAGGGATCGGAGATGAAGTACGCCCTGAAGCGCCTCATCACGGGGCTCGGGGTCGGGAGAGAGACCGCCCGGCCCTGCTACAGTCTGGCCCTGGCACAGGTGAGGTGGCGGCTCCCGGAAGGGCCCAGGCTGCTGGTCGTGGCGCTGGGGAGTGAGGAGGGCAGCGGTCTGAGCGGAAGCCTGGGGGGGGGGGCGGGGTGGGCTGATGTCCTCACGTGGAGGCGGGAAAAGCGTCTCAGCGAGGCCGGCATCCCGAGAAGCCCCGGCAGGTGGAGGAGGAGGATGGTAGTGGGCTGGCCAGCCTCTGAGGTCTGTCTGCTGGGGAGAGTCTGCTCTGGGGTGGCTTAGCTTACTTGTGCAAGGCTCAGGGCTCTCTTCAGCTGGTTGGTCATAGGCCACCCCTGCGGAACGTGGGCAGCTGGTGGGGAGGGCGGGGAGTAAGTTCCAGTCATTTAGGGAGGTTCTGGAAGAGCTGAGTAGGCTGTGGAGACACACTGGGCATCTCAGGCCATCTAGGAGCCGGAGGAGATGCCCCCTGAACCTGGAGTGGTGGTGAGGCAGGGAGGAAGGGCTCGGCTTCACCTGAGCAGCGCTGCTCCTCACCAGCGCTGTTTGGGGCGGTGGTCCAGGGCCTTGGGGCCGGGAGTCAAGGAGGCGGAATCTCTTGGGTGGGGCTGGATGTCCCCCTGAATCCCTCTCCCCCTCCTGCCCCACCCCCACTCCGCAGCTGTTACAGACTTTCGAAGACATCCCCTTGTGCGGGATCCTGCAGCAGATCCAGGAGAAGCATGACCTGCAGAAGGTTAAGAAGGTGAGACTGGGTGGCTTTACGGGGATCTCAGCACAACCCCCCCCCCCGGCCCCCGGTGGGGACGCCAGGCTCTTCTCACCCGTGCCTGAAATTCTTTTCCAGGCAACGATGAGACCCGCTCTTTTTGCAAACCTGTTTGGGGTGCTCGCCCTCTTTCAGTCAGGCAGGCTGGTGAAGGTGAGAGCTTTGGCGCCGGGGGGAAGCGCACTGGCTTGGGAGTGGCGGGCGGGGACGGTGGCACGGCCTCCTCACGCCCTCTCCCCGCTGCGGGCACCAGGACTCCGAGGCGCTGATGAAGTCGGTGAAGCTGCTGCAGATCCTGGCCCAGCACCACAGCCACCTGCAGGAGCAGCCGCAGAAGGCCCTGGTGGACATCCTGTCAGAGGTACGGGCTGCACAGCTGTTCCCCGGGCACAGCGACGGGGCGAACGCCCTAGAGCAGTGTCGACCCGTAGAAACCTGAGAGCGCGCAACTTGGCGTTGATTGGGACCTCGATTAAAAAGCGGGACGGAAGCGAGAGTCGTTTAGTGACGCGTTTTACGTTCTCTATCAAGTTTCTGGAATCTGGCACATGTGTTATACTTAACGCACGTCTCCCCTCGGGTCAGCACATTCCAAGAGCCCAGGGGCTGCCGTGTTGGACGGTGCAGTTTCTAGAACAGTCCCTGGCCTGTGGCGAGTGTCTTCTGGACAGAGCTGGCCCCCAGGTCCTTGCTGCCCTGTACCTGGCACATGGAGGTGGGCTCGTCACCGGAACCCTTGGCTCCCGAGGACAAGACCAGCACTGGCGCAGCCCCAGCCCCAGAGCGGGAAGGACTTGGCTTCAAGTTCCAGCTCTCTACTCAGGGTCCTTCATGTAGGAAAAGAGCTAGTCAAGAAAAAAACGAGCAGTAATCGAGAGGGTTAAAAGGGAAGCCGGTTAATTAGTGTTAGCTGGGTAGTTGATAAAAATTCCACTTCTTGGGACTGGGGATTTGAGCTTCTCGACAATGCCTTGTACTGGTTCTGATGCCTCGTGGTGGGTTATGGCTGTGCCATGTCAGACAAGCACTGTGTTGGGTCCTCAGGGAGCCTGGCAAGCAGGTGGAAGGGGAGGGCCATCGGGTGCTGGGAGGGGCCCTTCCCCCAATCTGTGCCTCCCGTCCCCAGGTCCCGAAGGCCATGCTGCAGGAGATCCTGCCCAAAGTCCTCAGAGCCGACTTGAATTCAGTGCTTGGCTCCCCCGAGCACCTACAGCTCTTCCTCTTGGCCCAGCAGAAGGTGCCCAGAAAGCTCGAGGAGCTGATGGGACCGGTCAACCTGTTCTCGGATGAGAACATCCCCAGGTTCGAGGGGATTGGAGGGTGGCTGCCCTGGCCCACTGACTGGTGGTGTGGATTGGCGCGGGGGGGGAGGGGGGGCGTTCCTGCAGGTGCGAGGGGGCTAGAGATGGGCTGCACCGGGGGTGGAGGGAGGGTGTTCCTTCAGGTGTGAGGGGTGGAGATGGGCTGCACCTGGGGCGGGCGTTCCTGCCGTGGGAGGAGGTTGGAGATGGGCTGCCCTGGCCCTCCACAGACTGGTGCTGTGGCAGGGGGCGTGTTCCCGCTTTCTGAGTCCCCCCCGCCCCTCCCAGACTGGTGAAAGTACTGAAGATGGCTGCCTCGTCCGTGAAGAAGGAGCGGAGGCTGCCCGCCGTGGCTCTGGACCTGCTCCGCCTGGCGCTGCAGGAGGGCAAGTTCCCACGGTTCTGGAAGGACATTGTGGAGCAGGGGCTGCTGAAGAAGCAGTCCTGGCCGGTCAGGTGCGTGCGGTGCCGGTCCTCAGCCTCTCCCCTGCGTGTTGGGGGGGCGGGCTCGGGGCCTACGTCCACTGGGGCACCTGGACCCTGACGGGCTCCGCCTGCGCCCAGCAGCTACCTGTGCTTCCGCCTGCTGGGTGCGGCCCTGCCCCTGCTGTCCACAGAGCAGCTGCCCCTGGTGATGCGGGGGGACCTGATCCGGCATTTTGGGGAGCACGTGGTCACTGCTAAGGTGAGTGTCGCCCCCAGCAGCCCAGCACTGCCAGGAGGGTCGGGGCGCCAGGTCCTGGCAGGGAAGGGGCAGGCCATCTCGGATCAGCGGTTTCTGGTTTGCTGCACATGTGGGGCTCTTCCTCCCTCGGTGGTCTTGCTTGGGAACCAGGGTTCCGTTCCTCAGGGTGAGGTGAGCTACCTGAGTCCCCCAGACCCCCCCACACCAGCTGCAGGGAGCCCTGTGCCCACCAGCGTGCCCTGCACTAGGCCCGAGCACCAGACAGGAGAAGCAGGTGCCGGTTAGGAGCTCGGGGTCGGGAGCCAGACTGAGGGTCCTGCTTTAGACGCCACTGCTCACTGGCCGTGTGACCCTTCCCTGGGGTTGTCCCTGACCAAGACCAGAAGAGCAGTGTCTCCCTTGGCCTCTGTGAGGACAGCAGGGTGAAAGCCCAAGGAGGTTAGGTGCCCAGGAGGTGGCACTGTGATGCCACCGTGGGGACAGGGTGGCCCTCGAGGGCGGTGCTCCGCTTTGAGCCCCTCAGTGACAGCTAGGAGCTGGAGACCTGGGTGTGGACCCAAGTCAGGTCGGTGGCCCAGCCTGGACAATAGCCTGTTCTGGTGCGGGGGGGGGTGGGGGTGAGGGGGGGCCTGCTGGGGCCCTTGGATGAGGCCTGTGTGCCCTGGGTCGGGGTGACTGAGGGGGACCTGGCTGTGTGCCGGGCCTCAGGTGCACCTGTTGGAAAAGAGGCCTCTGGGGCTGTGGGACCCCTCCTGGCTGGTGACCCTGTTGTCGGGCCTGACTTTCACAGCTCCCAAACCAGTTCAGGTTTGCTCCGGAGATGAATGAGTACGTGGGCGCCTTCCTGGACGGCTGCCGCGATGACCCCGAGCGGCAGCTGGCCGTGGTGGTGGCCTTCACCTCCGTCACCAACCAGGGCCTCCCTGTCCTGCCTACCTTCTGGAGGGTTGTGCGGTTCCTGAGTCCCACTGCACTCAAGGGCTACGTGGCCTGGCTGCGGACCATGTTTCTCCAGCCCGACCTGGACTCCCTGGTGGATTTCAGCACCAGCAACCAGAAGAAGGCCCAGGACGCTTCGCTGCATGTGTGAGTGGGCCCTCTGCCCGGAGACCGCACCCTCGTTCCTCAGGCCTGGGGCTCGGGAGGGGACGGGGAGGAGAGGGCCAGAGCCGAGCCATCACCCCCAAAAAGGCCCACGTGTCTCCGTGCTGGAGGCGTGGGTGCACAGGTCTGTTTCCTGTCCATGGGCTGGGGCAGGGGAGGGCCGTGCTGCCATCTCTGAGTGGCTCCCGTCCCCTGGCTCCCACCCCCCAGGCCGGAGAGAGCCGTGTCTCGGCTGCGGAAGTGGGTCATCCTGCGCCTGGTCAGCATCGTGGACGCCTTGCACACAGAGAAGGAGGAGGCCGTGATTGAGGAGGTGGCCAGGTGTGAGCAGGCTGCGCCCCTGGCTTCCTGCAGGGACAGCGTGGGGCCTCGAGCCTGTTCTGCTGTGGTCTCCCGGGAGCCAACAGTCAGCTTGTCGGGTCGTTGGTGGGAGCAGGCCCTTCCTGCCCCTTAGGCAGAGGGGCTCTGGGGAACATCCTTGGGGGGCCCTGAAAGGAGGGGCCCCGGGGAGCGTGGAGCGGCAGCGTCAGGGAAGCCCCAGCGGCGGCCTCGCCTGCGGCGCCGACGCAGCCTCACATGCACCCCCGTTCCCACGGACAGGCTGTGGTTCTGTCCGCAGTTCAGGCCGAGTTCTGTTTGGTTGGAGGTGCGGACTGGGGAACTGTCCCTCAGCCGCCAGGCCCTGGCGGCGCCCTCCGTGGGGGGGGGGCCTGCTGAGACCCGTGGCTTCCCCTCCCCCGCCCCAGGTTTTGTTTCTTCCACTCGTTCTTTGAAGCGAAGAAGCCCACGCCCCAGATCCCAGAGACGGAGCAGCGGTTTTCCTTTCCTCTGGAGGCCCGGGCCCGGGAGGTGGTCAGCAGAGCCTTCTTCAGGTGGGGCGGCTGCGGGGAGGGCAGGTGGCCCGGGGGACCCTCGGGGGCCCAGCTGGTGACCCCCGCGCCTGCGTCCCCCCAGCCTGCTGCAGACGCTCAGCTCCCAGTACAGGCAGGCGCCCGAGCAGACGCAGGACAGCCAGCCCTGGACCCAGCGCCTGGTCCGGTTCGCCGACTTGCTGCTGAACCACAGCCGGAACGCGGCCGCCCTGACGCCCTTCACGGCGCTGCAGCGCCAAGCCTGGGACCGGTGAGGGGGTGGGGGTCCTGGGGAGCCGGTGGGACGCCCTGGGGTCCTGAGGGCAGTGGCCTGAGAGCGTGCCCGGCTCCCCCCAGGATGCTGCAGACAGTGCAGGAGCTGGAGGCTGCCTCCTCCGGGGCCAAGGCTGCTGCCTTCCAGCACCTGCTGCTCCTGGTGGGCATCCACCTCTTCAAGGTACGGCTCTTGGGGTCCAGGCACCACAGCCTTCCGACAGGCGGGGGGCGGTGCGAGGGGGGGGGCAGGGGGGGCTGGGCCCTGGGTGGATTACCGCCCGAGAACAACTGCTCCATCCACGTCGTGGCCCGAGCTTTCCACGTGGCGTCTCTCATTTGTGACCCCCCCCTCCCCGGGTTACGGGTGTGATAACTGGCAGTCAGGCCACATAGCTGTGGGGGCTCAGACACCAGGTCTGCCCGCACTGCCCCCCCGGGGCCCCCAGCATCGCCTCACTGAGTACAGGTGGTGGGCGTGGAGGGGGCAGTGCAGCCTTCCAGGGGCCGCCTGTCCCCACGGGAGCTTCCGCCTGCTGTGGTCCCTGCGGATGAGGTCCTGACTGCTTCTGCAGGCTCACCTCGGGGACACGGGGGGGTGGGCTAGCGCGTTCTCTGCCCCCCCCCCCCCCCCCCCTGTCCTGTGGTGCATCGTGTCCCCCACATTGGTCGTCGGATGCCCGACAGGGGCATCTTTAGAACCAGTCTTGTCTCCTTTCCTGTGTCAGCAACTCGTGATTCTCCTGTTTCGTCTGGTTTCCCAGGAGCTTTTCCTCCCAGGGCGGCGGGGGTGGGGGGTGGGGGGGGGTGGTCTTGACTGTCGCCGCTGTGGTTGTGGTTTATGCTTCCGGGCTGCAGACACTCTGAGCTCAGCCTGTAGGCCAGTCGGGCGTGTGGTCACGTGGTGACCGCCCCCTCCCCCCAGCGGTTACTGAAAGGGCCGGTCTTCGGGCTCCTGTCTGCCTTTCCGCTGCCGCAGTCACACAGCCCGTCTTCGCCTCCCCCGACTCACAGGGCCGCAGCCGCAGTCTGGGCTTAGCCAGGCAAGTGGGGTTAAATTGGATTTGAATGCGTTCAGGTTAACGAATTCGGGTACTTTAACGACGCGGAGGTGGGCGCGCGATGACAGTCTAGTGCTGCAGCCCCGGCTGGGGCCCGCTTGCACAGACCTGACCTGGCTGACGTCGTCAGGCCCTGCGGCTGCATGTGGCTCCCGGGTCCCGTGTGAGGGGCTGGCCGAGGCAGGCTGGGGGTCTGTAGACCTCGGACACCAGCTGCTCCCGCTTGACAGGCCCCTCCCCTGGCTCAGCAAGCGGGGGAATGGGCCCCGTTTCTGATTCCTCGTCCTGCCCAGTCCCCCACAGAGAGTTGTGACCTCCTGGGTGACATCCAGACGTGTATCAAGAAGAGCCTGGGGGAGAAGACCCGCCGGACCCGCTCCAAGGCCACCAGTGGGTCACTGTCCCCGGGTCGTGGGGTGGGGCATGAACGGGCGGTGGTGCCCGTGGAGCCGGGGTCACTGTCCCCAGGGCGGGGGCGGGGCACCAACGGGGCAGTGGTGGCCGTGGCTCAGCGGGTCCCCCTGCAGATCCCCAGGAGCCGCCGTGGGTCGAGGTGCTGGTGGAGATCCTGCTCGCCCTCCTGGCCCAGCCCAGCCACCTGATGCGCCAGGTGGCCCGCAGCGTGTTCGGCCACATCTGCTCCCACCTGACCCCGCGTGCCCTGCAGCTGATCTTGGATGTAAGTTGGGCCTGTGGGGAACCGGGTCCCGGGGTGGGGCCTTCCTGGCACCAGGCTGCCTCACAGCTGTCCCTTCAGGGAGTCCCACTCCCTGGGCCGCCCCGAGGGGCTCTGGGGGTGGTGCTGTGGTCATCTCTCCTGCCTCGTCTTCGTCCCCGAAGTGGGCACATTTTGGCGCACACGGCACAGGGCGTGGCTGGAGGTGTGGGGAGGGCGGAGCCCGTGATGGGGCAGCCGACTGGGGATCCCTGCAGGTGCTGAACCCCGAGAAGGACGCGGAGGAGGACAGCGTGGTGGTCACGGACGGCCCTGAGGAGCCGCCGGAGAGCGCAGAGGTGCGTGCACCGGGGGCCGAGGGGGCGGGCGCACTTGCGGGCGCGTCGCGGGCGACCGGAGGTGCAGTGTGGTGGCCCCTGCAGGACGGGAGCTCCGACGGCGAGAACGACAGGGCCTCGGCCGGCGACGACGACAGCGACGACGACAGCGACGACAGCGAGGAAGAGGAGCGCGACGCGGACGTGGACCAGGGCTTCCGGGAGCAGCTGATGGCGGTGCTGCGGGCGGGAAAGGCGCTGGTGAGCAGCGGGGCGGGGGCGGGGCAGGGCGGGGGCGCCCGGAGGCCAGCGGCTCACGGGGCGTCGGGGCGTCAGGGCGCCGTGGACGGTGAGGACGACGGGGACGACGGGGACGAGCTGGGGGACGAGGCCATGATGGCGCTGGACCAGAGCCTGGCCAGCCTCTTCGCCGAGCAGAAGCTGCGCGTCCAGGCCCGGAAGGACGAGAAGAATAAGCTGCGGAAGGAGAAGGTGCTGCGGCGAGACTTCCAGATCCGGGTGAGCCAACGGCGCCGCGTCCCCCTCCCCCCCGCCCTCCCGGCGGGCGCGTCCCCCACACCGCTGAGCCCGCCGCCCGCCCGTCCCGGCAGCAGGTCCTGGACCTGATCGAGGTGCTGGTGACCAAGCAGCCGGAGAACCCGCTGGTGCTGGAGCTGCTCGAGCCGCTGCTGGAGGTCATCCGGCGGAGCATGCGCACCAGCAGCACCAAGCAGGAGCAGGACCTGCTGCACAAGACGGCCCGCATCTTCACGTGAGCGCGGCCCCCTCCTCCCGGCACTGGGCGCCGGCCCTCCCGCACCCCCGTCCCCCCCACCCCCAGCACTCAGCGCGGGCTCTCCCCCGTCCCCTGCCCCACCACGCTCGGTGTGGGCTTCTTGCCAGACCCACGATTTTGGGAACCGGTGTCTGCTCCCTTGGTTGCCACGCTGAGAAAGCAGACGGAGGGACGGCACAGATGTCCGGGGCGGGGCGGGGCCGGGGGTGGAGGGGAGGCTAGAGCACAGTGTGGGGAGGACCCCGGGGCCTGTCCTGAGGGAGCAGGGGAGCCTTCCCGGGAAAGCCGTCACGTTCCTCAGGCCCGGGGGCCACAGGCAGGGCAGAAAGCGGGTCTCCCGAGGGGGTCTGGTCACACAGAGTAAGGCCCCGAGGCCCGCACCCCAGCAGTGTTGGGGGTCCACAGAGCTGTTCCCGGAGGGGGCTCTGGTGGGGGCTGGTTTGCCTTTAGGAGGGACACTGAGTGCGGACGGGCCAGCCAGGAGCAGGGGCCCAGCAAGAGATGGCGTAGGTGCTGGGTGCAGACCTGCTTTCCGGAGCCCAGGCGTGGCCTACAGACTCGAGGTGCCTACGTCACGGGGGGCGGGGAGCTGGACGGACGGTGCCCCGGGTGACGCCGCCTGGCTGTCCCTGCCACCTGCCCGGGCAGTGTTGAGGTTGTTGAGTGACCCGGCTCTCTTTCCCCGGGAACACAGACCCTGGTGTACAAAGGGCTCAGGGGCCGCTGTCCCGCAGGGGACGGGTGCACACAGCCTGCCAGGGGCGCAGCCTGGCCCGTGAGGGCTGGTTTCTCTGGCTCCTGCTCAGCAGCTGCAGGACCCCATCCTGTTCTGCGCGGAGGGAGAGGAGGTGTGGTAACCACCCCCCCTCCCCCCCAGGCACCACCTGTGCCGCTCCCGGCACTACTGCCACGACGTGGGACGCCTCGTGGGGACCCTGTACGCCCAGGTGGAGCGGCTGGTGCGGCAGGCCAGCCACCAGGCTGACGCCTCCATCTCCCTCTACTACTTCAATGCGGCGCTCTACCTTCTCCGTGTCTTGAAAGGCAACGCAGCCAGCAAGCCCGTCTCTAAGACCCCGAAGAAGGAGAAAGCCAGCTCCAAACCCAGTGGCTCAGAGGTGAGCAGCCCAGCCCAGGAGGGCTTAGCTAACAGCACACACAGGCAGCGGGCCGGGTCCACCTGCCCATTTCACAGATCGGGAGTTGAGGCCACGCCTCCCAGGGGCCCAGCTGTCAGCCTTCTGGAGGCAGCCCGGGCTCTGCCCTGTACTAGGCACCCTCTCCCCAGCATGACACAGGTTCTCTCTCATGTGACCCAGGCTGCTGGCGGCTTGGATTTGAGCCTTGTGACCCCGATCTACTCGTCCGCGCTGACCTCCTTCCTGACCAAGCGCAACAGCCCGCTCACCGTTCCTATGTTCCTCAGCCTGTTTTCCCGGCACCCAGTGAGTATAGGGGTCGGCCCGCCCCGGGGCCCTTGCTCGGCCCAGTCCCCCCCTCGCCACCCTCTCACTGCCTCCGTAGGTGCTCTGTAAGAGTCTGCTGCCCGTTGTGATCCAGCATGTGACGGGCCCAGCACGGCCCCGCCATCAGGTAGGGACTTCCCAGATCCCGGCCCTGGGCCTGCTTTACCCGCCGTGACTCCCCATTGGCTGCCCAGGCCAGGGCAGCCCCACCCCTGCCCCTTTGGGGGGTCAGCCCTGCCCTGCATGGGTACAGGGTCACGGGAAAGGGGACGCCTCGCTTCCACCACTGCCACATCCGTGGCCTGAACCCTCAGGTGCCTCAGTGCACAGTCGATCTTTGTGGCGGGGGCCCTTAGCTGTCCCCAGGCCTCATCGAGTGGGACGGGGCTTGTGAGTCTGGAGGAAGATGGCCCTGAGTCTGGGAGCGGGCCGGGCACTGTCCCAGCTGCCACCTCTGTGCAGCGGGGGGCCCTTGCTGCTCCTGGTGAGAGCCGTGGGGACGGGCAGGTGGGACCCCCAGCAACAGGCCCCCGGAGCTTTGGGCCCGCACACTGAGGCCCCTGTGGCCGTGTCCACCCCCACCTCCCCAGGCTCAGGCCTGCGTGCTGCTCCAGAAGACCCTGCCCACGCGAGAGCTGCGAGTGTGCTTTGAGGACCCTGAGTGGGAGCAGCTGGTCAGCCAGGTCTTGGCGAAGGTCACGGAGGTAAGGGCTGCAGCGGGAGGGGGGCACTGCCATGTTCCCATCCAGGGTGTTTCTCCGGGCCCTGAGCCTGGGGGCTGGCTGTGTCTAGGCTGCCCTCCCCCCAGCCCAGTGACCTCCCCTCCGGTGGGCTCCGGGGTCTGGCAGGCCGCCCTGCAGCGCAGCTCAGCTGGCCGTCTCCTCCCTAGAATCTGCGGTCGCTGGGGGAGGCCCAGACCAAGTCGGAGCAGCAGAAGGAGCTGTCGTCCCTGGGGCTGCTCAACACCCTCTTCAGGACCGTTCACCAGGAGGTGGGCGCGGGAGGGGCGCCCACGGGAGGACGCGAGGAGGGCCCTGGCCGGCAGGTTTCTAGGCCTGGGAAGGTCTGGCATGTGGAGTGAGACACTCATGGGCCCCTAGGAGCTGGTGGGGGGTGTGCTTAGTGAGGATGCTGGTCAGAGCCCACATGCAGCCATTGTGGGGAGGAGGTTCCCGGCCCAGGGCTCGCGGGCCTCGGGCACCAGCGCGAGGACGGTTCTGGGGCCAGTGGGTTTCAGAATTAACCCGTCCACTGAGTGGGGTCAAGGAAGGGGTGGGGCCTTCTGGCTGCGGGAAGGGGATTCTCCTTCCTTCCCAGGTGAGGGAGGGTGTGAGGTACAGGTGGGGGGGTGGGGGGACTAGGGACCCAGAGCCGGGAAGAGGCCCTGTCTCCCGTCCCGGCTGCAGCCACTGTTTCCCTCCCCGTAGAAGCTGACTGTGGACCTGACCTCCGTCCTGGGCGTGCTGCAGAGCAAGCAGCCAAGTCTCCAGCAGAGAGAGCGCGCGGCCGGCTCCAGCCGCCTCTACGACCTCTACTGGCAGGCCATGAAGGCCCTCGGGGTCCAGTACGTGCCGGGAGGGGGGGCGGGGGCGCTCCGGGGCAGCTTCCATCCCTCAGGACCACAGGGGTGGGTCCCTTCTGCCCTGATTTTGCTCGCTTTCTCCCAGGCGCCCCAAGTCAGGGAAGAAGGATGTCAAGGAAGTCCCCGACGTCGCCCAGCAGCCCGTCAGTGCAAAGAGAAAGAAAAAGGGGTTCTTGCCAGAGACCAAGAAGCGTAAGAAACGCAAGTCGGAGGGGCCCGCACCAGAGGAGGGCGCCAAGCCTGCAGCCGCGGGCGAGAAGCAGCCCCCCAGCCGGGGCAAGAGGAAGAGGAACAGGAGGAAGGCCCTGGACCCCGACCCCACCCCCACCCCCGCCCGGACCCCGAAGCCGCAGAAGCAGCAGCGGAAGCTGTCCCCCGTGGAGCCTGCCGGTACGAAGCAGCCTCCAAAGGACCTGCCCGCCAAGGGGGTCTCCGGCAAGTCCCCGCAGTCCGCGCTGCCACGGAAGAAGGCCAGGTTGTCTTTGGCCAGCAGGAGCCCCAGTCTCCTCCAGAGCGCGGCCAAGAGGAAGAAAGCCCAGCTCCGGAAGGCCAGGAAGCCCTGAGCGCCACCCCCTCTCGGCCCCCAGTTCTCGCCCGGACTGACAAGCTGCCCGTGAAGTTCCGGCACCTGGCACTGGGGGGCGCCGGTGGCTGCTGGCGGCGTGCACAGCCCGCGTGCTCCCCAGGCTGCGCTGCTGGGAGAGCCAGCTGCCGAGGTTTAAATAGCTTTATTCCTTCATTTACAAGAGGAATATATTTGGCTTTTCTCTTAAGACTCTGAGATTCACAATCAGCAGCTCTAAAAAATAAAGGAGGAGTTTGGCTTCCGGAAGGAAGAGGAGGCGAACTTGGACCTGGTTCTTGTACAACAAGAAAACATCGCTGGGGCCCCGGTTGAGGCTGGGGTGGGAGGCGGCCAGGCTGGTCGTTGGGGGCTCCCCCCCCGCAGGTGCCCCAGAGCTGGGCGAGGAGCGGGGGCCGCTAGCTTGCACACACTGAAGCCACACCGGCGGGAACGATGGGGCAAAGCGTGGTCTGGGCTGGCGCTGGGGGCCTCCCACCCGCCACCTGGGCTCCAGCCAGGGGGCAGCGTGGGGGGCGGGGTCAGGGCTGGGGAGGTGCACGTGGGGGCCTGTCCCGGAGCCCCGGCCGCTGGGCTGTGGAGTCGGGGGTGGCCCTGGGCCTGCGATGTCAGGTCCCCGTTGGGCGGCCCTCACCGGGGAGACCTCCAGGCCGAGCTCCAGCCCTGGCAGCGGAGCCCACTGTCCTCCGGAGGGACGTGCCCAGCAGCGTCCCTGGCGTCCCCTGGTCAGAGCCTGACGCGCCTCCCTGAGGCCTGGGCCGCCGCTCCTCCGTGCAGTCCAGGGTCTTCGAAGCTGCCGTGTGGGAAGGTCCAGCCGCCCGGCTCCAGGGTCAGGGGAGGGCAGAGGCCTCCCAGGACCACGTAAGGTAGTGACCGGCCGGGCTCCCCCCACAGACTTGCTGGGGGCTGGGACCTCCCTGGGCCCTGCAGCCCAGCCCTGGGGCTGGGCGTCTGTCTGTCCGTGCGGCTCCCCCACACGTAGCTTTCCAGGTCAGTTGAGGACACGGTGTCTCGGAGCCATGACCACTCCGCAGCCCCACACCAGAGAGGGTGGGTGCCCAGCCTTGGGTCACACAGAAAGCTTCGGGTCAGCCCAGCAGGGCCGGGACGCCCTGGGATGCCTCCCAGGTAGGGCGTCAGTGAGGCCTCTTCGCGGTCCCGGAGGCACCTAGAGAGAGAGGCCAGGTCACTGGGGGGGCTCCCTGCTGCTGGAAAATATGGGCCTTTCTGGGGGTGGCGGGGAACGTGGGGGTCAGTGACCCTGGAACCCGCACTGCTGGGAAGTGTGGCCCCTGGGGGCCAGGCCCTTAGGAAGGTCAAAGGTAGGAGTCTCCTGGTGCTCGGGGGATGGAGCAGGGCTTCCTGCCAGTCCTGGCCCGGCCCTGCCCCATCAGTCAACGGGCACCATTTCCAGAGGAAGTGGGCCGTGCCCAGGGAAAGAAGTGCCTCTGGAGAAGCTGCCCCTGCTTCCAGAACGTACCCCAGGGCCCAGCAAGGGCTGCCCGCCCCCCATCCGGCTGCACTCACGGCCTCAGACTTTGAGGGGTGCGGGTGGCATCGCCAGCTGGTTCACCCTGGGGGAGAGACGGGCGGGGGTCAAGGCGGCAGGTCAGCGGCGGCCGGGCCCGGGCACTGCTCTGGCGCATCGCATCTCGGGGGCCGGCTGGCCCGTCGTGCCGGGCAGGGACCTCGTCAGCCCCAGGGGAAGGTGGGAGAGCCCAGGGGTGGGGAGAGGAGAGGCAGGAGTGAAGGAGAGAAGAGAGAGAAGTCAGGGACCTGGAGAAGGACGGGCGGCCCCTGCGCCCCCCCCCCCGGCCCCGCCCACTCACTGCTGCTCGGCCTTGGCGCGGTCGCCCAGGAAGAAGAGGGCCGTGGCCAGGAAGAACATGCCACCCAGGACCACCACGAAGGGGCAGAGCATGAGCGCGTAGCCCAGGCTCAGGAACTCCCAGAGCGGGGAGTCCTTGGTGCTCTGGCGGATCAGGTCGGAGATCTGTGAGGGTGGGGGCGCGTCAGGGGCCGCCTCCCGAAGCCGCCCCCACCCGGCCTCGCCCCTACTCACAAAGCCAATGAGGTAGGGGCTCCCGGCGTCCCCCAGCAGGTGCGAGGTGAAGCTCTGCAGGGCCACGGCCGTGGCCCGTCTCGTGGGGATGACCACGTACTGTGCGAGAGGCAGCCGGTCAGAGGCCACGTCCCCGCGGTCACCGCACCCCCCTGGGCCCTCCCACGCCGGACAGGCCGCTCGAGGTTCTGCACGGGGCTTGTGCTGTGGAGCCCACGCGATGGTCCCGGGAAACCGTCCCCGGGCACACGGGTGACACGTAGGCCTCAGTCTCACGTGCCCACGAGCTGAAGGCCAGGCTGCTTCCTCCCCAGGAAGACCCGGCAAGGCCCAGGCTGGCCAAAGAGGGGGTGAGGCTGGTCCAGTCCCACACAGGGGTGCCCCCAGCCCCCCGGGCCAGGCAGCCCTGCCTCCAGGGAGCGCAGCTCCAAGTGTGCAGAGCCCCCCGCACCCCCCCAGCCCCGGCAGCCACGCCCTCCGGGCCCCTTGTTACAGGGCTGGGGGAAGGGCTGCATCCGATGGGATTGTGTGGCCCCGTTTCCAGCAGTGATTAGTCATGTGGCTGTGACACTTAATAAAATAAAATGGGACACGATTTCCCTGGGCCCCAGACCCTGCCCACAGCTGGGGGCGAGCACAGGGGTCCTGCCCGGCGCCAGCAGCACTGGACACAGACGCCCCTTCCTTCCCCTCGCCCGGCTCCATGCTGCACCAGGGGGCTGAGCCCGACCCCGTGGCCCCCGGCCCACTGAAGGAGGCAAGCAAGGCAGACTTCCTGGAGGAGACCTGGCAGGGCCCCAGCGCCAGGCAGACTCTGATCTCCTGGGCTGTCTCATAGGGTGGCCCCGAACCCCACGTGACCCCCAGGAGGCCTGCCCCGGCGGCTCCGGGACTCTCCCGGCCGCAGACCCACATGCCCCTCTCCCACCCCTCCTGGCCCTGACGGGCGATCCCCAGGAACAGCAGAGGTCACCCCACCCCTCAGACACTGCAAGTTATCAGGGCCACACCCCCTCCCGGCTGCGGCTCAGACAGCCCTTTGTCCCCGGCTAGCTGGTCTGGAACCCATTGTTGGCCCCGTGAAGACGGCCTCTGTCCGCCCAGCCCAGCCGCAGGCGCTCAGGCGGGAGCGCCGGGGCCCCGGGCCGGGCCGGGCTGGGCGGGCAGGGCCTGTGGCGCTCAGACCAGGGGAGGAGGCCAGCCTGGCACTACCAGCCTCCCGGCCATGCCCAGCCGGCAGACAGTCCCCTCCCCACCCAGCCCTGTGCCCGGCCCTCCTGCTGGCCTGGCCCCTGCTTTCAGGCCATTAAGCCCGATCCCCTCCCTGCCTCCAGGCCCACCCCCCACAACCCCCCCCCCCACCCGGCCTCCTGTCCCCGGAGCCAGGAGGCCGGGGGTGGCCCAAAGGAACCTTGCCTGCCTCACCATGAGGATGTCCGCGGTGATGGCCCAGTTAGAGAACAGCAGCGTCTCCCCAACAAAGATGCAGATCTGCTCGGGAGAGATCAGAGCAGCCGTCAGGGCCCCCGCAGCTGCCCCAGGCCGCTCCCTGGCCGTGGGCAGGGAGGCCCCTCCCCCAGCTCCCATCCCCCTTGGGGCTTGCGTCTCCTGGCGGGGGGTGACCCTCAGGCTCCGAGGAGTCTGCAGGATCCAGGGGGACCCCAAGCCTGGCCGGTGGCCTGGACGGGCGGGGCAGGGGGCAGGGGGCAGGGGGCGGGCAGTGGACAGGAGCCTCCCCAAGGGGAGGGGGCCTGCAGGCCAGAGCGCACTTCCCAGGCCAGGGGCCACCCACCCCCTGGGCACCCCCGTCACACTCACGTAGGCGCCCACAATGCTGCTCTTGGCGGCCACGAAGATGAGGCAGATGAAGATGGCGGAGCCCAGCATGCCCACCGCACACACCAGTGGGTCAGCCCGCTGCGTCCGCAGGCGGCACCAGCGCGTGGCTCCTGCCCCCGTGACCACACCCAGAAAGCCAGTAAAGCAAGTGATGGCCCCGAAGATGAGGCTGCAGGGACAGACGGCACGGGGTGCAGGTTGGGCGGGGGCGAGGCTGGGCGGGGCGCCCCCACCTCGCCCCCCGCCCGGCCCCACCTGTCCTTGGCCCCGCAGGGTGGGCTGCTGCACGAGTCTGCCGTCTTCTGCACGACCTGGGCCCGGTGCAAGTACAGCGGGATCCACATGCCCAGGGCCCCTGTGGCGAAGGACACGGCCGACGTGGCCAGGGAGGAGAAGACGTAGCTGCGGCTGGGGAGAGGCCAGGGCGGCAGCACTGAGCAGGGGACGCCCACCCCAGGCAGCCCTCCCTCGGGCCCGGGCTGCAGGGATAAGCGCCAGGGGCACCGTGAGCAGCAGGGGTCCTGCGCCCCAGCCCCCATCCCCCACAGGGCCATGCTGCACAGGGGGCCTTGCACCCCCCGAGCCCCCACACCCCCCCGAGCCCTCCTGGCAGCACTCACTTGCGGATCAGGGCCCTCATGTCCCGCAGCCAGGAGGTCCGCACCTTGAGCTGCCCCCCGAGCTGGTCAGCGTGGCCTCTCTTGGTGGCCGGGACCAGGATCAGGATGAGGGTTCCTGTGACCATGCCCACAACGGGGGACACCTGGGAGGGCGAGGGCAGGCAGGTGGCACCCAGGGCCCGGTGGGCGGGCGGGGTCACTGCTGCGGCCGGAGCCCCCTGGGAGGGCCAGGTGGGAGGGGGCGGAAGGAGAGCAAACTGACCACGGGATGAATGGACAGATGGAAAGAGCGATGGACAGGCCCTGGAGTGGGGGCGGGGGGCGGGGGGCGGGGGGCACGAAGCCCCAGCGAACGGATCCGGTGGGTGTGCCCTGTCGGGACAGAGCCGCCCGGGCCTGGGCCCTGTCCGCATGGAGGACGCCAGCCCCTCCTGAGCGGGAGCCCACGGAGGCCCGTCCCCGCCCCCGCCCCCCGCGAGCCCCCCGCGAGCCCCGGCGGGGGGAGTTCCTCTCCGAGTGCCCCATCAAGAAATTCCACGGAGGCTGCTTCCTTCCTGCTTTTGAGGAAAAAACACTTTGTCTTAAGCTTCCGCTGCTCTGCGAGACTGGGGATCTCTGTTTCCTCTGATTGCCCTGTCCTGGGGCCTTGGCAGACTTGCCTGAGTCCCCCCTCGGGACAGGAAGGGGCTCCAGACCCCCGGGGCCCCGCGCACAGGGCTCTTCCCAGCCCTGCCCCCAACACAGCACCAGGCTCCAGCTGGACGCACCTTCGCGGACCTGGGACTTCCTGACACGCGGGAGAGCCCCTCGTCCCATCCAGGGGCCCTGAGGCCGCAGGACCACTGACTGGGTCTGGCTCCCCAGCTCCCCACGTGCCCTGATCTGCGGACCCCAGGCTGGGGTGTCCTTACCCGCAAGGCCCAGCGCCAGTCTCCAGCCGCCTGCTTCACGCTGGAGCCCGTGATGTAGCCCAGGCCGCTGCAGACAAGACAGCGCAGGGGACAGGGTGCTTACCAGTCGGTGGGGCCGCCAGCCGCCCGCCCACCCCGCCTGCCGGCTGCCTCCGCCCGTCGGGGTTGCAGAGCACCAAGCCCAGGGAGAGGGTGTTGGGACGTCCACAGGGACCCTGCCCAGACCCTCACCTGCCCAGCGGGATGGCAAAGTAGAAGACGGACAGCATGAGCGTGCGCGTGTTCTTGGTGAAGAGGTCGCCTATGATGGTGGGCGCGATGGTGGAGTAGCTGGCCTCGCCGATGCCCACCAGCCCCCGCGACAAGACCAGCAGCCAGAAGTGCTGGAGGAGGGGCAGAGAATGGGCCCCTTGCTCCTCTGCCCGACCCCCCCCCCCGTCCCCCCCAGCTCCCGCGGGCCCGGGAGCCGGCGCATAACGTGGAGCCCAAGCCCCGACTCGGCCGCAACGACGCTCCGGGCCCCCAGGACCCTCCGCACAGGCCCGGCACTGGGGTGGCTCTGGCCTCCCGCGGGTTGACGGCTCTAAGTGCGGCCCACAGGGGACACCTCTTCCCCGGGCTCCGGCCCCACCTGGGGAGCTTCGAGTCACCCCACTCCTTGTCCCGCCCGAGGCAGGCAGCGGGGCTGACCCTGGCAGCTCGGAGGACCCCGTGTGCAGGAGGGGTGGGCAGCCCCCCCGCCCCCGCGTCACAGCCAGGAGCCCGGCTGAGCCAGGAAGGGTGGGCCCCTGCCAGCTGCCAGGGTCCTCCCCCTTTGATGTGGACCCGGCCCTCCAGCTGCCCAGGGCCTGAGAACCCAGCCTGGCCATCTTTCCCCGGCCCCACCCTGACCACCCGTCCGGCCAGCCACCACCACCCACACGCTAGCCGGCCCCGGCTCCTCTCCCCTCCCCCCGGCCTGAACCGCCCTCTGCGTCGTCGGCCTGCCCGTGCCCCTCCTCCACCTCGGGGTCCCCCACCTGCTCACCTCACTGCCTCTCCCCGGGGGCTGTCTGCCCACCTTGCCGTTGGGCCGTCTTGTGCGCGTTTGCGTGAGCTTTTCACGCATCGTGTGTATTGATCCCCGGGACACGGGCACACGCACCAGGCACCTCGGCTCCCTCCGCGGGGAGCGTCACCACGCAGACGCTCGGTGTCGCTGAGCGTGATGCGTCAGCCTGGCGATTTCCCTCATCCTGCTCAGACCCCGTCCCGAAATGACGACGACACCCTCCCACGCGCTGTTCGCGAGAGATTCTGGAGGCGAGAGTTCCTCCGCGAGTGGACAGGGCGTCCAGTGGCCCCCACGCCCCCCGGGGACCCCCTCCCCGAGCACGTCCCGCTCCCTCTTCCTGCACGGGCACCGTGCTTCCTGCCCCACACCTCGCCTCTGCCCTCTGCGGGTTTGAAGCCCGCTGGTCCCGCCTAATAAAGATCCGGGCCACACTTGCGCCACGAGGTCTTAACCGGGCATCACCGGACCGCCACGAACGCCCGTGCATGTGCGAGCCGCTGCGTGCCCACGAGCCGGGCTTTCTCCCTCGGGACGCACCTCGAAGTAAGCGGCCGGGCGTGGGACGCGGGCCCCCGGCGTCGTGCAGGATCCTGGCGCTCCCCGCGGAGGCCCCGCCCGCCAGTTCGGTTCACACCGCCAGCGGCAGCGTTAGTAACACTTGGCGACCCCTGCCTTGCTAATTATCGCCCGTCTGATGGGTGTGAGGCGGTGTCTCAGTGTTGTTTCAATTTGCACTTCCCTGATGACTCGGGACCCAGGCCGGGCCCCAGCCCCTCCCGGAACTGCCTGCGCCGCGCGCTGCCCGCGGCCTACGGGGTGGCCCGCTTCCCCGCGCATTTCGAGTTCTCAGTCTTTACAGACTTTGCTTTTGCCTTTATTCTCACCCGTCTGGACCCTGTTTTGAAATAGGCTTTATCTTTCGTCCCGACGGACGGTCCACCCTCCGCAAGCTGCCCGAGGCGCACGTGTCGCCCGACGCTCGGCGCCCGCGGAAAGGGCCGCCAGCCTGCCGCCCTGGCTGAACGGCCGCGCCTGATGACCGACGGGCAGGCCGCCCCCACGCCGCTTCTCACGACGCTCCTGGCTCTTCCCGGACACGGTCTCTGCCAGATCAGCTTCAGAGTCACACTGCCAGGCCCTGCCAGAAACCGCCCGCCCGCCCGTGGCCGCCGCCAGCCTACAGACTTGCGCCAGCCCCCCCCCCCCCCCCCCCCCCCCCCCCCCCCCGCCCCGCCNCCCCCCCCCCCCCCCCCCCCCCCCCCCCCGGCTGCGGCATCGCGGTCCGGCTCGCTGCTCCGTCCCAGACTGGCAGCCCAGGCCAGCTGACCGGGGGCCCGGCAAGGCCCGGGGGGCCCCACAGGCTTCTGGTCCAGGCCCCATTTTCGACCATGGCCGTCAGGCTCACCTGACACTCTGGGCCCGATCCCTCCGTGAGGCAACGCTGTAGCCCCAAACCTGCCTCCAGCCTCTTCCGGGCCGGCGCCGACCTCAGCGGAGGCCCAGACCCTCCAACCTGGCACTTGAAGTTCACTATGACCTGGTGTTTTCCTTTCCAGCAAAACCCTCCTCCTCCTTGGGGGACCCATGGGCACACCCACGTTACTGCCTCGGGGGTCTGCTCCCGCCGCCCAGCCTGTCCACCAAAGGCCTCACCTCCCTGATCCGCCTGCCCAGCTCACATGCCACCTCCTCCAGGAAGCTTTCCCTGACCCCATGGATTTCAAGAGACTGCTCTCTCCTCAGCCAGGGCTCTCGGCACCCTGCACAGCCCCCCAGGACGGGGAGACAGGGTCTTCTCCCTCGTGCCAGAGGCCAAACGCTCCTTGAATACAGACCTTGGTCTTTTCTCCTTCCTCTATTTCCCTCTATAGCAGCCACCATGTGATTGTCCTTCCTCAGCTTGAACACTCCTACTGATGAGAGACTCACTACCTATCAAAGCAACGTATCTCCCTTGTGAATCAGAAAGAATAGAAATGATAACTCATTGAACGCTGCCACGGTCCAGGGTCTGGGCACTGACCAGCTCAGTGATTTCTTACAATAAACCTTCCAGCTGAGAAGCACTATTCCCATTCTACAGATGAAGGAACTGAGGCCAAGGCTGAATGGACAACAGAGCTGGGACATTCACACCCAGAACTGTGGGAGCAGAGTCTGGAACTCCTTGCTTACGAAGCGATGTTCGCTGCCCTCGGACTCTGACCCAGGGAGTCAGCGGGTTGCTGGGCAAAGAGCAAGCTGTGTGGGGCACCCGCCCGGCTGAGTCAGTACGCATGGGACTCTTGACCTTGGGGTCATGCGTTCAAGCCCTGTTTTGGGCATAGAGTTTACTTTAAAAAATAAAGTAAAAGGGGCACTGGGGGGCTCACTGTCGGTTGCACGCCCAGCTCTTGACTTGGCTCAGGTCATGATCCCAGGGTCATGGGATCAAGCACCGTGTCGGGCTCTGAGCTGCGCACGGAGCCTGCTTGGGATTCTCTCTCTCCCCGCCCCTCCCCTGCTCACACTCAAGCTCTAAAAACAAAAGAGGAAACTGTGCAAGGCACAGAGAGGGGCCGTGACTCACCTGGGGTCACACAGCAAGATGCTGGCAGAGCTGGGGCTAGAATCAGGGGCCTTGCCTCCTGGACCAGGCTGGTTCTGCCGTTCCCGGCATGGACCCCAGCTCAGGGGCAGGTCGGAAGGAGGGTGCCACACGAGGCTGCAAGGCCCCAGGCGGGGCTCGCAGGGGGAGGCCCTTCCTCGCAAGGCCAGCTTACAAAGCAGCCTCAAAGCCCCGCTCCCACCGCACTGGGACGACCGCGTCTGCGACTCGAGCAGAGATGGGGGGGAGGGAGCGCAGGGGGGCTGGGGGGGCGGGGGGCGCGGGGCCTCACCTGCTGAGGGATGAAGGAGCTGGAGAAGGTGACCGCCGACCAGAAGAAGATGCCGCAGCTGAGGATGACCTTCCTGTTGAAGCGGTCGCCCAGGTAGCCGAAGATGGGGGCGGCCACCATGAAGCTGCAGATGAACACTGCGGGGAGACGGGGCCGTGACGCGGGGCCGGGCCCACCCCGGGCAGCGCAACCCTGCGACCGCGGCCCGGCCTGTCCGGCGGGTGACCCGTGGAGGGCTCTAGTCCCTGAGGACAGAGGCGCCGAGCGGCTCCTGCGGCAGGAGCTCACCGCCGGCGTCTCGCGTGTCCTTCCACGGCTGCCTCCTCGCGGAAGTGGGGGCGAGACCGGCCCAAGCCCCCCCCCCCCCGGAAGAAGTCCCGTGGGGACCTGACCCCATCTGTCCAACTCCGGAGCCCACGTCCTCACACCTCACCACACTGCTGTCCTTATACTGGGGACGGAGGTTCAGAGAGGGGAAGGGGCCCGGCCAAGGCCACACAGCCAAGCTCGCGCCGCGCCGCCTGCACAGGCCTTCCCGGCGCCTGGAATCCCGGTCATTCGTCCCCTCGCTCATTCATCCATTCAGCAAACGGGCAAAAAGCCCTGCCTTCTCGGGCAGGAGAGAGAAACACGGGGCAGGAGTGTGCCTAGCGCACGTCAAGCACAGAGGCCAGAGCGGCGGCTGCGGCCGAGGACACAGCACGGGGCGATGCGGCCTGGTTTTGCACTAGAACGAGACAGAAGACTCCGTGGGGAGTGACGGGAGGGGCCCTGGGGCCCCAGGTGGTGCCAAGAGGCAGGCCAGGCCTAGGGGTCAGGGAGCGAGGGGCGGGCCCGGGCCTCCCCGGGAAGGCAGTCCCGCAGCTGACGGGCAGATGGCCGGACAAAGGCCGGGGGCGCGCGGACAGGGTGGCCAGGTGGCCGGGCTCTGACCGCCAGGCAGAGGTTGTGCACGGGCTTGGCTTCTCCCTCAGACGCAGGCGGGGAGGGGGGAAGGGTGGACAGACTCCGTGAAGGAGGGAGGGGGCCTGGCCGGAGGGCAGTGACCGTCTCTCTCTCGTCCGACTGAGCAGGACAGTGTGTGGCTGCAGGGAAACTGGGGCCTCGGGCCACAGCGGGGCCACAGCGGGGCCACAGGGGGGCGTGGGCTTGGGCAGCGACACTGCCGGGCTCGGAGCTCTGTTCCTTCCCAGCCGGGTGGCCCTGAGCAGGTCACAACCTCTCTGTTCTCAGGTCACTGGTGTCCTGATAAATGTCCAACAGCTGGCTCTCCAGTAAAGCGGGGCTGGGGTGGGGGCCCTGATGCGTGGTGCCGCGGGCTGTCGCGGCGTGAGCGAGCCCACCGAGGGTGACCGCAGGCTGCGAGGTGTTACCGGCCGGGGCCGGAGGAGTCCACACACCCGTTTCCACCAACACATCAACAGCCTGAATAACCTCGGGGGTGCAGGTGATGGCAACAGGCGGTGAAGGAATCGGGGAAGGAGAATTTTGAGTATTTACGACCTGTGGTTTCAACACAAGATGTTAAATCACCAGTTTACACACTTTAGCTGTTACTAATGGCTTTGCTCAACCACCAGCTCGCACGACGCCGGAGGATTAACAGTCGCCTCTCGCGGGCTGGTGGAGGCCGTGCGCCGAGTGGCAGCTTCCTCATCCGTACGACGCAGGTGAAACTAGCGACTCCCGGTGCCAAGCGCAGCCAGAGATAAGGCGCAAGGTGTGGACACCACGCCCTGCCCGAGCGGACGGCCTCGGGCAACACCGGGCCCTTGCTGAGATCCGTCAACACAGAAATCACTTCCTCGTAACCAGAAAAAGACCTTTTCCTGCCAGGCCTGCCTCGCAGGACCTGCCTGGCACCAGACCGGGGTGCGGGCACAAGGGAGACGTGGGTCCCTCAGGACTCGTGTGTATTAGGGGAGGAGGAAGGACCGTTCCCTCTGAGCCTGTCTGTGCCAAGCGGGGAGTGGGCACAAGGAATCAGAGGGAGAGTGACCCCCGGTGCCGCCGGGGGCAGATCCCATCCAGGGGCTGCCCGGCTTGAAGGGGCTGAAGTGCCGGGAAAGCCCCCAGGAGGGCCAGCGCTCGCCAGGATGGTGAAGAGAGGCTTCACAGAGGCGGTGATGTCAGAGCCGGGCACTGAGGGGTGCGTAGGAGTTTGCCAGCAACGCTAATACTAAAATCCAGAATACACACGAACATAGAAGTTACAAATCTTACGACGATACCGTGCACAGTTAACGAGGCCCCGGTTATATCACCTACGAACACCTTGGGCAGCCCGAGCACGTGCTGGACATGAGCCCGGGCTCCCTCGCTTGTCCCTCACTGTCACCTTCACCCCCCAGGACGGCGCTGGAGGCCGGTTTGTCTCGC
>NW_024081124.1:1066905-1069702 GCF_003009895.1 Hyaena hyaena
AGCAGAAGTCCCGTGGGGACCTGACCCCATCTGTCCAACTCCGGAGCCCACGTCCTCACACCTCACCACACTGCTGTCCTTATACTGGGGACGGAGGTTCAGAGAGGGGAAGGGGCCCGGCCAAGGCCACACAGCCAAGCTCGCGCCGCGCCGCCTGCACAGGCCTTCCCGGCGCCTGGAATCCCGGTCATTCGTCCCCTCGCTCATTCATCCATTCAGCAAACGGGCAAAAAGCCCTGCCTTCTCGGGCAGGAGAGAGAAACACGGGGCAGGAGTGTGCCTAGCGCACGTCAAGCACAGAGGCCAGAGCGGCGGCTGCGGCCGAGGACACAGCACGGGGCGATGCGGCCTGGTTTTGCGCTAGAACGAGACAGAAGACTCCGTGGGGAGTGACGGGAGGGGCCCTGGGGCCCCAGGTGGTGCCAAGAGGCAGGCCAGGCCTAGGGGTCAGGGAGCGAGGGGCGGGCCCGGGCCTCCCCGGGAAGGCAGTCCCGCAGCTGACGGGCAGATGGCCGGACAAAGGCCGGGGGCGCGCGGACAGGGTGGCCAGGTGGCCGGGCTCTGACCGCCAGGCAGAGGTTGTGCACGGGCTTGGCTTCTCCCTCAGACGCAGGCGGGGAGGGGGGAAGGGTGGACAGACTCCGTGAAGGAGGGAGGGGGCCTGGCCGGAGGGCAGTGACCGTCTCTCTCTCGTCCGACTGAGCAGGACAGTGTGTGGCTGCAGGGAAACTGGGGCCTCGGGCCACAGCGGGGCCACAGCGGGGCCACAGGGGGGCGTGGGCTTGGGCAGCGACACTGCCGGGCTCGGAGCTCTGTTCCTTCCCAGCCGGGTGGCCCTGAGCAGGTCACAACCTCTCTGTTCTCAGGTCACTGGTGTCCTGATAAATGTCCAACAGCTGGCTCTCCAGTAAAGCGGGGCTGGGGTGGGGGCCCTGATGCGTGGTGCCGCGGGCTGTCGCGGCGTGAGCGAGCCCACCGAGGGTGACCGCAGGCTGCGAGGTGTTACCGGCCGGGGCCGGAGGAGGCCACACACCCGTTTCCACCAACACATCAACAGCCTGAATAACCTCGGGGGTGCAGGTGATGGCAACAGGCGGTGAAGGAATCGGGGAAGGAGAATTTTGAGTATTTACGACCTGTGGTTTCAACACAAGATGTTAAATCACCAGTTTACACACTTTAGCTGTTACTAATGGCTTTGCTCAACCACCAGCTCACACGACGCCGGAGGATTAACAGTCGCCTCTCGCGGGCTGGTGGAGGCCGTGCGCCGAGTGGCAGCTTCCTCATCCGTACGACGCAGGTGAAACTAGCGACTCCCGGTGCCAAGCGCAGCCAGAGATAAGGCGCAAGGTGTGGACACCACGCCCTGCCCGAGCGGACGGCCTCGGGCAACACCGGGCCCTTGCTGAGATCCGTCAACACAGAAATCACTTCCTCGTAACCAGAAAAAGACCTTTTCCTGCCAGGCCTGCCTCGCAGGACCTGCCTGGCACCAGACCGGGGTGCGGGCACAAGGGAGACGTGGGTCCCTCAGGACTCGTGTGTATTAGGGGAGGAGGAAGGACCGTTCCCTCTGAGCCTGTCTGTGCCAAGCGGGGAGTGGGCACAAGGAATCAGAGGGAGAGTGACCCCCGGTGCCGCCGGGGGCAGATCCCATCCAGGGGCTGCCCGGCTTGAAGGGGCTGAAGTGCCGGGAAAGCCCCCAGGAGGGCCAGCGCTCGCCAGGATGGTGAAGAGAGGCTTCACAGAGGCGGTGATGTCAGAGCCGGGCACTGAGGGGTGCGTAGGAGTTTGCCAGCAACGCTAATACTAAAATCCAGAATACACACGAACATAGAAGTTACAAATCTTACGACGATACCGTGCACAGTTAACGAGGCCCCGGTTATATCACCTACGAACACCTTGGGCAGCCCGAGCACGTGCTGGACATGAGCCCGGGCTCCCTCGCTTGTCCCTCACTGTCACCTTCACCCCCCAGGACGGCGCTGGAGGCCGGTTTGTCTCGCGCCAGGGTCCTTGCTCTAAAGGGCTGGGTCGAGGGAGGCCCTGGCCGGTGCTCCCGGGTCGGGGGAAGTTCAGGGTGTGCTGGGGACGGCAGGCAGGTGGGCCAGGCCCCGTGACCCTGGCTTGCCGCCGGCCGGTCTGAGTGGACAGAGGCCCAGGTGACGCGGGCGGGAGCGGGTCCACCCCATCCTCACTGCTGGGTCCCCAGAACCCAGCCTCACCCCCAGCGTCATCCCACATTGGAGCTGGAGGAATGAGCCCCAAATCACACAGCGACCCTCCCGCCCCTGGACGCCCTGTGCCCTCAGCGCTGCCCCACGGGGGCCGGGGGTGTCCAGGGGCACGAGAGAGCAGCCCTCCCCTCTGCTACGGGCAGACAGGCGACAGGAGGCTTCCGGGCCCTCAGGGCCTTCGCGGGCCAGCGGAGGGGCCCCAGCGCAACCAGGGCGCGGTCCAGAGGAACAGCGTTCCAGGCAGAAGGAACAGCAGCGGCAAAGGCGGGACCTGGGCCTTGTGTGGAGGCTTCACCGGCCGCTCTGCTAGTAAAGGAGACACGGGCTAGAAGCTTCCGCGCCCAGCACCCCAGCCCTGCCATCTTTGCTGGAAGAGAGCTTTCCGGCGGCCCCACCCACATCCCGGAGCGGGTGGCCTTCCCAGCAGCTCCCGCACAAGGACATCCTGCAGGCCCGGTGTGGGGGAGCCCAGTGGCTCCCGTGTGCTGAGGCCACAGACCAGGACAATGGGGCGGGGGCAGGGAGCGGGGGTGGGGGCAGGGAGCGGGGGGGGC
>NW_024081124.1:1070123-1108320 GCF_003009895.1 Hyaena hyaena
CCGGGGGGGCAGGGAGCCGGGGGGGCACGGAGCAGGGGGGGTAGCCTCCCCGCAGAAGGACGTTGGGGGGTGCCCCCGCCCCACGGGGCTGCCTGGTCTCCGGAGCCCCAGGGACCTTCTCCTCGGGGGCCGCAGAGGGGCCAGCCCCCAGAGGTCCAGAGCCACCCCACTGAGGACCCTGTGCCCCTCTGACCCTGCCCAGGGCTGCTCCCATGTGCACACGGCCCTGTCCGACCCCAGAAGCTGGTCCTGGAGCAGGGGTGGGTGAGGTCCATGCTGGGGGCACCCCGGACGCCCCCACGGTGGCCTCGGAGCTCACGTCCGGCCCCCACCTCAGCCTGGGCTGAACCAGGGCTATTTTTACAAAGTCCGGATCCGGCCGACCTGTTACTCGGGGAGACGCGCCGTCCTGCATCTCCCGTGGGCAGGCAGGGTGCCAGCAGGCTCTGCCCACAGGCCGCGGACGGCGGACGCCCGACCACCCGACCACGGGCAGGACCCAGCGCAGCCGGGCCTGAGGGCCTGAGGCCACCGGCGCGGGCTTCCTGCAGGAAGAAGGAAACCACTCCTGCCTCCCGCCCCCCCCCAAAGGAGCCCAGTCGGGCCCTCGGGCCTCGGGGGGCCTGGCTGCCCAGCAGGCGGAAGTGCGGAAGTGCGGAGAACAGCAAGGCCAGGAGGGGACTCTGCCCCAAGCGAAGCCGCCGTCTGGTTTCGGTCTGAGCTGGCCCTTCCTCTGCCCCTCCGTCCCCACCCTCCCCCATAGTCACCCTGGCTCGTCCTGACCCCACCAACCCCGGCCCTGAGCTGCCTTCCGGTGCCTTCTCCCACCACCCGTCCCAGGAGAACATCATGCAGACGTGTAAAGGGGACTCGCCTGCCCCAAAGCCTTCTCTGGCTCCCTATTACCCCAAGACCAAAGCCAGAGGCCCTTCCCAATCTGCCCCTCCCCCTGCCCAGCCTCCTTCCCTCCCAGCGGCGGGGGTGGGGGGTGGGGGGGTGGTAAACACGACTCCCCAGAGCCTCCAATCCGCTCTGCTTCTGTGGACCCGCTGCTTTCCGCAGACCCAGCTTCTGATTTGCTTATTCTCTCTTCGACTGGGTCTGTTACACTGCTGAATCTCAGTGTTTATATTTTTCACTTCCAGAATTTTGAATTCGGCTCTTTATCTCCCTGTTCTTTCTCAATAAGGTGCTATTCCTGTCTTATAAATTCTACTCTATTTTTGGAACTTCGGAAATGAAGCACGTGTGACGTTAAAGTCCGTTAAGGCGCCCCTACTGCCTGTGATTCCTCAGGAATCGGTTTCCCTGCTTTCTGGGATTACTGACCCCCCCCCACAAAGGCGTCTTCTTCGTGGGCTCTGCTCATGGTCAGTCTGCCCTCAGCAGGCGCCGTCACCCATGTCCCACACAGGCCCTGGGGCACGAAGGCTCAGTAAGGAGCTGCATGCGCAGAAGGGGCTGCAAAGCCCGGCCGTGCGGGGCAGGCTCTCTGCACACAGCCAGGGCCGGGACAGACAGCTCAGACAGAAAAACAGCCCACCGGCCTGTGGGCACCGTGAAATCAGGGGCTTGCCCTGGGCTCTGGGTGGAAACCGAGTCAGCCACGCGATGCTGGACCCCAAGCCTGCACGGCCACTCCTCCAGGAAGCCCCCCGTGCCTGGATGCTGGGCCAGAGTGGGCGGTTCATGGGTGAATCTGGGCGATAGCTATACAAGCCTTGCCCTGCTAGCCTCTCTACTCTTTACGTGTATTTAAGAGTTTTCATCATAAAAATGTTTACACTAAAAATACCGTAACGAGCTCCTGTGGCAGACATGAGTCCCCAGGTGCCCCGCACCACTTGGCTTTAACACCAGCTCCCTCCCCGATTCCTGGGCTCCATTCTCCGCCCCTGGCACCAGGGAATTCCCCTGCCTGCTTCAGCGTCCAAGCTCAGCTCTGTAATTTCAGTGTCCTCCTGGCATATTTCACCCGCTTGGAGTGGGGAGCGGAGGGCTTCTCACATGTACTCGAGCTGACGGACTGGTGGTAAGCCCTACCCTATGCCCTGAGCAAACTCTAACACATCCTTCAAAGCCCCACTCAAATGTCCCCTCCTCGGGGGAGTCTGAGCCACCTGCTGCCAGGCAGAGCCAGGTGCCCCCTCACTGCTGGCCCCCCAGGCTCCCACACCCTCCCCCCTCCATGCCTGGGTGGTGACTGGATGTGTTCTCTGTCCTCAGTGATGGGAGGAATCTTCCGGAATGCAGGGGCCGAGCCTGTGGCAGAGCCCAGCAGCAGCGGCCCCTCTCTGTGTAGGCTACGGAGACACCCGGGGTCCCAAGACCAGAGCTGGAGCTCTTCTGTGGGCTTCTGGGGGAACTCGGGGGCCACCTGGAGCTGGGGGGGCTTGGGGGGTGCTCAGAGCTGGGGGGACTCGGGGGCCGCCCAGGGCTGGCAGCCATCTGCCAGGGGATTGCCAAAAACAGGCTCTTCCCAAGCTGGCTCTCAGGGCCTGGTCCCAAGGGGAAATGACGGGCAGGCCCGGGCCTGACCCTCAGCTGCTCCGGGCCCAGCGGCCCCTGGTGCCCACTAATGAGCAGACAACTCTGCTCTCAGCCCTGGTCCTTTGATCCGGGCAAACACCAGCACCTGGCTGGCGCCCTCCACCTGGCTCCGACCTTATCAGGGGCTTGGGGAAGAGACAAGTAGGTGATTTCCCCGCTTGCCCACTGAGTCACATCCCGCTCCAGCTGGCCTGGCTCCTCCGCTCAGGTGACCGGCGGCGGGTGAGGACCCCGGGGAGCCAGCCCAGCAGGGGCTGCGGCGGGAGGGGGCTGGAGAGCTGGGCTCTCACCTGCCCTCTCCCCGCTCCCCACATCTGGCTGAAACTCCCTCTTCCAGGCTGTGAGTGGTGGTCACTGGGTGCACAGAGCCCAGGGGGCTAGAGGCCACCTCTCCCGGGGCGGCCGACTGGCTGAGGAGTGGGGTGGTGGGCGAGAAGGGCCGGGGACAGGGTTGGGCCCCTGTCCTGGGTGATGTGGGCAGAGGCAGGGGCTGGCCCCCCTCAGGGTGTCCCGGCTCACTCAGCGGTGGGTTGGGGCTGAGCCCTGGAGCAGTCACATCCTGTGTCTGAGCCCCAGAGACCCAGCCTGGGAAAGGACTGCAGGCCGCAGGGCCTGGCTGAGTGGCTCTCGGAGGCCGGAGGCCGTGGAGGTTGGCACAGCACATTCTGGAATGCCACCTAGGCAGGTCGGGCCGGTTCTGGGACAGAGCCGGCTTGCTCCACCCCTCCCTCCCAGGACAGCCCGGGCAGGGGAAGGGGCTCACAGGCTGGAATGCAGGCCACGGACTTCCCACACCCGAGCGGGCCTCACAGGCACACGCATTCCAGGGCCAGGACCCGGGCCCTCGGCCACACAGCAGGCATGGGGCTGGGTGGCCGTCGGCAGGGCCCACGGAGACACGGCCCTGCCCCGCCCCACGAGGCCGAGGACCCAGGGCCCAGGGCCCAGGCGCAGTCCTGACTTTGGAAATGGTTCCGGGACCGGCCGAGGGGCTTTCCTGCTCAGGGAGTGTTCCCAGGCCGACGGCGACGGAGGAAATGGGGGCGTGTGCTCCGGAGCAGGGACACTGTCCTGCCCGGAACCCAAGAACTCCCTTCACCAGCCCCAGGGCAGACCCTGGCCACTGGGTCCTGATGAGGCGCCAGGACCCAAAAGCAGGGTCCCCTCGAAGGCCTCGGGCCTGTGGCCCCCGTGCGTCCTGTGTGCTTCACGGGGGAGAAGCGCTTGGGGAAGCAAGGTGTTCGTGAGCTACCCCCGCGAGGTGTGGACACAAAGCACATGTTCACACGTTCCTGCAGCAGGTCAGGAGCAGGGAAGAGACCCCGCAGGGAGCCCCAGCGGGTGGGGGGGGGGCAGGGGTGCGGGCCTCACCTGACTGCAGCAAGCCGGCGCCTCGGTCCTTGACCCCAAACTGCTGCTGGATGTCCAGAAGGACGCCTGGGAGGGAAGACAGAGGGTGCGTATGTCTGATGCCCGGTGCCCCCACCCCCCCACCCCACCTCAGAGACCCCCAGTCTCAGCCCAGCCCAGCCCCATCGACAGAAGGCCACTGGGGACTCTGCAGGCCATCCTGACCCCACCGGGGCCTCGGGTGCTCGCCCTGGGGACACGGGATCCCACCCGCTCACTCAGCCACTGCAGGGGCCGGGGGCGCAGACAGACACACGCACGCTCTCACTCAGCCGCCCTGGGATCCCTGCTTCTCCGATGCCAGAGCTGCGATGTGGGGGGGAGGGGGCCCCTGGGGGCCATGCCTGCCCTTCTCCCAAGTCCCGGCCACCTCTGCTCTCCCATCAGGACTTTGCAGGTCAGGAGGACAACGATGAAAAGCCACCAACAACCGCGGACAGACAGCCACGGCTGCGTGGGGGCCGGCAACCTCCGGGACCCTCCTCCCCTCTCCCACCGCTCAGCCTCCACCCTGCAGGCCCCGGGGGCCCCCACCTCTGCTTATCTCTGAGGACAGCGGGGAGGGGGGGGGCTGGGCCACAGGCAGGGGCCCCACCCCCACCCGCCGGCCACCACACTCCTGCACGGAGAAGAGTTAGGAAGCCAGGAGGCGGCTGCCCCAGGAGCCCCCCAGGCAGGGGACGGAGGAAGGGGCCTGCCTTCGGGGGTCTCCCAGTGCACAGCACTGAGCAGGAACTGGGCAGACACGGAGCTGAGCACCAGAGGTTAAGCCACGCGCCCCAGGCCCCGGAGGAGGGTCCTGCCTGGAGGCTTCCCCCCGAGGCCCAGGGCGGGGATGCAGCCTGACAGGAGTCGTGGCCGCCCGCCTCCTGCCTCCTCGTGAGTGCCTGAGTGGATTCCTTCTAATTACCGTAATGAAGAGGCTGTGTGAGGCCCAGTTAATGACTTAATGACTAAGGCGGCCGAACGTGGAAGCCAAGGGCCTGTCCTGGGCCTGCGCACCGCGGGGCCAGCAGGTGGGGCCTCCGCAGGTGGCGAGGTTGGGCCCAAACTTGGGGCACCACCCACACTCACCCCCCAGCCCCTGCACCCCACTTCTGAGCCAGGGCTGCTGAGGCCTCCCTCTCCCACACACTCAGCACCTCCCGTGGCTCCCCAGTGCCTCAGAGACGCAGCCCGGCCTCCACCAGGCCGCAGGCTCAGCCTCGCTTCAGCTCAGCACCCCTGCCCCGTGCTCCGGCCCCCGAGCTGCCCACGCGAGCTCCCCCCCGCCGGCTGTGCCGAGTGCTGCCACTCCTTCAACACTAGTTCAGGTGCCTCTCCTTCCAGGAAGACTTCCTTGGCTTCCCCCCTCCTGTCACCCTCAAGAAGGCAGGTGCCCCCACGCTCCGTCACACCAGGATCAGTGAGTTCTGCGGGGAAGACACGCAGGGACATGGGTATGAGCTCCCTGGGTCCGTGGTGGCTAAGAGCCACTGATGACTGCTTCCCGCGAAGGCCCAGATGCCACGCGAGGCTCTGCAGATGCTCTTCCACCCCTGCTGCTTCCTAGGATTTTCGCCCCATTTTACATATGAGGAAACCGAGGCCCCGAGAAGTGAAATAACGTGTCCTACAGCAGGCAAGGGCCCGAATGAGATTTGAAGCCAGATCTGCTGACGAACACCAAAGCGTGTTCCTCTGCCATGCTGCCTCTGCACGCGCCTCACCCCTGCGGCCCCCGCCCGGCCCGCACGCGGCCAGCCCACAGCAGCTGTCTGTGGACAGACACCGATGGGCGAGTGGATGCCCCATCCCCCACCACAGCGGGAGCCACCTGGGGGCAGGGTCGTGGGCAGGTCATCTCCAGGACCCGGGACAGAGGCCAACATACGTTAGGTGACGGACAGGTGCGGGGGGGGGGGGTGGCGGGAGGGTGAGCGCCCCCCCCCCCGTAACTGTCCACGGCTCACTTCTGGGGAAGAAGGCGGATCAGAGCGGTCCCCATGAGGCCAGCACGTGTCCGCAGCGTGGACACAACACCCCTGCGTCCTCCCCGAGGCACCTCCCAGCCTTTGACACTCGGGGCCCAGTGTTTGCCTCTGCCTCCAGGAAGCCTCCCTGACCTCCTCTGACACACAGAGCTGAAGAACATTCTGCACATCCAGACCAGATGGGTGTCCAGGGAACCCCCGGGCAGGCCGGGCCCCAAGACATGGGATGCTTAGGATGCCCTCACCCCGGCACCCTGGGGCCCAGCCTTGGGTCCACAGCCTGGGGCCCGGGGGATGTTTTCCCTCCTGCAGCCTGGAAGGGGCCGTGGCCACAGGCGGGTGAGAGCCGCTGGCCGCTGGCTCGGGAAGCGTGTGTCACAGCAGCCGGCCGGGACGTTCCTCTGGGCTCCCGCCCGGCCCGGGCCCGCCAGCCCCTCCCTTCTTCCCGCCACGGCCTTATTTTTAGCCTCTTTCCTGGAGGCTGAGGCTTGGCGGGTCACAGGACGGGCCTCCTGCCCGGGAGCAGCCTCCCACCGCTGAGGCCAAGCCTGTCCCCCAGCCCCACGCGCAGCCCCAGCCGCCCCCCGGCCACAACTCTGGGTCCGCCTCTCGGGACCCCCAGCCAGGCCCTCCTCCGCCCACGGGGTCCTCCTCCCTGGAGCGGGAGCGCCCGCACACTCTCGCCCCCTGACCCCCAGTTACCCCGCTCTCAGGCCCCCGGGGTCGCGCCTCTCGTCCAAGGCCGGCTGTCCCCCCGCCGCCCGCCCTGGGGCACGCCGGCTCCGCCTCACATGGCAGCCCAGACACACGCCCCTCTGTGGCCCCCAGGCCCTCCCCCGCCTCAGGGTCCCAGCCACCCACACTCCCGTCCACGGCTCCGCCACGCCCTCCCCGTCCCGGAGCCGCGGTGGCACTGCCCAGGCCAGATGCCCCTCGCCTCCGCCAGGCTCCTCCTGGGCAGCAGCCTGGCCTCACGTGCCTTTCTCCACCTCCTCCTAGTGCTGGGCGGCGGCTCCGGAGCCCACAGCCCGTCTCTGGGCTCAGGTATCGCCCCCGCGTCACTAACGCCGCCGCCGCCACGGGGACCCACTCGCGTGGAGCGCCTGCTGCTTGCCAGACACGGCCCCCACGGCGTTACCGGGGCCGGCCCCCCGAGCAGACAGCGGCGCTGCCCTGTGGACCCTCCTGCCCCGCGAACGAAGCCCGACTTCTTCTGGCCCCGGAGGCCTCCGTGACCCAGGTCTGCACGACCACCCGGTCTCGAGGTAAGAAGACAGTCCCGGAATCATCGGCCGGGTGGCCGGAACCGCTGGCCTGGCCGGTCCCAGGCCTCACGGCGTCTACACTGCAGCCTGCAGGCCTCCAAACCTGGTCTCCAGCCAGGCCCTCTCCCTCGGCCGTCCATCTACGCCGTCGAGGTCTACGTTGTCCAGGGCTCAGACCCAAGGGTGTCTACCGGTGTCCCCCAACTCCGTCCTCTGCAGCTCTTGTTGAAGGGGCGCCCGTAACCCCCAGAGCTGGCTGATCGCGGATACTCGGGGTGCCCGCCCATCACGGCAGGGCCCTCGGTAGGTCCCAGAGACGCCAGGTCCGGGCCCTAACGTGCTGGGGTCGTGCAGGCCTCACAGAGGCCAGGACAGAAGAGGAGCCTCACACTGACCTTGGGAGCCCCCCGCCCAGCCCAGCCCAGCGTCAGATGCCAGGCGGGGAGGACACGACCCTGAGGTCTCTTCCCGCTTGTCAGCCAGGCCGGGGCACCTGGGACTCAAGTCCACTGCCTCAAACACAGACATCGTCACCCCACACTCACCCTTTTCCAGAACAGACGACTTAGCCGAATTCCCAAGAGCAAGGCCTCCAATACCAGACCGTCTGGGCTCAACTCCACCTACTCTGCTGTGTGACCTCAGGCAAGTCACTTAGCCTCTCAGTGTCCGTGTCTTCCTCTGTAAGGGCGTGAATGTTAAGATCTGCTTGCTTCACATGGTTGTTGTGAGGTTTGATGGGTGCATCTGTGTGGTGCTTAGGGCATTGCCTGGCACACGGGAGGCAGTCCATAAGTGTTACAAATGTGACCAGAGATCACGAAGCGACGGGGAAGGAGCCCCAGCCACCAGAAGGCAAAGGAAACTCCCACCTCAGTGTTCTTTTCTCTAAAATGGGGCAGATGCCTGCAGAGGCAGGGCCTAGGGACCTGACGGGACGGGCCAGGCCTGCCGTCGGCTGGTGCCTCTCAGAGGACCGGGGCCCGGGGAGGCCTCAGCGCTGGCTCACTCTGGAGGAATCACCCTTCTCCAACACGCAGCCGCAGCTCCCACCCCGGCAATTACAGGAGCCTGAGGGCCTGGCACTGCTGACCGGGGTCTGGAAGCCACAGCCTGGCCCTGTGGGCACCACCCCCCAGCCGAAGGGGACGGGCCAGGGCGGTCCCGGAGCTGGGACCCCTCTCGAGCACACTCACGTCCACCTGCCCCGCCCCCCGGGGACACGCGGGTTGACCTCCAGGAGCTGGCCCCCACGCGCGGAACCTCAGGCTGCCCTTCTGAGAGCCATGGGGCCCCCATACGCCCCCCCCCGAATCCCAATCGCATTTGCTGCACCCTCCCGCCCCCGCACTGCCTGACAGACCTGGATTATTAAGTCAGAGTGGACTGATGCCGTGCCTACGGGGATCGTGCCGTGCGGGCGAGGCCCCAGCACCGAGCCCCAGCCCCGCACAGAGGCCTGCTCCTCTCTAGACGGCCTGGACCCAGGCCTGTGCCCCTGAAGAGCACTGCAGCTGCAGCCGAAACAGCCCTCCCTGCCCCAGGTCCGAGAGGGGAGCCCCCGCCCCCACCCGGCCTCAGAGCCTTTCCTCCTCCCACCGAGTCTCCTCGCCCAGATCGGGCGGGGACAGGCAGCCTGGCCTCTGTCCTGTGGTTCTAGTCTGTCATTTGGGGCCAGCTTTCCTGGAACCAGACTCGGCCTTAGTAATTTGGGGGCTCGGCTCAGCCGCTCCTTCCCCGGCGTGGCCCCCGCCCTGGCCCGGCTCGGGGACTCCCAAGACCACGGGCGCACCCTTATCAGGACCCACAGACCCAGGATGAGGCGGGGACCTGGGCGAGAGATAAGACCTCAGGGCCGAAGCCCTCGGACGCTCAGCTGTCCCCTGCACGGCCGCAGGGGCCCAGGCCTTGCTCCTAAGCCTCAGACGGCAGGCCAGGGTCAGAGGTGGCACTGCGTGGGGGCCACGGGCCAGGCAGGAGCTGGCCTCCAGGCCCCACCGGCCTGCGTTCCCCGCTCCGCCCAACAAACCGCAGAAGAGAGGCTGTTACCAGCCTCCTCTAGACGTCCACACCAGTGCCCTCACGTGGACTTCGACCCAGGAAGCCCGGAACGGTGAGCGGCCGAGGAACCCCACCCACCAGGCACCGGCCTTCGCAGTCTACACAGCCAGATCACCCTCCTTGCTTCCCGGACCATGTTGGGTGGATCCACGCTCGCCGGCACGGGGGCCATGAAGGCCTCACGGGGCTTCCAGCCTGCAGGGCGCGGCCCCCCGGGGAGGCCCTCCCAGCCCCACCTCGGGCCACCGCGTCACCCCTGCTCTACGGTCCGCGATTCTGCCCCTCACTCACCCCCCGCCCCTCTCACCAGCCGCCAGGACAGAGCCAGGCCCAGGGCCGCCCAGCGTGGCCGCACCCGCCGCACTCCGAGTGCCCTCTGCCTGCAGACCAGCCCCGGCGAGGTCACGTCTGAGCCCTCCTGAATGTGCGGAGGCCGTTCCGCCCGGGGTTGGGGGCGAGGGGACCCCTCCGTTGGGGCCGACGGCCGGGGGCCCGTCCCGACCACTTTCCCACGTCCCTCCCAGGGATGCGAGTGCCGTGGTCAGGACCCAAGGGCAGCGGTGGCCACCACGGGCGAGGTCCCCGCCCCAGCATCGGGCCTGCGCCTCCTCAGGGTCGTCTCAGCCTCCCGTGCCTCTTCCGCCCGGAAGGACGGGCTGGGGTCAGGCAGGCCTGGTCACGCAGTGGCTCAACAAGACCACGCCGGGGCCAGCCCCCGACGCACGCTGAGGGTCCAGAGAGGACAAGGCTCAGCGGCTCGAAACCGGAGGGAGACAGCCACCCGCCCCGGGGTCGGTGTGCTGAGGCCCAGCCCACGGAGCTGGGGGAGACCTCCTGGAAGGAGGCACCAGGGGGACCCTCCAGGGGAAACTGAGGCTGGCCGCGTGCAGCAAGAGGGGAAGAGTCCTGGTTGACCTGGGGAAGGGGGCGCAGGCAGAGCTGGGGAGGGGGCAGCAGACAAGACCTCCTGAGACCACATGCCCCATGCCACCCTTGGGAGCAAGACCCTGGCCGCAGAAAGGGAGGAACAAAATCACTAATTGTGCATCCAGAGCTCAGAGAGGCTCAGGACCTGCCTTAGGTGACACAGCAAGTGTGGCCCAGCCAGGAACGGGAAACAGCCTGGGAGACGTTCAGGGCCCACAGGGGGCTGAGCCCCAGGAGCCTGAGGACCAAGCCAGGGTCCTCTTTGTCTCCCCCGCTCTCATCCGCCTTCTGACCTCAGGGCTCCCGGCCCCCACACCCAGGCAGAAACAAAAGCCACTTCCTGTCTGGGGAAGGGACGGGAGCCCTCCTCTCTGAGCAGCTCAGGCCGGGCTGTGATGTGCCGCCTTCCCACTCCTTACAAAATGGGAAACTAAGGCACGGGCTGGGCAGGAATGCCCTGGGTCCCGGACCAAGGCACTTCCTCTGACGGGTCAAGAGCACCCCAGAAGGGACCCGAGGAGACAGGCAGCTGGTGGTGTGTCATTAGGGCGCGGGCACTCCAGGCGGCCCGGCCTCTCACCTGGGCGCTGACCTGCCAGACTGCCGCTCTGGAATGCGGCCCCGGGCGCCCCGCCCACCCCGCAGAGCTGAAGCGGTGCTGACGTGGCGGTGGCGGCCAGGCAGGGCCACCCAAGGGGACAAGGCCACGGGAGGGGACGGGGCGGGGTGGTGTCGGCCATCTGTATCCACCAAGGTAGCCACAGAGCTCGGGGCTTGATGCGGCTCCACCCACCCGGGTGACCCCGTGCAGGGCCCTGGGCCTCTGCCTCCCGCGCGTCAGCTCGGGACACTGGGCCGGAGCCCCAGGCTGGCAGCCCCCTGCCGCAGCCGGTCAGGTACGCGGGACACCCCAGGCCTGCGCTCCCGCCGGCCGCTCCCCGCGCAGGGCTCTCCTGGGTTTTGTTAGCAGCAGTTGCCGTGGATACTGGTCTCCGCGACGCAGGAAAGTCTCCCCCAGGGCAGGGCTCTGCCTCTCCTCACCAGCCCCTGCCCCGCCCAGTGCCAGCAGCCGGATCAAAGGGAAAGAGCTCAGAAGGCACAGGTGCCCCAGAGAAGTTGGGGAAGGGTCTCGGCTGCCCACAGCCCTCCTCCAACCACGAACAGGCCCCCCTGCTGGGCCAGGCTCGGGCCGTGGTTCCGCTCCCGTTTTACAGATGGAAGAGTGGGGGCCCAGGGAGTTCCAGCACCAGGAAGCAGAGCTGGGGAGAGGGTGCCCAAGACCCCCACCTTTCTCCTGAGCTGGTAGCCATGACCAGGCTCAGGGCCACGGGAGCAGGGGAAGCCCCCCCGGCCTCTGAGAAGTTGGGCTCGAGCCCTGGCCAGAAACAGGGGGCAGGCACTCCCGGCTCCACAAAGACAGCAGTGTCCTGGGGGGGGGGGGGGTCTCTCTGCTGTGTGAGCCTGGGCGAGCACCTGTGTTCTCTGCTCTCCAGCGGCCCATCCGCACAGGGAGATGGAGGGCAGCGTGTAGGGGTGGCTTCTGGGCTCCTTCCCTTTCATCCCCCGGAGAAGCCCGGCCTTCCTCACCCGCTGCCTGTGCCCTCAGGGGGTTCTCACGGGCAGGAGGGGAGGCCGTAATTGGCTGGGAATGCTAGGGCCCAGGCCGAGGCTACTATGGCTCCCAGGATGGAGACCAGCCTGGTGGAGGAGGCAGGGGTCCTCAAAGGGACCCGAAAGGGACTGGCCAAAACAAAGAAGCTGGGGAAGGACACAGGGGCCGGGGCACAGCTTGCACCGTGGCGAGAAGGGGAAGGCGGCTGGCATCCGTGCGGCCCCCTAAGGGCTCATGACAACGCTCTCATTTGCTCTGCCAGCCAGGGAGGTGCGGAGGAGGCCCGGGCGACACCCCCAGGCCGCACAGCTGGGTGCCGGAAAGCCCGACCTCAGGTCTGCGCCATCCCAGCTGCCGAAGTTAGTGTGAAAGAAAAAGCACAATATCCCATTAATAGCTTTTATATTGATCACCTGCGGAAGTAGGTTAGTTACGTGAGGTCGAATAAGATATGTTCATTCGTTTCACTTGTTTCTTTTTACTTTTTCACTGTGGTGCCTAGAAGTCTTTCACTTGTGTCCGTGGCATCATAGTCCTCGGACAGAGCTGTTCTGCACCATAAAGACAGGCGCACGCGGGATTTAAAGAGAACGGGAAACCCTTCCGCTCGCCGCGGAGGGAGCCAGGGACCGTGCTGAGGTTCTCGGGAGTCAGGCGGGGCGGCACCAAAGGTGGCCTCCCAGCGGGCCAGCCAGCAACAGGTGGACTCGGGCGTGGGAAGACCGCTCCTGCCCTCCCCCTCCGCCACGTCAGGCCACGGTAGTTGCACAGAGACAGTAAATCTCCCTAAAAACTGAACCTGGGGGCAGGGGCTGTGGGGGCGCCTGCCATGAGAGAGGGAGAGGGAGCCAGCCTCATCCGGAGAGGAAATCTGTGTACGGTGTGTGTTGGGGGTGGGGCGTGCTGGGACGGGGAGGGATGCACAGCCCAGGCGGGTGTTTGCACAGGGCTTTCCGGACGTTCCTCCCTCGCCCCACACCCCTCGGAGCCACCGCTATCCACCCCCCCCCCCCTTATGAATTCACTCGAAATTTCCTATCTTCTTGTCCCACTCTGACTCTGGGACCCAAGTAGGGTTGGGGGCAGATAAGCTCCAGACCTCCCTGATCCCAGCCTCTCCCCTCCGCCCCCGGCAGGGTCGGGCTCCCTGAGAATACCAGGGAGGGGTGGTCTGGGGGTGGGAGAAAACAAGCTGTGAAGTAGCAACGCCAGAGACAGCACCGTTCACTGTCCAGCTGGGATGCGGGAAACCTCCCAGACCACGGCTTGCTGGTAGACCCGCCGCCAGCCTTGTCTGCGCTCTCCAGGCCGTCGTGGACACGGGGTGCCCAGGGGCCTCGGTCTTCTCCTGTGCAGAGTCCATTCTGCACCGACTACGGGCCCCCCGTGTTCTCGGACCTCTCCCCACTTTCCAGTGGCACCTAAGCCCCCGGGTCCCAGGCGGCGGAGCACAGGGCCCGGTGCACTTGGCTGTTCCTGTTCAGGAGGCCACAGTGAGAGCCTCCTGGGGATGGCTCAACTCGAAACGGTGCCCACTCCCCCGGCAGAGAGAATGGAGAGCAAGGGGGTTTGGAAGTGGGGGGGAGGGGAGGGGAACCCATCAGAGTTCCTTCCTTCTACTTGGCACAAAACCCTATTCAACAGAGGAAGACTGAGGCCAGCAGAAGGGAAGGGGACCCAGGGGGTCCAGGGTTTACACCAGGGCCCACCTCTCTCCACAGCCACAAAGTTCTCTTTAGAGTCTGTCCAAAATTCCTTCCGCTACCTTTTTTTTTTTTTCCTCTTCAGTTGTTCCAGATTTTACTGATCCGCGGTTAGGCAGCCACTGCTCTCCTCCCGCAGGGAGCCCCCTGTGCCAGCCTGCCCAGAGCTGTTCTCTCAAGGTTACACGGTTCTCACCTACAGGCAGCTCAGTCCACGGAGGCCCTACTCACAGACCCCCAGGAAGGGAGGGAAGCGGGGGAGCGGGTGGAGCCCATCCCTCCCCCAGGAGCCCAGAGATTATCCACCGCACAAACGAGGAACAGACCAAGACACCAGCTGAGACTGGCCCAAGGTCACACGCCAAACACACAAGGGGCAAATCTGGGTCTAGAGCCCGGCCGTTCCACAGACGCCCCCCCCCTCCCCAAGGCTGGTTCCCAGGGGTGCGCGCACGGGGTGAGGCAGCCCCACCCCGGCCCCCCGCCCCACAGCAGGGGGAGGCGTCTCAGGCCTCCAGCCAGGGCCAGCTGCAAACCGCATCTCGGGTCCCCGGGCGCCGCGGACCCGCCCCGCCCCTCCCTGCGCTCCCCGCAGCCGCGAGCCTTTGTCAGCCACGCGCTCACACACGGGCCGCGCGCACAGCCGCCTCCGGGCGCGCACTCGCCGCACGCACGCCGGGGAGCGGAGGCGCCGGAGGAAGGAAGGAACTGACCCGCTCCCGCCCGACAGACCGCCCGGCTGGGGGAAGGGGAAGAGGGGCCGCGGCGGCTCCGGGGCGGGAGGGGGCGCGGGGCGAGAACGGAGAGACGCAGAGGAGACTCGGAGAGGAGACAACGGATGGGACGTCAAGGGCTGGCGAGGACGCGCGGGCGACTCCGGGGATGGGGACCCCTCCATCCCGGGCCGGGGTGGGGGGGCAAGGGGGACGGGCCCCGGATTGGACCCGTGACCCACGGGGCCTCGCTCGCCCAGTCGTGCCTGAGCGGAGGGCCCTTAGAAACCCCACGTAAGCCCTGAAAACAGGGGCCCTGGGACCAGAGGCTTCGCGGGGTGACTCCAGGCCGGGGGGGGGGTGTCCCTGGTTCTCGGGCAGGGAGGGGCGCTCGCTCACCTGCTACGGTGTACCTGTCCAGGTAGTTGAGCACGTTGCCCAAGCTGAGGATGGCGGCAGCGGCCCCCCGCCCGCGGCCCAAGCTGGCCGGCTTCGGCTGCTGAGCGCCCGGGCCCTTGGCGGCGGCGGCGCAGCCGGGGGTGCCGGGGGGACTGGGGGCTCCGGACGGGGCCCGCCGCACGCTGCCCGACAGCGTCTGCACCTCGTCGTCCGCGGCCGCGACTCCGGCGGCGCCCGCGCCCCGCGCCCCGCAGCAGCCGCCGCCTCCGGCCCCTCGCTGCGCCCCCCGGCGCCGGCGCCGCCGCTCCGCGTCCGCCTCCTCATCCTCCGCGCCGCCCGCCGCCGCCGAGGCGCACTCCAGGCACATCATGCCGGCCGGGGCCGGGGCGGCGGGGGGCGCGGGGGGCGCGGGGCCCGGCCGGGGCCCACTCAGAGCGCGCGCGCGCCGCGGAGCGGCCGCTGCACCATCCCGGCCGGCGCCGTCGGCTCCTGCGCTCCGGCCCGCGTCCCGCGCTGCGCCGCCGCCGCCGCGGCTCTGACAGCTGCGCCCGGCCCCGCCCACCCGGCGGCGCCCAATCGGCGCGCGGCTCGGCCGCGGCCCCGCCCCGCACGTGCTGCCCGGGACGGCCGGCGGGGGCGCCGCGGGGGCGGGCGCGGGGGCGCCGCGGGGGCGGGCGCGGGGGCGGGCGCGGGGGCGGGCGCGGGGGCGCCCCGGGGCCCCTGGGGGAGAGCGCCCGGCCCGCGGCGTCTCCGCGCCCCGATGTGCTCAGTCCGGGGAGAGCGAGGAGCGTGCCCGGCGGGGGCTCGGCCAGGCCCCCGGCCTCCGCGGGGCGCAGAGGGCTGTGCTGCCCACCGCCGCAGGGAAACCCAGGTCAACCCCCGCGACCGCTCCTGGTGCCGGTGCCCGTGCGCGTGCGGAGACCCTGCCCCGCCCCCGCAGAGAGGCGGCCCCCGGCAGGGCCAGCCGGGCTCCCATGGGCCCCCCAGACGCAGGGCATGCCTAAGGGGCCTCCCCAGGCATCAGACTGGCAGCTGCGCGCTAGGAAAGGGGCAAAGCCCACAATGGAGGACGCGAGGCCCCTCACTCTCTCTAGGCCCCAGTGCGTCTCCCGGGGCGGGCGTCGCTGGGAGGACAGAGTTCAGCATGTAAGTCTCTGAGCGGCCACCACCACCCCTCCTGGGGAAGGGCGAGTCCCCTCTCCGAGGGAGCATGGTGAGGGCCGTCTGTGTTCAGGGCCAGGTCACCGCCCTCGGCCATCTCAGAGGTGCTGTGGTTCTGAGCCCCAGCCCCAGACCTACCCCCTTCATCCGTTTGAGGCTTTGACTGCATCTGAAAATCCTATAGAAAGTGCTGGGGACAGAAGGCCAGCACCAGGCAGAGCCTGGGAGACCAGAGTCACCCCCGTGTTGCACAGATGGGGCCCAGAAGGGACTTCATCGCACACTTGCAGGCTTGGTGCTGGCCTGGGGCTCTGATACGCGCCCCCTGGGTTGGGAGCTCAGGTCCCCAAGCACACTGGCAGGTGAGTCCCATGAAAGCACTGGCCACAGCGAGTCATGGCGTAGCCAAAGGGTGATGCGGCGCGAGGCACCCCCTCCCTGCTGAGAGCAGAGTTAATCCCCAAGCTGGTGTTTCTTGGCGCCTTCGAGGTGTATTTTAAATTCTGCAAGGTGACTAAAAATAAGCTTTGGTGTGTTGGGTATGGGTGACTGTCACGGGAGGGCCCGGAAACAGACTCCATTCTGAAAAGTTCTTGCTGCCTCTTCCCAGCTTGAAGCCAGATAAGGAAAGTCCCGCTGGGTGTCCTGGTGCTCACCAGGCCAGCACAGACCCAGGAGCTCTGTGGAGCTGGGGCCGGGCCCTGGCAGTGCCCCTCGTCACTGTGGGGTGGTGCCAGCTAGGGGACAGTGCCCAGCGCTGGGTCTGTGTCCAGCTGTGAAGGAGACACAGCCGTGGCTCAGGGCCCGACCCCAAGGTCCCCTTCCCACTCGACAAAACTCCTCTTCCTTTCAGCCACAGCCCTGCCCAGGGAGAGTTTTAGCTCCTGACCAGAAAGGGGAGCACCCCCCTTCCCGCCCCCAGAAGGCCCAGAGCAGGGGAAGATGTCGAGTTTTGAGCCTTTCGAGTGTGGGAGGCCTCTGAGCCGCTATTCTCACGTGCGGGTTTACTGGGATTTTAACTCAAAGGCAGTCTCTAGAACAATCTCTGGGGAGACAGGGGGCACCGAGGGCCCACAGGAGGGACCGCAGCACTTTCTGGCCATATCGCCCTGGGCAGGTCAGAGTGGTGCCCTGAGAGCCTCTGGCAGGACCTCGGGGCCGTCGGCCACAAGACTTACAGGGCCCTTCGTCTCACCAGTGAAGAAACCGAGGCTCAGGGAAGAGAGGTAATGTGCCCAAGGCCACACACCCCGGAACACAGGGACTTGCACGACGGCCCACAGCGCTGCTCTAGGCTCCTCCAGGGCATGCTTCCTCGGCAGCACACAGTGCAGGCCGAACTCCTTCGTCCGTGGGGCCTCAACCACGAGTCAAAACAATGGGCACAGGACGCTGTGGCCGTAGCCCAAAGGCAAGTGTATTTGGTTTCCTGACTGAGGGACTGGACTTTTCAGAGCCTTTAACCTCAGAGTGTACACTATGGGTCTCCCAGGCAGAGGCTGTGGTGTCCCTACGTGTACCTGTAAGGAGTCCAGAGCTTTGCAGAGCACGTTCTGAGAAATACCAGCTTCCCCAAGGCTGATAACCAGGAGCTCAGTCCCCTCTGCCCATCCCCCCGGCCTCAGGCCTCAGTTTCTTCCCTTCGCAGGCTCTCAGTAGCCATCCACGTGCCCCTGGCATCCCAATCTCCATCTGTAGATGTGGCCTCATCTCCAAGCTCAAGGTAGTATGCACACATCTCCCCACCCCCCAGATATCCAGCTCCTTAAACTCTGCACAATCAAAACTGAACCCCTCTTTCTCTTAAGCCTACTCCATCCTGGTGTCATTTATCTCTTGGCAAATACCGTCATCCTCGCCGTCACCGAGCAGGACACTGGGGGCCATCTGGGGCCCTTCTTCTCCCTCAACTCCTACATCTAGCACCTGTCCACTTTTTTTTTTTTTTAATTTTTTTAAATGTTTTATTTCTAGGAGAGAGAGAGACAGCGTGAGCAGGGGAGGGTCAGAGAGAGAGGGAGTCACAGACTGAAACAGGCTCCAGGCTCTGAGCTGGCAGTCAGCACAGAGCCCGACGCGGGGCTCGAACCCACGAACCGCGAGATCATGACCTGAGCGAAAGTCGGACGCTTAACCGACTTGAGCCACCCAGGCGCCCCATCGCCTGTCCACTTTCTTCTCTTTAAACCCCCCAGGGTCCCACTGCCCACGGACTCTCCTGCCCCACCTTTTTAAAACTCGCCACACCTGCCCCAACATCCCCCCCAGCCTTTTCTCCATATTTCTTGCCAGTGACTTTCTAAGTCGCCCACACGAGCCCATCCCTACCTTGCACATAACCTGTCCATGGCTCCCCACTGGCTACAGGATAAAAATATCTAGGCTCCAAGACCCATGATAACCCTTCATGACCCATGCCAGTCTCCAGCCTCAGATCCCACCGGCCGGCTCTCAAAATTACAGAAAACACACTGAAAACAGAGCTCGCTGAACCCACTCAGGGCTGTTATTTTTCCTGGAGCCTGGAGGGGTGGCGGGGATGGGGGAGCCTGTGTGGTTCCGCCGGCCCCTCAACGCAGTGCTGTTCAGGACCACGGAGAGCGTCACGTGGGCGCCCCCTCCCCCTGGTCCTGTGCGGCCTGGGGGTGACCCAGCTCACCCTCCGACTTTCCCCCAGAAACTCAGCACACACCATGACTTCCTCCAGAAAGCCCTCCTCAGCCCACCTGAACGAAGGTCGTTTCCGCGTAACCTGTGTTACGCCTTGGGTAACCTGTGTACGCCTCCCTCTCACCAAACCCATTGTGCTGATTGTGTTTGTACATGAGTCCCCCGCCTCCGACTCTGCCCCACAACCGACCGTGAGCCTCCGGGGCCCAGAGCCTGACTCATGTCCGCAGCCCATGCAGAGGCGCTCAGAGAATGTTTGTTGATTGAATGAGTAAATGACATTTAGCAGGTGCTCAGGAAGGGTATGTTGATTTGCATCATGTATCTGTTGCTCTGAGTGACTCAGAAACCAGCCACATTCCTCTCCTGGCTCCTCTGGAAAAGGCATTTTCTCCCCAAACTGGCTCCACCCTCCCTTAACTGTCATTTGCCTCCACCCTTTGATTACCTTTCCCACATGTCAGCACCCGTGGGGGAGACACGGGTCTCCAGCCGTCACCGGCGGGGGACTGCCAGACGCCCTCCACCCCCAGCCTGGGCTTGCCTCGCCAGCTTTGCTCAGAATGCTCTGTCCCTGCCTCTCTCTCCTGCTCAGAACAGATGGCTCTGCGTCCCCACGAACACAGAAGTTCCTGTTCTGTCATTTGAACATTTTTAACGCTTTCTAAATTATAGAAGATTCAGTCTCCTCTGATCGTGGACTCCAGACTATCAGAAACAAAGACTCCCTTGAAGGGTGCGGAGCCCAGTTTCTTCCCGGTCCGGCCAAGACGCCGCACCCGAGAGCAAGCAGGCCTGCCCAAGACCACCGGAACGGGCGCCATCTTTGCTTGGCGTGTCTTCCACTGCTGTTCAGAGTCCGTCCCCCTTCCCGGCAGCACCGGGTTTCTTGGTCTTCATGGAGCTAAAACTCAAGGCATGGCCATGGGGTCCGCCCGGACTCTCTCGCCCGGGGCCTTAAATCCTGAGTAGGGCGGCAAGGCCATGGAGAAAATTGGTGCTTTGGCAACGGTCCCCAGTAGGACGGCTCAGGAGCCCTGGCTTCTGAATCTGCAATGTTCTCATCAATTCTGGGAGTTCCTAACGTGCTTCCAACAAATACCCCTTCTTGCCTAAGTCACTCAGTGTCTTCTGCACACAGCCGAACAACCCTAACTGGTGCGGTCACGCGGCTTCCCGTGTGCGGTAAGGCCCGGCACCAGCGGCCTCCCGACCGCTGTGTCTACGGGCCGCGTTAAACCAGAAACCTCACAGTCCCACTCAGACACGGAGGAAAGACAGACACTCCGGGGAATGAAACCGACAGAACAGGGTCTGGTGATGCAGGGGAGCCAGCGGGGTCGGGGCGATCCTCCCAAAGCACGCGCCCAGGTCAGGGCGGAAGAAGAGCTGACCCCACACCCACGCCCTCGCGTGCTCGCAGGCCGACAGCCGCACCTGTGTGCCAGGATCACACCTGGAGCCGGAAGACGGCGCGTTGCTGGGAGGAGCGGTAAACACGCCGAGCGAGCGCGAGGCCCGGGCTTGACGGCCTCGTCCTGCCGAGCAGACCGCCCCGCCCGCACCCCCAGCACCCGCGGCTCGCCCGACTCTCAGGGCCTGGGATTGCTCACAAGTGACCTTTAGGGCAGACAGGTGTGATCGATCGACCTCTGCAGCCCCAGCGGCTGGGCTCGCACAGACCCTCACCTGTGGCCCCGGGGCAGGTGCCTGGCCCATCTCCACTCCCAGGTCTCTCACTGACCCCCCCCAACACTTCGGATGATAACACCCAGCTCCGGGCTGGCCACTCTCCCCTCAGTCCTCGCAAGCACCACCCCCCCCCAGCCCAGCCACCCAAACAGCTCCTCCTGCCTCCTCCCCTCCCCCAAAGCACACACACCCCTCCAAGGTGCTCTCTCCAGGGGATCCCCCTCTTCCCGCCCCCTGCGCAGGGGCTCCTGGGGGACATGACCCTTCCTCTGCCCACAGGTGGCCTCGCTTGGCCTGGTGCGTGTATGTCCTGTCGAGGGCTGTGAGGTCCAAGTCAGAGTCACTCCCCACAGTCAAGATGGGCACCACCTACCAACACCGTTTCTGGAACTTGCAAGGAGGAGGTGTCTGACCTTTCCAGCCGCTGGACTCTGGGCTGGGGGCGCATGGCTGTTCTGACTCGTGGGAAGCCCCCGTCCGTGCTCGGGGAACAGAGGGTCTTGGGGGCGTCCAAGGGCTGCAGGGAGGAAGGTTCAGAGCCCAGAGCCTGGCTTCTGTGGGCCTGGACCCAGCCGGTGAGAATCACACAAGTGTGGGCTGGAAAAGCCACATTCGATGCCCCTCTGTTTTATTTTGTTTTAATGTTTATTTGAGAGAGAACGAGAGCATGAGCAGGGGAGGGGCAGAGACAGAGAGAGACAGAATCTGTAGCAGCTCCAGGCTCCAAGCTGTCAGCACAGAGCCCCACGCAGGGCTTGAACCCATGAACTATGAGATCGTGACCTGAGCCCAAGTCGGACGCTTAACTGACGAGCCCCCCAGGCGCCCCCTGGATGCCCTTCGTAAACACAGCCGGGCCCCAGGCAGGGCCAGGGCCTCCCGGCTCCCATCAGACCATCAGACCGGGAGCCTCCTTCTCGGGGGGAAAACAAGGGGAACCTGCGACCTACAATAGGAAATACATGTTTGGTCTTCATCCTGTTCCCGCCCAGAGCTCCTAAAACCATGGGAATTTCCTAAATGCCAGAGAGCCCAAAGGCGCCTTTTGTTTGCGAGTGAGGTGGCATTTGCACCCCACCTAAGGGGGGGCTGGTGGCCAGGAGCAGCCCCCACGTGACCAGAGGCTGGCACCCCTGTCCCGCCCCCTGACCTCTGGGGACCCATGAAGGCTTGGAGGTCCAGTCAGTCACCAGGGACCAACGATCCGATGAGCTGTGCTGGGCAGTGAGGCCTCCAGGGAAACCCGCAAGGACGGGGCTCAGAGAACTTTCACGAGAAGCTGGTGACGCAGGGAGCCCGGCATTTCCCCGGGTTCTGGAGGCCCCGGCGGCCCCGTGGGACCTGAGGAGGGGGCCTGGGAACGCCCGACCGTAGCCGGTCAGTCAGCAGTACAGCCGGCAGCCTGGGCTTGGCCCCTCGGGCGGGGCCGGGCAGGGGGGCGCAGTCCTGTAAGACCAAGCCCTCAGCCCACGGACTGTGACGCCTTCTCGGGGTGCATGGGGTCACAAACAAGTCGAGGGGCAGGAGATCGGCTCGGGAACCCCGGTGTACACTGTATCGCGGTGCAGGTCCATTGCCAAGTAGACTTTTTAAAAATGATTTCAGGGGCAGCCTGTTTTATGAGCTGCAAGTGTCAAATGGTGGGTGGGGGGCTGGCCAGCCTGGTGGCGGGCACTCCCGGCGAGGGGCTGAAGAGGGGACGGGCGTGGGCTGAGCCGGAGTCCAGCTCCTGGAGCTTGTCCCCCCCCGCAGGAGGCTGGGGGGCGGGCAGGGAGGGAGCGAGGGTCAGGAGGCGAGCGAGAGTCCGGCCCCCACAGCTGCTGGGAGGCAGGCCCAGCGGGCACAGGGGTGGGGGGCACAAAGAACAAGGCCCCTCACTGCTGCCCGTCTCGAGCTGGCGGCCTCCTGCGGGGCCCACTGGGCGCAGCTGCTCTGATCCCAGCGGCAAGCGCGGCCCGCAGAGCCAGCCCTCCTCGCGGGCGGGGCCGGGGTCAGAGCGTGAGCCGTGGGGGGTGGGGGGCCGGGCGCGAGCACCCCACTGTGGCTCCAGGGCAGCTGAGCCGTGGGGGTCGGGGGCTCCTCCTCTGGGAGCTTGAGACCATATCGCAAACCCCGGCCTTTTGTTCCAAAGGGTGACTCAGGCAAAGGGGTGTCCTGTGCCCTCCCCACCTGCAGAGTGGGGGGCCTGGGTCCGAGTGAGACGTCCGTGGTGGGGACTCCTGGGGACCCTCGCCAGCAGCCCTGCACCCCTGCACCCCTGCCCGGGGCTTCCTCTTGGCCCCCCTCCCAACAGGGACACCTTGAGGCTGTAAAGAACATGATCGCAGGGGCGCCCGGGTGGCTTAGTCGGTTAAGCGTCCAACTTTCGCTCAGGTCATGACCTCGCAGTTCGTGGGTTCGGGCCCCGCGTCGGGCTCTGTGCTGACTGCCAGCTCGGAGCCTGGAGCCTGTTTCAGAGTCTGTGACTCCCTCTCTCTCTGACCCTCCCCTGCTCACGCTGTCTCTCTCTCCTAGAAATAAATAAAATATTCAAAAAAAAAAAAAAAAGAACATGATCGCAAAAGGCCTGAAATCCACCTTTAATCGGGGCCACTGGCAACCGGGCTGAGGACCCGGGGCGTGCGGGGCGGAGGCGCGGGCACAGGCCTCCTGCCGAGGGCGCTGACAGCTCAATTCCCCGCCACAGGCGCTGCCAGCTCTCTGGCTGCAGGGAAGAAGTGGCAGGTGCAGCTCGGCCGGGGGCCCTGAGCCGCAGCCAGAGGGGACCGGGCCCTGATGCCGTGGCGGGAGGGGCGGGGGCCTCAGGGGGGCTCTGTGGCAGCACCAGAAAGCAGGGCTCGGCTCTCCATGTCCTTGCTGTCCGGGGTCCCTGTGGGAGGAAGGGCACTCAGCCAGCCCTCGAGGAGGCCGGGGGCGCCCCGGGGCCAGGCCTGGGCACGGCTTCCGCACGCAGAATGACTTCCAGGCGCCACCCTCCCGCACCCCCAGTGCCCCAGCAGGGTCCCAGCCCCACGGCTTCCCCGGTGCCGCAGGGCCCCCTGGGGCCTCTCCGCTTCAAGGCCGACCCTCCACAGTCTGTGGTCAACACGGCAGCCACGTGCTACTTCTGCACGGTAAGCCAGACACCTGGGGCCTGTCTGCGAAACCACACAGTGGCTCTGCCTCGCTCGGAGCTAAGGCCACGTCCCTACAGGCCCCCAGCTGCGGGGCCTCCTTTCTGCCGCCTTTGATCCCGCCTTCCTGCTCCAGACACACTGGCCGCCTGGCCAGGCCTCAGACACATCAGCTACGCGCCCACCTCAGGCCCTTTGCACTTGCTGCCCCACCCCCTCCAACCCTTTGCTTCAGTGTCAGCGTCACCTGTGCAGGGAGGACCCTTCAAAAATGGCAACTTGCCCCACGTGGGTCTCTCCGCCGACGTGGCGCCTCCCTGCGGCACTGATTGCCCTGAACTCTACCTTCTAGAGCCTCAGCGCCATGAGGGCTTGGACTCCGTGTGTCCTCCCCTGCATCTGGCACACAGCAGGGCGTGACGAACGAACAAATTAAAAACGAACCAATCAGCTTGGCCGACGCCGCTTGCCCGGTGAGCTCAGCCCTGAGCCCGGTGCGGGTGCTGGGTGTGCGGGGCAGCATACCCGTGCCGGGAGCCCGGGCCCGGGCCTGGTCCCTCTCCAGGCGCAGCGCCGTCAGCAGGAAGCAGCCCCCGCCCAGGGCGAGGACGAATGCGCAGCACAGGAAACTCTGCTGGAGGCTGAGGAAGGCCTGCAGGTACGAGTCCGGGCGCCCGGCCCTCAGGGTGCTGGACACCTGCGGAGAGAGGCCAGGCTGCAGGCCCTGAGGGCTCCCCCCACCCCACGCCCACCGCGGGGCCACCCCTCACCAGTCCAGTGAGGTAAGGGCTGCCGGCATCTCCCAGGATGTGGCCCACCGTGATCTGCAGACCCTCTGCTGTCCCCCGGCACCTGGGCACCACCACCGACTGCAAAACACAGGACGCCGGGCAGCCCCCGAGCGCAGAGCCTGGTGCCCCCGTGCCCAGCGGCCCAGGACCCACCCGGAGGGCCAAGCGGCTGGCGGAGCGAGTGGGACGTCAGGCCCTCCGGGGGATGGGGGCGCCGAGGCCCCTGAGGGGGGTTTGCTCTGGGACAGGGCAGGGACCGGGCCTGGCTCTGACGCGGGGTGACGCGGGGTGACGGGGCTGAGGCCCAGCTCAGGACCCAGGAGGCGGGCCGGCCTGGCCAGGAGAGGATGCGAAGCCAGGTGTCTGTGCGCAGGCGCCCAGCGCAGCCCCTCCCAGGAAGTCGGCTTGCTGGAGAGCCCCCCGTGGAGGAGGGTGGGGGGCTCGGGGTGCGGACTCTGAAGTCAGAGTGGGTTCCAATCCCACTCGCTGGCTGTGTGCCTTCCTGGCCTCATCTCCTCACCCCACACGGCGATGATGATCGCGGCCGCTGGAGGGGTGTATTCGTCAGACCGAAATAATGCGCTTTGGCCCCCAGACAGGGCTCGCAGACACTTGAACGTGTACGCCTTCCGTCCCGCAGGCCTTCCCGCCCGGGTCCCCGAAGGACCGACCCTCCCCGAGTTCAGGGCCACAGCCCTGCCTGCGCCCTAAGGAACGCACACGCCCCACGCTGGAAGGCCCTTCCTTCGTCTCCCACCACCCACCCCTACACTGTCTGGGCAGCGGGCAGAGCCCCTCTTCTCTGGAGCTTCCTGGACCACAGCAGGGCGCCAGGCCCAGAGTGGACTAGCCAAGCAAATGAGTCCAGTAGAACCATCTGGAAGACTGGTCCCAGGAGAAACCCAGCCGGAGGCCGGGGTTGCAGCAGGGGAGGGGAGGGGGCGGGGGAGCCTGAGGAGGGGTTCAAGCAGAGGCCACACGGCCCCAAAGGGGAGCTCGCCACCCCAGAGCCCCATCCCCAAGACCTAGCAGAGGATAACAACCAGCATTTAGTAAGTGTCTCCTGTATGCATTTTACGCATCTCATGTAGACATTTTATAGATCCGCTCAACCACCCCGTGAGCGAGGTTCGACCGTTACCCACGGGTCCCAGATGAGGAGACTGCAGGAAGGGAGGTAACCTGTCCAGGGTCGCCCGCCAGGAAACAGCCGCACAGGCCTCTGACCCTCCGGGATCCGACCTTTGAGCACTTCCGTGTCACGGGCAAGGAGGAGTCCGTCCGGGCGCGTCTGTGTGTCTGCTACGGCACACAGGGAAACGCAGGAGGGCGAGGAGGGTGAGCTCACGCGGCCCTGCGCGTGGATAACTGGCAGAGAGAGCGGGGAAGGGCGCTCCAGAGGGGGAACAGAGTGTGAGCAGAGGCGGCAGGCAGGAGCCCAGCGCCTGGAGCCCGCAGTCGCTCTTGAGGGTGACGGCCGGCTACCCCTGGTCACTGAAGCTGACGGTCTGTCCAGGCGGCGGAGAGGCTGGGCCTCTAGGCCTCACTGGGGCCCACAGGCCAGAGATGGAGCTGACCGTGGCTTCGCAGCTTCAGCCCGTGGGTGCCCTTCCTGTAATTATGTGATTCCACTGCTGGCCCTGGAGGACCCTCCCAGAGGGTGGGCCCCGCACGGCTAGAAAAGTCCACACCGGCTGCTTGGACCCTCCCAGGCCCCCAGGAGCTGCTGGGCCCGGCCCAGGAGAGGTGGGTCCCCTGCCTGCTCTGGGCCCGGTTGCCTCCGCACGGCCCCGCCAGCAGCTGGACAGCCCGGCAGGTAATTTTAGAAGTTACAGGCTTTGCGTTCCTAAAACTGCTCACTCTATTCTGAGACAAAGCACCTCTGTTTCTGACTCTCCCTTCTCAAAAGAGCTGTTCCCTTCACAGCCGGGGGCATAACCAGCAGCGACCAAGGGCCCAAAGAAAGTCGGAGCGGCAACCACCAGGTGCAAACTCCCGGGCAGCCTACCTCCTGCACCCGCCTCAGCCCCCACACACAGACTCGCTGGGAGGGTGAGACAGACGGGTGGGCAGAGCAGGGCGCACTGAGACGAGGGCCCAGAGCAGGGGGGTGAGAACCCTCGAGGGGGTGGGAGAGGCCTGCCGAGTGTGGGGGGGGTGCGCCTGGCGGCTGGGCTCGCGGACCGGGGAAGACAGACCGAGGAGGGGGCTGAGATCCACTTCTGCTCCCTTCCCTGCTGCCAGGGGTGAGTAGCCCCGAGGGGCCCAGACAGACAGCACGCTGGGGAGGGAGCTGGAGATGCCGTCAGTCAGGGGAGCTCAGCCGGGGGGGGGGGGCAGGAATACGAGATGCCAGCGGGGTCTCCAGGGCTCCTCGGGCCTCAGGAGGAAGTGCCCAATGCAGACGGGAGCTCCACTCACTTCCTGCCCAGGGCTCACCCGCTGGACCTGACTCCACCGTCCTGCCCTCCCTGCACCTGCGGCTGCTCCTGCCTCACCTCTGGTGACCTTCCCGCCTTCCACCCAACCTTCCTCCCTCTGGTCCACGCAGCTTCTGGTCAGAGCTGTCTACACTCCCGGCCTCCCTCACCACCCACACCCTCCCCCACTGCACACACCCCGTCCCCCACAGCCTGCCCCCCCCTGCATGTGGCCCAAGACCACTGCCTCCTGGAGCCCCTACTTCCTCTGTTGGGGACCGAGCTCCAAGCTCCGGAAGGATCGGCCCAGCTCTGGCCACCAGAGTGTTTGACATCAGTCCTTCACTAAGAGCCTGGCTCCACAGGTTAATCATTTCTGCAAACACAGACAACCGGGGTGACCCGGGCACAGCCCTCCCCCATCTGGGGCAGCCACGTGGAAAGGGGCAGCGCCCTGGGGGTGGCTTTCAGCCCCATCTGAGCGCCCAGAGGTCAGGGTGGGGGGTCGTCAGGCTCCTGGTGCCTGAAAGGGGGCCACGCCCTGAAGAAGACATTACGAGGTCCTGGCCGCCTCAAGGAGACTGAGGCTGAGGGCCGTTCACCCGCTCTGTGGCCGAGTCGGGGCCGGAGGGGGGGCAGGAGAGACCGCCAGTCCTGCAGCTGATCGGCCCCCCGGGAGTCAAAGGGCAGCGTGGTCTACACCCGCTGAACTTGGGCCATGGCGGGGGCAGCAGGCCTCGTGGGCTCAGTAAGAGATCGCACCTCCCCACGCCCTCTCCAAGTCGCGTGGGGGGCACGGGACTGGAGAAGGCCGAGGGGGCTGGGTGGCCCCCGCCAGCACCAGCCAGAGCCCCACATTGTTGCTTTATCCGTGCTCGCAGTGCCTGCGAGTATCTCACCCCGCTGTGCACATGGGGAAACGGAGGCTCCCAGACACAGAGCGACTTGCCCGCGACACAGCTGCTGAGTGGCGGAGGCAGGGCTGAAAGCCGCGTGCGTCTCCTGCGTCCAGGACCAGGCCCGGCGCCAGGTGACCGCAGGACGGCTGTCAGCCCGTCGCAGGCCCCCAGGCGCCCCCGTGCACGGTGCTGGTTGCGCCAGGCTTCCGGGAGGCAGGAGGGCTCGTGGGGGTCCCCGGGTCTGGGGCCCCCTGTTACCCACAAGGGCACAGCTCACCGGTGTTCAAAGTGCCCCCCTGGTGACTCCTGGAGGGAAGCGGGGAGCCTGGACAGCGTGAGGGCCACGCCCGACTCTGGACGTGGCGGAGTCACGTGGTCGGGCGGACTCCAGGCCTCGGAGTGCGCGAGCCGGCCCCTGGCCTCGCGGCCTGGACCCGCCTGGCTCAGTGGCTATAACGTCCCACGTCCCCGTCCACACACCCGGAGCCTGCTTGCTGACAAGTATAGTCAAGAAAGAGCGAGGGGAGGAGTGAAAAAAGCCTAGGCCCCTGTCCTGGCTCAGCGCCTTTGCATGCTGTGTGACTTTGGTCCGGGCACCTGCCTTCCCTGAGCCTCCACTTGCTCATCTGCAAAATGGAGCCAACAGCCAGAGGATGTGTTTGAGAGTGTCAGGAAGGTCCGGTCCACAGTAACTGTCAGATGGCCTCAGTCCCCTGCCCCATGGTCCCTGAAGTCCCCCACCCCCAGCCTCCAGGCCACCCTCAACAGAGACCCAGCCCCACAGACAGCCCCCAGCTCCCTCTGCTCCGGGCGCCCCAGGACCAGCCGCCACGCAGACCCCATACCTACCAGCAGGATGTCGGCAACCACTGCCCAGTTGCAGGACAGAAGCAGCTCCCCGAGAGCCAGGAGCACCTGTGGACAAGGACCCGGGTCAGCGCCCCTCCCTGCCTGGTCTCCTCCCACCTGCAGAGAGAGACCGAGGCCGCAGAGAAAGGCGCCACCAGGTTTGCTGGGGCGGGGCGGGGGGGGGGGGGGGGGGGGGGGAAGGGCGGGCCCTGAACTGCATCTTGGGTTCCAGCAGCCTCTGGGGTGGGCAGACATTCCCGTCCGCATGGGCTGGCGGCCATGACCCAGAGGAGAGCGCCAGGCCTCGGGCCTGGGAACAGCCTGCTCCCTGATGGACGGCCCCCAGGCCCGGCTGCCGAGGTCCCCGTGGGGCCCCGGGAGGAGGCAGCCAGGGCTTCTGGGCCATGTGAACGCTGGGAAAACAGACTGGAGAGGAGAGAGGCCCAGGGACCGGACAGTTTGCCCGCCCCTCCTGTGTCCCCCTAAGGCCAGCACACACTGATAAGGTGTGCACAGTGGGCCAGGCAGGTGGGCACCCCATCTACAGCCCCTCCCGGGCCACCTCCTTCCCAGACCCTTCCAGCAGCGCAGGGGAGGCGAGCAAGGCCAAGCTGGGGTCAGGGCCAAGGTGCGTCAGAGGTCACCAGCTGGCCCAGGGCAGAGCCGGCCTGGAGCCCGACTTCTGGTACCAGGGGGGCTGGTTTAACTTTGTGCACCCCCTCCCTCCCCGCCCACTGTCTGCCGGGGACCAGGAGCCACTGCGGGCCTGTCTCGCCCAGCTCCCCGAGCCCCCTCCTCGGCCAGAGGATTAGGACAATCTCATTCCCCTCCCTCATCAGGAAGAGTTTAATGAAGCGGCGAGAAGGGGAAAGAAAGCATTTCTCAGAGCTTCCAGGAGCTTATGCTGGACTTAGTCATTCCTGGAGTCACGGGGCTGCCGGGCAGCACGGGCTCTGCCCCCCAAAGGCCAGGGAACTCGGCCGAGGAAGTGAAGGAGCCCGTCACCTGCTGTACGTGGCCGCCAGCCCTGTGCTGTGCAGGGAGGGGTGAGGCTGGCAGAGGAAGTGGGGAGAAAGGCCAGGATGGGCAGGGCCTGGGGGGAGGCGGGGCTGAGAGCCGGGGGGGGGGGGCAGGGAGCTGGGCTGCACCCACCATGACCCCCTGACCCCCACCCCTGCCTGGGCAGCTCTGCTGGCAGAGGAGGCCTCCCCCTGGGCCCGGGGCTGGGCGTCCGCAGGGTGGGAATCAGGAAGTCCCCGCGGGCAGGGCTCAGGCGGGGCCCACGCAGGCCGCAGACCACATTCCAGCCGGACAGGGTCCCGCAGGCCCAGCTCCTGGGGCCACATGAAAGCCTGGGGCGGCTCTCGCGCCCTCCCCTCCTGCTTCCGCCTGGGCCTCCACCTGCGCGAGCCTCTCCCCTGCTCTCCCACAGCCGCACGACGCACGGACAGACACTCTCCTTCCTCCAGCTGCAGCCGGTGGATCCTGACCCCGAAACAGAGCCCGCAGCCGCCGGCCACCCAGGACGCCAGGCTCCCTGACACACACCTGCGCGCCCTCGAAGGGCGAAGGCGGGGCCGGCAGAGGCTGCGTCCTCACCCTGTAATTACCCGGCCTCCCGAGGCTCCGGAGGGCTGTCCAGCAGAGGCCCGCCCCGCCCCGCCCTGCCGGCGACCGGGGGAGGGACCAGCCTCTGGACCCGGGTCTCCCTGGCACCACACGGGGAGGGCCCAGGTGCTCCAGCAGGGGCCTCCGCGCTCACGGCCTGCGCTTCTGCGTCCTCAGCGGGCACGTGCGAACTGGGTCTCGGAGCTCAGGGGCTCCCGTGGCCAAGTCAGACCCGGCTCCACAGGCCAACACCCAGCCCGGAAGGGCCCTGGCTTGAGGCCAAGCAGGAGGGTGCAGAGCACCCTGCATGGGCGCCCCCGCCCCGCAGCCCAGGCACCGCCCAGACACCCTCCCGCGGCCGACGGCCACAGGTGCCTCTCAGCGGCCGGGCCCCGTCACCCGGCACAGACCGGCCCCCAGCAGCCGCCTCTCCTCTGGGAAAGCCTGCTGGCCCCTGTCACCCGGGCCGGACACGGGGGCGCGGGGCTCCTGCATGTCTGAGTCCTGGACGCCCCTCGGCCTGGCCCCGGCCTCCCGGCCTCTCCTCCCGGGCAGCTTCCCAGGCCCCCACCCCACCCCGACGCCAGCCCTGGAGGGGACTTCCAAAGGGGAAACTGGGCCCTGCCCCCGTCCCTGCGGCGCACCCGCCCGCCTCCCTGCACCCTGACTTAGTTCCCAGGCCAGAGGGCCTGGGAGCGCCGCCCGGAGCCTGAGAAACGGGGAGCCCCTTGGCCTCCGGCCTCTGCCGCCTCAGACTCAGGAGGACTTTCCCCTCGAGCTGGGGCAGCGGCGATGGATGTCCCCAGCCTCAGTCACCCCGGTCAGAGACACGCGCACTGTAACATGTGCGCATGCATTCACATACGCAGAGACTCACACGCATGCACACTTACGTGGACACTCATCACTTGGGCCCCCGCACTCACACTCACCACAAGTACGCACATATGCAGCCACGGGGTGCTTTCGGAGCATCACCACGTGCGGTAAAAGCACCTGCCAGACAGCGGCGTGCGTGCTGGGACAGGCTTGCCGGGGTGAACCGCACGCACACGTGTGTTCCTGCGGTCTCATAATGTGGACAGCAAGTGTGCACACACGCATGTGCACACACATGTGCACGTGCACACAGACACGCCAACACCCTCCTGCTCATGCACACGCATGCGTAGGACATGTGCATGCACACACATGTCACCTGTACACAGACACATCGACGCCCTTCTGCTCATGCACGTGCACATGTGTGTCACGTGTACACAGACACATCGACGCCCTTCTGCTCATGCACACACATGCACAGGACATGTGAGCACACATGCACATGCACACACATGTCACGTGTACACAGACACGCTGACGCCCTCCAGCTCGTGCACACACATGCCCGTGGATGTGTGCAGGCTCACAGGTGGGCCTGGGGAGGGGGAAGGAGTGAGGATGGGACACCCGCCCTGTGGCAGGAAGGGGCAGGCACTGGTCTCTGAACTGCAAAGACTGGTTTCTAGGCCTCGCCAGGAAGGGGGAAGGAAGGCAAACACCCCCTGTGGGCTCAGCAGGACTGTGCAGAGCCCGGCCGCGATCCTCCCCTTTCTCAGATCAACTCCATCCGTGCCCAGTGAGGCTGAGCCAGTCAGGACAGGCCCCGGGCACAGACCGGCTGCCAGCAAGCTGCCACGCCGCTGGCACGCTTTGCCCCCGGGCCTGCCAACCGGTAATTGCAGGGCCTGGCTTCGGGGCACAAGGGCACCACTCAGCTCCCCAGGGCTCGCCGCAGCCCAGCAGGCAGGTGGGGCGCGAGGTGGTGAGGAAGCAGAGCTCCGGCATCCTCCGGGACAATTCGGCGGAGCGTGGCTGCCCTGGGTGGGCTTGGCTTCCCGCCCAGCAGGAGACAGCTGCTGGGTCCTGGGCTGCGAGGCGTGGCCCCGAGGGGAAGGGCGGGTGGACCTCTCCCCGGCAAGGCCGTCACTCCCGCTCAAGATGCAAGAGAAAAAGGAGCCCCCGAGGACCAAGTTGTAGGGGAGCCCCCAGAACTGGGGCATCTGCATAGCCCATCTGGCCACCGCAGGGGCCGAGAGCGGGCGTCCCGGCCACCCCAGAGTCCTTGGCTGGCTCTGACACATCCAGCTCACCCTGCCAGCCTCCCTGTGAGCCCCCCATGGGCAGCAGCGGGCAGATATGTCGAACCCTGGTCCTTACTCAGGGGTCTTCAAGACTGAGGAGGGTGGCATCCACTCTGGATGCAAAGGCCTTGGTGGCAAGAAAGCTGGCTCTCCTGGGGCAAGATGGTCTAGTTGGGGTTGGAGGGGCCTCACCATCATCTGGGGCAACTTTTCTGTAAAGACAGAGGATCTGACTGCGACACAGGCTCTCTTTCCCCCCGAAAGTAAAAAATAAGTCAGAAAAAAATTGATCTTCCCCAAAGAAAAGAACAAAACCTAATGAGATCAACGTTCCAGCAGCCAAGGGAAGATCAGACGATCTAGAACAGGGCACGGAACTTCTCAGCTCACCCCCCTCCAAGCCCCCATATCTAGAGTAGAAGTCCACTCCTGAGAACCAGCGGGGAAGGTGCCGGCAGAAATGGGGAAATGGGGGAAAGTGGAGAAAAGCAAACAATGACCCAGTTCTGATTCCACTCAAGGCCAATAAGTACGTAGGAGGAGAGCCCTGTGTGACGGAGCCTTTCCACGCTGCCCAGAGGACGCCGGCCCAGGTGGGCTCTCGCCGCCTGACCAAGCCCTGCAAGCCTCTCAGGCAACAGAAAACGCAAAGCACAGACTTCAGACTGTAGCCCCTTTGAGGGGAGAATGTCCCCACAGAAGGCTGGGAAGCGCGGGCAGAGCTACCACGCAGGGTCAGGTCAAGTTCAACATCGGCGCAGAGCCACCCAGGCCCAGGCCCGGCACAGAGGGCATGAGAGGGAACGAGAGACGGATTTTCAATAGCCCCAGCTAGCGCCTCCCCAGCCCCCATGCTTGAAGGCATGAGCTGCTGGATGAAAGGGGCCCCCACAGCCCTAACAGTGGAGGGGCTGAGGCCCTCAGCCCACCCTGCCCCCGGGTCTGAGTGCAGCCCACAAGCACACAGTGAGCTGGAAGTGGAGCCCTGCCCAGTCGGGCCTTCAGATGAAACAGCAGACCCGGCCAACACCCACCCCAGCCTACGGAGGACCCAGCCGGGCAACACTGTACACGTGCATTGTCTTAAATTGCTACATTGGGGGATGATTTGTTACATGGCACAAGGTAACTAATACACTGGTTAAGCCGTGAATTTCAAGAATAAATAACAAAATCTTCAGGTATCCAGATGGAACCAATGAGTCAGCATTCAGGATTTTTTTTTTAACTTCAGGCTAACTTTATTCTCCATGGAAAAATTCCTGCCAAAAGACAACACAGCAAATGCAAACCTACAGGGAAGGAACACGTGAGCCGAGAGTCTTAGACTCAGTTGGATGTTGTTCAGGTGAAGACTCAAAGGGAAGACGGCCCCACGGACGAGTGGACTGAAGGCACACAGTCTCTCCAGGTACAAACTACTTGACCCCAGAATCCACCCAGGGAGGGGCTGAACCTGAACAAAGACCAGGAATGGAGGGTCCCTGTGAGCGGATGGGGGGTGGGCACTGAGCCCGTTCTATGTGGGCCCCTCCCAGACAGCGGTGAGGGTCACGCGTGGACGGCAGGCTGTGGGGGCCGTGACCCCAGCAAGAGTGAGAAGTGACACAGGCCAGGAGCCGGGGGAGGCAGGGGGCGTACAAGGAGGCAGGGCTCCCTTCCACGGTCAGATTCACCAGGAAGTCCGGAAACTTAAAATTAATGGGAACTTAAAAAATCACTTCAATTTCTTCAGGTAAATTCATATAAACATATTAGACATATTATATGATTCCACTTATAGGAAATATCCAGAATCAACAAATCTATAAAGACAGAAAGTGGATTAGTGGTTACCCAGGGCTGGAGTGGGGGCAGGCCGGGGGCAGACAGAGAGGGACTGATGGACAGATATAAAAATTCAAGGGGCGCCTGGGTGGCTCAGTCGGTGAAGCGTCCGACTTTCGCTCGGGTCATGATCTCGCGGTTCGTGGGTTCGAGCTCCGTGTCGGGCTCTGTGCTGACTGCCAGCTCAGAGCCTGGAGCCTGTTTCAGAGTCTGTGACTCCCTCTCTTTCTGACCCTCCCCTGCTCACGCTGTCTCTCTCTCTCCTAGAAATAAATAAAACATTAAAAAAAAAAAAAAAGAACTGGAAATTTAAAAAAAAAAAAATTCATTTTCGGGAGATGAAAATGTTCTGGAACCGACAGTGACGATTGCATCGCTCTGAATATACAAAAAGCCAATGAAGGGTATGTTTTGAAGGGGCAGCTGGAACTATGTCTCAATAAACCTGTTTTTAAAATTACATGACTACGGGCTGCCTGGGTGGCTCCGTCAGTTAAATGTCTGACTTTGGCTCAGGTCACGGTCTCGTGGTTCATGAGTTCGAGCCCCGTGTCAGGCTCTGTGCTGACAGCCCAGAGCCTGGAGCTGCTTCAGCTTCTGATTCTGTGTGTGTGTCTCTCTCTCTCTCTGGCCTCAGTTTAATAAAAATATTTCTAGAAACATAAATATACAGAGAGACACACATGGGATGATTATCACCTCATTTAACACCGAGGGCAGTACTTAGAGTCCAGCCGCGGTCCCCCCGCTGCCCACGCACACCCCCGGCCATCCCTCTCCGCCGCGCCCGCCCGACCGCCGAGACCTCTCTGCTGAGCTTCAGACTCGAACCCCAGCATCTCAGCTGACGTCCTAGGGGGCACGGTGAATGTGACATGCCTAAATCGAATTCCTGACCCACCCGTCCGAAACAAGACTGCGCCTCCCCGAGTCTCCCGGGTCAGCAGATGGCAGCTCGGCCTCTGATCGCTGGCAGAAGCCCAGGGTCACCCGGCTCCTCCCTCCCCTGCCCTGCCCTGGTACCAACCCACTAGGAAATCCTGTTGATTCCACTCCCAAAACACGCTGAGAATCTGACCACTTCTCCACCTGCCCCGCCCCACCCCAGCCAAGCCAAACCAGCTCGTGCCAGGCTCGCGGGGGAGCCTCCCAGCTGGTTTCCCTGTTTGTGTCTGTGCCTCTTCTGATTCGTCACAACACGGAGCCAGAGACACCCCGTTAAACCACGAGGAAGTCAGTTGCAAAGTGGCCCCTGAATCATCCTGCATGTTGGTAACCACACCCTGCGCAGCCACGGGGAACTCGCTCTGACCGACGAGACAGGGCGGCAGTGGTGCGGCTCCTGACCTGGGCCTCGGGACGCTTGTGCCTTCCAGACGCCCTGCCCTGAGCTCAGAGGCCGTGCAGGGGGGCAGCCGCACAGCAAGGACGCGTCCCCTCAGAGGAGGACCCAGGAGCAGACAGACGTGAGGCTGCTGAGGACGTGCCAGCCCACGCTGTCTGCCAGCTGCAGGCTGCCACGTGAGCGACACAGGCTGACCCGCCAACCCACTGAATCGTAAGAAATAATAAATCATTGTTTGGGATGATTTGTTACACGGCAACAGCTAACCGATACAACGCCGTGAGTCAGGTCATTTCACATCCGTGCCAGGAGGCCTGCAGTGAGTTCCACTTGGCTCAAACCGGCGGCCAAGGTCATTCTGCGGACAGGGCTCTAGGCAACCGTCGCCTCTGACCTCACGGCCTCTGCTCCTCCCCGCCTTGCCTGGTTCCGCCCTGCTTACCCAACACACCGGCCATGCTCCTCCCACTGCACCTGATGCCCACACGGCTCCTTCCGTCTGCCCCCGACGTGCCCCATCTCAGCAAGGCCTCGCTGCCCAGCTGGCCGTGCCCCGGCCCCTCCTCACGTCCCTTTCCCTGCTCTGTTATTCTCCACAGAACACACCCCACCTAACCCATCATTTATTTCTCAAGGTGAGTATATTACATGCACATCTTGCCTGATTCATTCGGTGTTGGGTCCTCAGAGCCTAAAACAGTGCCTGGCACAGGCACAGGAGCTCAGGAAGGATCCGTGAGGTGACTGTTTCTGCCCATTCTGGCCGGGACCTGCTTCCCAGCAGCCTCGCCCCACTCGGCTCTGCACCTTGGGGCCCTCGGAGCCCAGCAGGGGTTCAAGGGTGAAACCCGCACCCCAGGGTTTCTCGCCTGTGCAGCCAGAAGCGCAGGGCGGACCCGGGGACCCCGGCTGGCCCACACCCCTAGGGCTCCATGGCTGCGTGCCCGGACCCCTCCCCCATCGCTGGTTGCCAGCGGGGCCCAGGGCACAGTGGGGGAGGAGCCAAAAACAGCCACTGCAGTACCTCACGTGCTCTTCCAAAAGCCCCATAAAAGACGGCTCTCCCCTCAATTCCGAGCAAGCGGTTGCGCTGGGGCAAAGAGCAGAAGGCTGGAAAGCGAAGTCCTGTGACTTCCCAGGCCACGCACGGCAACACGGCGTCTCCGGGCTCTCTGCAGACGCGAGCCCCCGGGGGCCGGCCACCGTGCGGTGAGGAAGCCCCGGCCACACGGAGCGGTCATGGGCAGCTGCCCCGGCCCACAGCCCGGAGGCTCCAGCTTGTGACAGTCCGGCACCCACCCCGTCCTGACCAATTAACCTCAAGCAGAAAAGAGACAAGCTATCCCTGCTCTCAACCCGCCCAAACTGCAAATTCGCAAGCAAAATAAGTATTTTTGTTGCTTGAAACCGCCGAGTGTCATCACATTCCCACGTAACTAGAACAGGCACGAAAGAAGGCCCCTCAGTGACACCAAGAGGCAGGTCGGAGCCCCCACGTTACAGAGAATCGGGGGGGGCGAGGCCACGGTCTCACGCCGGCTCTCGCTGCAAGCAACAGCAGAGGCAGAAGTAGCGTCCAGATCTCCCAGATCCCTCGACGCTCGCCCCCTCCCCTCCCCTGACCCCCAGCCCCCGTCCGGACCACAAAGCCCCCCGAGAGGCGGCGTCCTCCAGCCACAGGGCTGGCATGGCGGGAGCCCCTGGCTTGGGCTCGGTCCCTCCGCCGAGCACCCACCCCTTCTCCTCTGAAGGGCAGTGGCTCTGGGAAGGAGGCCAAGGAAGAGGGTGAGAGCCAAGACCTGCTGTGCGTGTCTGGATCCTAATTAACAGCCGAGAAGCCCACTCTCCCTGCCAAGGATCCGGAAGGAGGGAGGGGATGGAGCCCTCAGTGCCCGCAGGTGGGCTTCCAGGGCGGGGGCTCCTCGGGGAAGACCCCAGGCCAGAAAGCTCACGGCCCTGACACATCCAGCCCGGCCCCAGCTTCAGTACTGCGTGCCTGCCCCAGATCCCTCTTTGCTGAGCTACACTCAGCGGCAGACACGCACGTGCGTCCCACACGATGGTCCCCTGCCCTGACACACGCATACGTGCACATCCATGCACAGACCTGTATGCCAAATGGCCCCCAGACACCTTCCCGTACACCGTGCATATACAGAACGAACACACGTCGTGCAGCAACACACAGCCTGACCGTGAAGGCGCACCGAGATGCACACGCGGGACACGCATGTCCACACCGGTATTCACAGACCCAAATACATCCACCTGAAATGCACGCTCACGTGGGCACACAGGCCCGCATTTCCACGTGCCCTTCCCAGGAAGTCGGATCAGTCTCCCGATGGCAGAGACGGTGCAGGAAGAACGGGTGGGGTCCCTGGGATCTGGGAAAGGAAAGGGACTCGTGGGCAGATGGACGGAGCAGACAGCGACCACCAATTCCTCGGCCCCCCTTTGGACATCGTTTTATTTTTGTTGTTGTTTTAATGTTTACTCATTTTTGACAGAGAGACAAGAGTGCAGGTGGGGGAGGGGCAGAGAGAGGGAGACACAGAATCCAAAGCAGCTCCAGGCTCTGAACTGTCAGCACAGAGCCCGACGTGAGGCTCAAAGTCGTGAACTTCGAGATCATGACCTGAGCCAGAGTCAGACGCTTAACCGACTGAGCCACCCAGGTGCCCCCTTGGGCATCCTTTCTGACGCTGACCCCGTATGTCCCCCAAACTTGATGATGGTCCTGCATGGTGGGCTGCAGCCAGTTTCCACACATTAAGGTTTTAGGGGTGACGTCATGTCCCATGGCTCCAGACCCACGTCTAACTCTCTGTCTGTACCTCCCCTTTCTCTCTTGCTCCACATGGAATCATCAGGAAATTCCCTCAAGACTTACCTGGGACCCACCCACTTCTCCTGGGACCCATCCACTTCTTCTGGGATCCACCCACTTCTCCTGGGATCCACCCACTTCTCCTTGGATCCACCCAATCCCCCTGGGACCCACCCACTCCCCCCGGGACCCACCCACTCCTCCTTGGATCCACCCACTTCTCCTGGGATCCACCCACTTCTCCTTGGATCCACCC
>NW_024081124.1:1110168-1127044 GCF_003009895.1 Hyaena hyaena
CACCCACTTCTCCTGGGCCCCACCCACTCCCCCTGGGACACACGCACTTCTGCACCCACCTCCACTGCAGCAGCCGGGCCCACGGCAGCCCCGCTGGGAGGGGGCAGCAGTCTAGCAGCGCCCACACGTATCTCCACAGAAGCTGGACTGATTCCACGAAACGTGAGCCGATAACAGAACAATAGAGAAAATCAATAAAACCAAAGCTGGCAGCACGAGGGATGGAGCTTTAGCGACGCGGACCAGGGGGGAAGAACAGAAGACTCACGTTCCTAAAACTGGAAATGGAACAGGCCCACCCGCCGACCCCACGGAACCGAGAGCGGAAAAGGGCAAAGGGAACACTACCCGCAGCTACACACCAACGAATCAGAAACCTGGACAAAGGCACGGATTCGCAGAAAGCCGCCAACTATCAAAAATGACATAAAAAGAAATAAAAAGCCTTCACTGATCTATAACAAGTAAATATTGAGTCAGTGATCAGAAAACTTCCCAAAACAAAAAGCCCAGAACCAGATGGCTTCACTGGTGAATTCTAAAAACGTCTAAAGATGAATGAACACGAGTCCTTCCCAAACTCTTCCAGAAAATCAAAGAAGAAACACTTGTCAACACGTTCCACGGGCCGTTCCCCTGATGCCAAAACCGGAGGCCACATCCCGGGTGAGCACAGACACCCGGCCACGCACACGAGGCCGCCCGCCCGCCCGCCCGGGGAGGCTCATGCCAGGCCGGCCAACGCAGCAGGCAGCGCGCTGGGGCGCGTCGACAAGGGCCCCTCTGCAGACGCAGCAAACAGGAGCCAGACGCCCCCTCCTCAGTGCAGCCCCCGCCCTCAGCCGCCCACGGGCCCTGAGCCCCTGGCCCCGCCACCCTTTGTGCGCCTGCCTGTCCCTCCGCACAGACCACGCTGTTCGCGGCCCCACAGTGCCGGCCGGCCCCCCTACCCCCGCCCCCGCCCCCGGCCGCCTACAGCACTTCCTCGGGAGCCCGGCCACGCCGGTAAATCCAGCCCCACACCGCCCATCTCACCGCCACCCCTGTATCCCCCCTGTATCCCGAGCACTGCACCGTCTCCCTCGGCGACGATGTGCACCCCCCAAAGACGGAGAGGTTTTTGTCTCTTATCCGCTGCTGAATCCGGGGCACTTAAACCAGCACACGCTATCCAGGCCCTTGAGAAGGATTTGTTGGGGCGCCTGGGGGGCCCAGTCGGTTGAGGGTCCGACTTCGGCTCAGGTCACGACCTGAGCTGACAGCTCAGAGCCTGGAGCCTGTTTCGGATTCTGTGTCTCCCTCTCTCTCTGACCCTCCCCTGCTCACACTGTCTCTTTCTCTCTCAGAAATAAATAACCATTAAAAATTTTTTAAATGAAATATAAAAAAATAAATGAACGATACGAGTGGCTGGTTGCACAGCCATCCACTCACCAAGCAGTGACACCCACCCCCAAGTGCCTGGTGCTGCTTCGGGCCGAGAGCAGAGGAAGATGGGGCCCCCCAGGCCCCTAGGCCGGGACAGGGGTCAGAGCATAAGGAACCGTGGCCTAAGGAAGACCTCGCAGAGAGCAGGAGTTGGGGGGAAGGGCGCAATCCCGGAGGGCTCCTTGGAGGAGGGGTGGGGAGGGAGCTGAGGGAGGGCTGCCTGGAAGGGCAAGGGTACCAGGAGGCGCCCTGGTGTCACACTGCAGGGGACACGGCTGGTCGGGGAGTCACGAGGGGCTTCGAGCACCGCGGGAGAAGCTGGGCTCAGTTCCAGAGGCGCCTGGGGCCCCTGAATGTCCGCGGTGTCGCTGGCGGTGGAAAGGGGAGCAGACCAGGAAGGGGCTCCTGGCGCCCGTCCCGGAGGGAGGCAGACGGCACGAGCCAGCACGTCGGGCGGAGGGCCCGAGTCTCAAGCCAGAACATCGGTTAGATGCACAGACGGCGCCACGGAGGGGCTTCTACTCAGGAGGTCCGGAAGGTTCCGCGCTGCTCCTGGAAGGCGGGAGCCTGGCTGCCGGCCTGGTGCCGCCGGGTCCCACGCCAGGCCCACACACAGGTCACAGCAGGGAGCCGCTTCCCAGCATCCAAAGGACGCGCCCCGGGCCTGCCTGCTGTCCGCCCGCAGCCCCTCACCCCTGCAGCAGGCCCAGAGGAGAGACTCTCCGGCTCTGTCAGCCAGGACGCAAAGTCACTTGTAGACGAGCCATCCGGCCCTGGAGACGCGCCAGCTGCAGGGGGGGGACAGCTGTGTCCCCTGACACAGCCAAGGAGCCGCCTCCCTGAGCCAAGGAGGGTGGTGGCAGAAGCAGAGCTGGCGGGGGGCCGGGCCCGGCGGACGCAGGGTGGCCTGGGACGGGCCTCCATCCGCTGTGAGGTCAGGCCCACTCGGCCCCCAGCACCCGGGACGCTGTCCCCACTCGGCTGCGGCTCCCTTGGCCGGAGGCCAGGAAGCACCCGGGCACGTAGCAGCGCCTGGTGTAAGCCAGTCTCCGTGCCTCCCCCGGGGCGACAGGGTCAGCGCGGCACGAAGGACACAGGCCGTGGAGCCGCAGGCTGACTTCTGGTTCTGTCCGTCCCACCATCTGTGTTCTGTCTCCGGGCCTCAGTCTTCCAATCTGTGAGTGGGGGTGAGACAGCCCTTCCCCACGAGGCTCAGGGAGGATGCACGGGAGCACGCGCAGAACACGGTGCTAACAGCCCACCCGACCTGAGGACCCGGGGAGGGAAGCCACTGGCCCAGGACGCCCCTCCCGCCCCCCGGCTTGTAGAGGGAACGCTCGGGCCGCCCGAGGGGAGCTCACGCCGGGCACGCGGGGGCACCGTGACGTGTCACCCAGGGGCGCGCGGGGGCCAGCCCGAGGCCCCCGTGAGGGCATCCGGGGGGGACAGACGCCAGGCAGAGGAGACAGGCCTGAGGACCACAGCGGGGAGGCCCGGCGGCGGGTCCAGGTGGGGCGGCTGAGACGACAGCGGGAGGCCGTGGAAGACGGAGGTGACCGCGTCACGTTGCCAATGCCAGGCTCCAAAGAGCGTCCCCAAGACAGGAATCAGCAGCGTGTGGGCTTCCGGCACCAGGAGGCACAGCCAGCTCTGGGCCCGGCACCGTGTGTCCCGTCTGAGGCCGTCCTTCCCGCCCGCCGGGGACCAGGGCGCAGGTGGGCGGAGAAGGACCCAGCGACCACGGCTCCCTCCCCCCAGTGCAGCTTCCGGGCCTGGACGGACACGATCCGGAGGCAGGACCAAAGTGCTGACTTCGGGGACCAGGTCACGGGCACGACCGGGCTCCAGCCGTGGGCAGGGGGCCGACCTTCGTCTGCCCGGTGAGGCCCACGCACGTGCAGGGCCATCTGTGTCGCCGTGGGGGTCCCCAGGGCCTGGGACGGGAGGGTGGGGAGGGGAGGCCGTCTGGCGGGGGCTTCGGGGGCCGGGCCGCTGCTGAGCACGGCCGTGTGGCCGTCGTGCGCCAGCCCCGCCACATACCCCGGAGCCCGAGGGACCCAAACACGCGTGGAGCCCGAGCGGGGACGGCGAATTCTGACATGGCGTGGAACGGTCTGGAAAGGCTTCTGGAGAAGGAGCTGGGCCTCACAGGAGGAGGATGCGGGGCGCTCAAGGGGGACCGTGTCCCTGCAGCGGGGACGCAGCAAGGCCGGCAGGCGTGGGCCCCGCCATTTGCGAGGCGCACGGGGGGGTGTGACGGAATAGAGCCTGGAAGGCGAGGAAGCATCAGCTTGACGCCTTTACCGCGTTGCCGGCACGGGCCACGCCCGATCCGGGCCTCGCCCCCTCACCCGTCACCCTGGCCCCCCTGGGGTTCAGGGCACATCCCAGGAACAAACGAGCCCCACCGCCTCCCGTCACAGCCTTAACCGGTGGCTCAGAGTCGAAAGGCTCAGGCTCAAATCCAGTTCTGCTCCTCCCTAGCTGTGCCACTCTTGGTAAGCCTCAGTTTATGCATCTGTAAAATGGGGGTAGCGAGCGCCCTGGAAGGAGCCATCCACATAATGTACGTAAAACCTGGCACAGCGTCGGCCCGCGCCAACGGGCGCCCCGCCCCCCGCACCGCCCGGGGGCATCACTCACATAGGAGGCCAGGAACGTGGTTGGGGCCAGGACCAGAGCCAGACAGAGGCAGGGGGCCGCAGCGAGGAGGCTGCATGCGCAGATGAGGGGCTCGGCCCGGGGGTTGGCCTTCTTGTACCTCCGTGAAGCCTCCGCCCCCAGGACAACTCCAACGATGCCGGTCGCGACAGTCAGTGCCCCGAAAATCAGGCTGATGGGAAAGAGCAGAGCAGGGGTGGGCGCCGGGCGGGGGTGCGGCCGCCCTGGCCTGGGCTCAGGCCCCGGTGCCGACAGGGGTGTGGCTGTGGGGCCCTTCCCCTCCTTCCTCCTCAGGACCCTCCCTTTCCACCCCCGCCTCGCCCGGGGGAGGTCTCCGGCCGCCCCTCTACTCCGGGACCCACCAGCCATCAGACCCCCACTGGGTCTTGTGCCAACTCATTGCAGCCTGTGTGGCCCCCCGTGGTCTGACCCGGAGCTCAACCCCATCGTCCAGCTCCAGCCTCTGCGCCCACACTGGCTTTGTCCGCACTTTATACTTTTTCCCTCCATCTGGACCCTCTTCACTCGCTTTCCCGCCCACCGAACTCCTACTCAGCCTTCACGACCCATCGCAACATCCCCTCTTTGGAGACGCCTTCCTCCGTCCCCTTGCCGATGCCTTCACCCCGCCAGTTCCCAGGTCAGCTTCCGTGTGTCTGCCATCAAGGCCACTCACTCGCCCGTGGGTCCCTGGAGGGCAGAAGCAGGCGCGCCCTAGTCTACACTAGCAGCAGCGAACCTGGAGGGCCAGAGGGCAGTGTGAGTGGACCAGCTCGTCGGCCCGGCCCGGAATTCCAGGCGGACAGACGCGGAGGGGAGGCCGAGGAAGGCTACACGGAGGTTGCTCAGCTGACGGGCAGCGGCAGAGCCAGGCTCCGGGTGCCCACCTGTCCTCCCAAGCCTCCTCTTAAAGGGGCGCAAAGGGGCGCCTGGGTGGCTCAGTCGGTTAAGCGTCCGACTTTCGCTCAGGTCATGATCTCGCGGTTCGTGGGTTCGAGCCCCGCGTCGGGCTCTGTGCTGACTGCCAGCTCAGAGCCTGGAGCCTGTTTCAGTCTGTGACTCCCTCTCTCTCTGACCCTCCCCTGCTCACGCTGTCTCTCTCTCTCTCCTAGAAATAAATAAAAACATTAAAAAAAACTTAAAAAAAAAATTTTAAAGGGGCTCAAATGGGGGCTGACCAGCACGCAGGCCGGATTTAGTCAGGGCCTCTCCAGCCATCGGTGGCCCCTGCTGTCCTCAGGCCGGCTCCGTGGACCGGCCCCCGCTGCCCGTGCGGCATCTGGCTCTTCTCTCTCCACCCCTCCCTCTGCACAAATGACCGCGGGATCTCGGGACTCGCCCATGCTTCCTGCTCCCCCGGCCTGGGGCACCACTGCCCCCACCCCCCCTCCGGCTGCCAGCATCCCCTCCCGGCCCAAACGTTCCCAGAAGTGCACGGATGGCTCCGGCAAGGGAGGCTGAGGGCCGTCCCCCAGAGCGCAAGAACGCCGCAGGTACGGAGTCTCACAAAACCCGCCCTTCGTCTAAACGGCTTCTGTGATGACGTACCCACCCCACAGGCCTAGGACACGCGGCCCATCCCCTGGGTTTACAGGAGAGAGTGCAGAGCCCAGAGAGGGCAGGGACCTGCTGCAAGTCACACAGCCCCTCACGGGCTCGGCCAGGGCCTCCTGACGCGCAAGCGTGTCCTTAGGCAGCGTGAAGGTCCCCGCGAACCTTCCCAGCCTTCAAGCCCAGTCAAGTGACCCCGATCCCGAGGAATGCTATCCACCGTGGAGTTCTGGTCTGAGCTGGCCCAGGCAGGCTCTGGAGACCTTCCCGAGACTTAGCATAGATTATTCAGGGAGGGCCCTCCACTGGCCCCTGTGCAGGGGACAGACCCAGGTTCCAAGCCACCCCCAACCCACGAGATCTTCCCAGGATCGGGCTCTCAGGGCCAGGAGGGTCCTTAATGTCCTGCAAGTTCACTGCTGACCCTCTGTAGAAGAGCCCTGGCAAGCAGCCGTCCAACTCCTCCTTACATGCCCCAGGGGGCAGGAAGCTCACTACCCCCATACAGCCCCTTCCACATGGGCCAGGTCTGAGCACTGGACGTTCTCCCAGGGGCTAAGCTGGCACCGTGTGTCCTGAAGCTTCCTGCCCCGGCCGCACCCTCACCGTGAGGCCTACCCTGCCCACAGAGGGCGTGTTAGTAGCTGAGGTCTACGCAGCACCCCAACACTGGGACCTTCCACCTGCTCTGGCGGGCTGGGCAGTGCCCCCGAGACGTCTACTCCCAAATCTCTGGGACCCGGGCTGTCACCTTACGTGGCACAGCCGACTTTGCGAGTGTGATCGCATGAAGGGCCTTGAGACGGGGAGAGCACCCCCACCATTCGGGGGGCCCCCCATGTAATTGCCAGCGTGTCTGTAAGAGGGAAGTGGAGGGAGACGGCAGACGATGGGTCAAGGCAATGTGACCGTGGCTGTGGAGACGGGACGCGGCCACAAGCCACGGAGCACCAGCAGCCCCCGAGGGGACGAGGCAGGAAGGGGCGTCCTGGAGCCCGGGAGGGCATGTGGCCCAGGGAACCCGTCTGGACACGGGGCCTCGCGCTCTGACAAAGGGACTGACTTGCCCCGGGATGCACAGCCAGGGAAGGCTAGACACGTGCGAGTCCTGTGTCCCCAGGTCAAGCCGCTGGGGGGCTTCTAGGGCTCAGTCTTCGTCTCCAGGGAGGCGACAGCCTGGCTGTCATCACGACCCGTGTGATCCAGGCATTCACGCATTCGCTGCTCCCTCCCCGCCTCGGCCGTGCTCCCAGAGGTGCTCCCAGCTAGGAGCGCAGAGGCGCAAGCCTCCGGGATGTAAGCGGCGTCTCCAGACGCAAAGAGCGCCCGCTTCGGATCAGACGGGCTTGAACCTGCCGCCGCCGCCACCCGCGGTGCGTGGCTTGGACGAGCCACTTAATTTTCCGATCTTCTGCGTCCTCGTTTGCAACAGGAATAATCCGGTTTGTTACTACAATAGCTCAGGGTGTTCTTCACGCGAGATGCTCAGCTAATGTTAAGGTTTAAGAAGTCAGGGTGGGAAGAAGGAAGGGAGCCGCGGGCAGAGGGCCCGGCTCGGCCTGGGACGTTGAGGAAATCACAGGACGCCCTCTGGGCCCCAGGGAGGGAGGGGGACACACTCAGGAGGCTGAGACGTCTCCCCACACGGCCTGCAGACGCCTCACCCCCCGCCAGCTGCCTGTCGGACCACAGCAGCCGGGGAGCCGAGAAGCCGAGGCCCAGAGGGGCGAGGCTGCCGCCTGTGGCCACCCGCCCGGAGCCACGGGACCTCGGCCGATGGGAGCCCGGCCTGCAGTCTGCCCGGAGGCCCCGGGCCCCGGGCCGCGGCAGGGAGGGGTGTGCGCTGGCCCTCACCTGTCCTGGCCGCTGCACGGCTCCTGGAGGCAGGGAGGCTGCAGTCCGTGCACCACACGGGCCTCGAACAGAAATTTGGGGGCCCAGAAGCCCAGGGCTCCAGTCACAAAGGCGATGGCAGTCACCCCAAGGGTCGACCACACAAAGCTCCAGCTGCAAGAGAAAGCGCCCTGGCTGACACCCCGCCTGCCCCCGTCACTGCTCCCCCCTCCCGGACACCCGGGCCCCCCCGGCTCCGGACCCCCTGCCACAGCCCCCCCACCTTCCTCCCGGTGCCCCCAGGGGTCGCGTGGCTCCGTATCAAAGACTTTTGGGGCCTGTCCGCACCCCACATTCCAGTCAGTCACGCGGCCGCCTCCCCGCCCATGCCTGGAACAGAATGGACGCACTCCCACGGGGCTTGCGGAGGTGAGTGATTAACTCCCAGCATCCTCCGGGCAACCCGGGGAGAATTATGTCCATTGAATAAATGAGGGGAGTGAGGTTCCAAGTGTCAGGTCATTCGGGGATAAGGCCCTGGCAGACCTCACTCCGCCTGCCTCCCTCCCCTCCGGTCCCCATTCTGTCACAGCGATAGGCAGGCAGGCGCAGGGGGCCGCCTAGCGAAGGAGAGGCACCTCAGCTGGTGAGTGGGAGCTCAGAGAAGGAAGAAGGCTGTGAACACTGGGACAGTCAGGGAGGGCTCCCTGGAGGCGGAGAGAGGCAGGTCCACAATACCAGGACAGACGGGGCTTTCAGTGACATGCAGGGAGGAGCAGGGACACTCACTTCGTCCCCAGGTATCTGACGTCCTCACACCAGCTGCCCCTCGGGCCCCCCATGGCCACCTCTTCCTGCTTCTCAGCAGCTCCCCGGGGAGGGTCCGGAACCAGCACCATAAGCAGGATCAGAGCCATGGCTTCCAGGCAGGGCGTGACCTGGGCACGAGCGGCCCGGGGTGTCAGGGCCACGTATAAACCCCAGCAACCCAGGAGGGCTTGCGAGCGGCAGAACCACGTGGCCCAGGCTCCGGGAGGCCCTGTGCCCTGGGCGTGGGGCAGGAGGCTCATTCCCTGGCTGCCCCTCACCCCTCGCCCCTAGGAGCGCGGCGTCTCTGGGGAGCAAGGTCACCCTGGGATTGTCCAGTAATCACTCTCTTGGGGGTTCTGGGAGCCGCTCCGGACCAGGGTGCTCACCACCTCCACCTGCCAGGCCAGTTCCAGCCTGGGGCGTCCTGGCCCCGGGCTGTCCCCCCCCCCCCCAAGGATTCCAGGAGGAAGCGCACTCTCCACCCCGTTGCAGACCTCGCGCCTGAGCGCACGGCATGAGCGGACCCAGCAGCCAGCATCTGAGTCCAGGGCCGTGACCTCCATGGTTCATGTTCCGTCAAATGTCTGAAGCTGCCAATGCCTGACCGCCCCCCGTGGCGCCAGCGACTGTGCCAAGTGGCGAAGGCCACTGGAGGCTGGAAAGTCCCTGCCGGCCCAGGGGGATCAGAGGAAGAAAAAGGGGGCTGGACTCACTCGGAAGGCCCAGCGCCAGTTCCCTGTCAGCTGCAACACAGCCGAGCCCAGCACGTAGCCCAGGCCACTGCAACAGAGGATGGGCAGGGGGTGGGCGGGGGAGGGGCAGTGGGGGGAGGGCAAGGACACGGGCACTCGGGGGTGAGGGGCCAGGCCCAAGCCTGCAAGGCCAGCCTGAGCCGGCGTGCCCCACCCCAAGGGGCTGGCTCTCTGCTGCTCACAGCCCCGTCACGGGAAAAGTGAGCCATGTGAGGCCCAGATGTCCACTGCCCTTGGTCAGGTCACCGGTGACCTCTGGCTTTGGGCCCTTCCCCAGCACCGCTGCCCCTGTCTCCCTATCTGAGGACCTGAGGCTCAGCCCCGCCTGAGTCAGGAGATTCCAGGAAACCTGGTCAGAGCTCAGGGGCCGGACTGCAAATCTGCTCTGACCTCCCCCACCCAGGGGTGCCTGCCTCAGCCCCACACACTTCCCCAAGCAGGCTTCCCAAGCGTCCTACGGGGGAGGAAGCATCTTTATTACCTCGAACCCACAACACAGCCCATCAGCCAGTGTTCTTGCCCCCTCTTTACAGATGAGGAAACCGAGGCCCAGAAGGGAAGGGACACAGCAAGGAAGGAGCCCTCCTTGTCTGATGCCTCCTAGCCCCAGCCCAGACTATTCCGGCTCCTTTCGGCCTCAGTTTATCACCTGGGGAGGAGGGTCTTGGGTGGCACCAACCTTCCAACGGGGATGAAGATGTAGAAGATGGCCAGCACCCGGGTCCGCTGGTCCCTCACGAAGAGGTCGCCCAGCACGGTGGGCGCGATGGTGGAGAAGCTGGCGGAGCCCATGCCCACGACTCCCCGGGACAGGAAGAAGAGCCAGGAGTACTGGGCAGGCAGGCATAACACCCCAGTGAGTGCCAAGATCACCCTCGGGGTGAGGAACCAGAGGGAGCGGCGTCAGAGGCCCCAGGTCCTGGTGACAGGCACCCCCAGGGGCAGAGGAGGGGAGCAGGGCTTAAAGACACCCCGCCACCCTCCCAGCCCGGGTCCCCACATCACACGGGCGCCCCCTGCTGGCGCCTGCAGATACTGCCTCACCCCCCCCCCCACCCACCGCCCAAAGGAGCCCTTTTTCTGGGCAGCTCCTTGGCCGGCCAGGCCAGGCCCCCCAGACAGTAGCCGCCCCCCCCCCCCCCCCCCCACAGGCAGGAGAGGAAGGCTCCCGCTGAGAGAGTCTAAGGGGTCCTCTTAGGCCCTGGAAGGCGCCGCTGCAGCCAGCCTGGAGCCCAGAATGGACAGAGGCAGGCCCGCCCATGTTTTAACGGGAAGGGGGGCGGGGGGAGTGCAAGGGGCCTTGCAGGGATGAGGGCACCAACCTGGGAGGAGATGAAGGAGCTGGAGAGGCCCGCCCCTGACCAGAGCAGGATCCCAATGCTCAGCATGGCTTTGCGGCTGTGCCGGTCGCCCAGGTAGCCGAACACAGGTGCAGACAGCAGCAGACAACCTACGAAGACTGGGGGGGACAGGCAGGGGCCGCATGCACCCCCCCATGGTGGTGGGCGCACAGAGGGCCTGGCTCAGGTGCCGCAAAGCTGGCACCTTGGCAGTGGGTGGAGGCCCCCGAGTCGGGGGACTTGGGAAGGGGGTGTAGGGAGCCGGGCCAGCTCAAATCCCAGCTCTGCTGCAGGCTCGCTGTGCAGCCTGGGGCCGTGAGATGGGGCCGCCAGTGCTGGGTGCTCGCCAGCCCCCCCCCGGCCCCCATCTCTGCAGAGCTGCCCCCTCCCCACGCCTGCTGTCGCACCCCTGCTGGGGACGGGATGAGGGGAGGCGCAGGGACGGTGGCGCAGGCAACGGAGGCCCGCCCGGGCCTGCTGTGCAGACAGACCTGCGGGGCCCGGGCCTGCTGTGCAGACAGACCTGCCGGGCCCGGGCCTGCTGTGCAGACAGACCTGCGGGGCCCGGGCCTGCTGTGTAGACCTGAGGGGCCCGGGCCTGCTGTGCAGACACATCTGCGGGGCCCGGGCCTGCTGTGCGGACCTGCGGGCGTAGACCGAGCGCAGTCTGTCCTGGAGGCTGGAAAGGCCTGGTTTTCCTAAGGTAGAACCTTCCTCTGACAATGTCGGTTACGTTTGTACCACTTTATGAAGGAAACCCTTCTGAATCGGACACAGGAGTAATGAACGCGTTTGCTACGCTGTGAAGACAAAGAAACCGCCACGTTTCGCGCGCCTCTGCGCCCTAGCGGATTGGCACCCTCGCCTGCGGCCGCTCACCTGAACCGTCTCCACCCGCCGAGGGGGCGTGTCCGCCGCTTCCAGCTCCCGCAGGTGCGCGGGGCGGCCTGGCCCCGCCTCCGCCCGAGGCCCCGCCCCACGCCTGGGCCTGCATTCGCTGAGCGCGCATGATTGACGTTGCCCGAGCCTAATGAGCGTCCACACTTGTCGGCTCATTGTTTCCAGCCCCGCCCACTCCGTCCCGCCCACCACGCCCCGCCCACTCCGGTGTAGGGTTGAGCCGAACGCACTTGCAGAAATTAGGCCAGTGTTGACCTACAAAAAATACGGCAATTTAATATGGTTCGACCTAATACTCCACAGAGAATGGTCTTTGGTGCCAGTGACATTTAGAGTTTTAATAGCTGCCCCCAAAAGAGGCCTCCGAAAAGGCTGTAGACATTTACACTCGGGCAGAAGCGAAGCCGGCTCCCCTGCGGACATTTGATGTGATCAATCACTTTTTTTTTGTTCTTTTTTTTTTTAAAATTTTTTTAATGTTTTTTATTTATTTCTAGGAGAGAGAGAGACACAGCGTGAGAAGGGGAAGGTCAGAGAGAGACGGAGTCACAGACTGAAACAGGCTCCAGGCTCCGAGCTGGCAGTCAGCACAGAGCCCGACGCGGGGCTCGAACCCACGAACCGCGAGATCATGACCTAAGCGAAAGTCGGACGCTTAACCGACTAAGCCACCCAGGCGCCCCTATTTTTGTTCTTTTTAATGGTTGAAGCACAGACGGTGTCTCGCGGATGTTTTAATCTGCATTGTCCTGATGTCAGTTCCTGTGCTCATACCTTCTGCCCATTTCCCTCTTGGGCCCTTGTGGGAATTGCAAATAATTTCTCCCAGGCCTTTACATTTATTTTAAGGATTTAAAATGCAAATTCTGGGCTCACATCCTGACCCACTGACTGCTCAGCTGTGTGACCTTGGGCCAATTCCTTAACTCTTCTGTTCCCCTTGAATCAACGATATAATGAGACAGCATTGTGCTTCCTGTGGAAGGTTATTGAGATTCAATAAAGTTAAGCAGATAAAAGGCAGTGATTAGCTTTATGTAACTGCCTAATAAATGTCATCCGTTGCTGTTACTAACTGCATTTATAGTTTGTACGGAAGAGTTCAGCTAGTTTACCTTGCTATGGTCAAATTCACCGCCACGCCCCTGGCAGGGAATGTTTCTTGTCTTCTTAATGCATTTCTTCTCTGCCCAAGGGCTATAAAAATGCTTCCCCAAATCTTCTAATACTTTATGAGATTTGAGGCAGGGATCCTTCATAGGATATACACACCTTAAACCCACAGATGCCCTGAAGTGGAGAACATTGCCCCCAAACAAAGGCACACTCACACACACACTGTCTTGCTCCTATAGCGTCCCCAAATTCAGATGACTTCTAAGACACATGGGCATAACGAGGAGCAGGGGTTAAGAGAAGGGCTCCACAGAAAGCTGCCTGGATGTGATCCCAGCTGTGTGACCTGCAGCAAGCCGCACAGCCTCTCTGTGCCTCAGGTCCGTCATGCGTAAAATGGGCATAATAACAACACCTGCCTTGTGGGATTGTTGTAACGATTAAGTGAGTTAATATCACAAAACACTTGAGACAGTGTCGGGCACATGGTAAAGGCCACATCACTAAATATTATTAATTGATGAACTAACCCCGACAGCCAGTCTGTCCCTTCAGGAGGGGGTGTTCTGACCACTGCTGACCCCCACCCTCTGCCCCACTCGTACAGCTCAGCCATGCCCTCTCCTGGTCAGAGGCTCCCTCCCTGCTGCACCCACAGGGTGGGTCTTAGACCATTTCATGGCAACCCAGAAAGGCGAAGACTCGCCTGAGGTCACTGGAGAGCCTGGCCGTCCACCCCACATGCCCTTTGTGCTGCTGGCCTCCCTTCAGCCACCCCCGGACACACTCACGGGCACACGCACACCCCCTCGACACACTCACACACATATGTGCCCGTACTCTCTCTCACTCTCTCTCTCACCTGCACAGACTCCTTCCTCACTTATCAGGGCCGTGTAGTAATAATCCTGTTCACCAGGGAGAGGACCAGGGAAGGCAAATTTTGACTCACCTACCACTATCTGTTTAATCTAGAAGGTTGGGGGTATTGAGCCGAGATGGCCTCACTCTGGCTACAGAAGTGACTGGAAGGCCGGCACCTCGGCCCTGAGACGCGAGCGGTGATCTGCCGGCTCCTTTCCTCCGGGGCCTTTTGAAGAAGCTTGTAGAACTATGTGCCCCTTCACGTGTTTTCAGCCAACACCGAAAACCTTTTCATCCTAAGTTTAAATAATTGCTAAAGATGTGATTTCCATCGTTGTTGTATTTTTTGCACTATTATTTTCATCTAAATCCTTGGGGCTACAGATGTGTTCGTCCCACTAATGGGAAGGGTCTGCCATCTACGGACATTGCTCTAATGAGCAAGCCAGTCTTTATGCACCAAATCAATCCAACAGATCAGACTGATTGCCTGTAAGAAAGATATCAAATATTTCAAAGATATTTGAAATAAATGTGTCGACACCCATCCCTGAGACAACATCTAACTTCTGAATTCTAAATCGCAGATAAAGAGGAGACTGTCACGCCAGCAGGAAGACAGATAAGACTTGGCCCTTGGCCATGGGTTTGCGGCCTGGAGGAAACACCCTCAGTGGGTTTGTACTGACACCATCTCTGCTTTGCTTCCACAGCCTTCCACGCAGCCAAGCATCCAGGAGGGGTGCCCTCTGTGCGGCACCCTGGAGCCTTCTACACCCCAGGGCCAGGCACCGAAGGAAAACAGAATAGGGGGGCGCCTGGGGGCTCAGTCGGTTAAGCGTCCGACTTTGGCTCAGGCCATGATCTCGCGGTCTGTGAGTTCGAGTCCCGCGTTGGGCTCTGTGCTGACAGCTCGGAGCCTGGAGCTGGTTCGGATTCTGTGTCTGCCTCTCTCTCTGCCCCTCCCCGCTCAAGCTCTGTCTCTGTCTCTCAAAAAATAAATAAATTTTTAAAAAAAAATTACAAAAAACAGAATAGGGAAGAGGGACAGATTCCTGCTAGGAGGGGTGAGGTGGGAAAGACCAACCAGGGGCTTTTTCTCAGGCAGGTCTGTTTTAGGAAAGAAAAACACAGGCTTGGGGGTTTATGAGTGGACTCTCTCCGAGCTCTGCCTGTGCAGCCTCGGGAAAGTTCGTGTGTCCCCAGGGGTCCCATTGTTGTAGGCTGGTGGGGGGGGCGGGCAGGAGGCGCCACAGAGAGGCACGCAGGTGCCAGTGCACGCGGGTGTGCGCACACGTGAGCATCCTGTGCCGTGACCATGAGCACATGTGTGCCACTGTGATGGACGGGGTGGCTGGCCCCCCGCTGGACTGCAGGCCCCGTGGGCCCAGCCCCACCTGTGGGAAGTACGTATGTCTGTCTGTCTGTCTGTCTGAGTTCGGGGCCAGATTTTTCAGGTCCATAGACGGAGGCACGTGTCAGCATTCCTCAGCCCCAGCCAGGCTCTGTTCCCCAGCTGAGCTGAGCAGGGTAAGGGACCAAGGCCACACTCATGACCTGAGGCTCGGGGCCTTCGCCAGCCCCTCCCCAGTCCCTCTGCAGCGCTCACACCCGCAGGCCCTGGGGCTCGCCCCACATTCTCCTCCTACTGCACTGGCCCTCACGCCAGTGAGGTGGCCCAACACCACCCTCCTCGGCGTCCCCTCCTTCGTGCCTGGTGCTCAACGGGGCCCAGCCTGGCCCCCTCCTCAGCACGGCCTGGGGGCCTGAGCCAGGGACTCACCCCTTACCTGTCTGAAGCAAACCAGCACAGCGGTCACTGATCTGGAAAAAGTTCTGTATGTCCAGCAGCACGCCTGTGGACAGACGGACAGTGCTCAGGAAACAGGGAGCAGCCCACAGGGCCCCTGAGGGCGGCTGCCCTCGCACTTGGGACAGGACCCCAGCACAGGTGTGACTCCGGGCCGCTGTCCCTCTCGGCCCCACACACGCGTACAGCCACACGGATGGGAGGCCGGCACACAGAGAGATGGGTGCACGTCCACACGCCCAGAGGCACGTACCGCGGGGGCCCAAGTGTGGTTGCACATTCGTACGCAATCGCTCACCCCGGGACACGGGCGTGCAGACAGGTATACGTACAAACAGCTGTGTGAGCGCAGCCCCCGCACGTGCACACTGACCGGTGCGCACAGACACGCCCACAGCTGGCACTCGCTCGCAGGCAGGGCTGCCGTTATTGTCAGAGTGAAGGGCGGCTCCCCACAGCTGCTCACTTAGACGACCAGGAGGGTGGTTTTGTTTCTGTTCTGGTTCGTTTTCATTTTTCGAGAGAAAAAGAGTGAGCAAGCAGGGGAGAGGGGGAGAGGGGGAGAGAGAGAATCGGGAGCAGGCTCCTCACCCAGCGCAGAGCCGGACTCAGAGTTCGATCCCGAGACCCTGGGATCACCACCTGAGCTGAGAATCAAGAGTCAGACACTCAGGCGACCGAGGCCCCAGCCCCCCAGACCGCGGCGTTCATGGACATCGCTGGGACCGCAACACCACAGCCCTGCTTGGGCACGCGCACACACCCGTGAGCACAGACGTGTAGACACGCGTGCCCTGGCCTCCCCATGTGCACACACAAGTGTGATCTTCCAGGCGCAAGAGCAGACAGTCATGACGGCGCAGGTGATGGCTTCAGAGTGGGGGCCCCGCTTAGGCCCGACCTCGGCCGCCTCCTGGGGGCGGCAGCCCCTTGCTCCGCGCCAGCTGCGTCTCCAAAGGCCTCCAAGGCCGTCCTGGGCCACAGGCCGCAGCCACGGGCACTCAGCCCAACACAGAGGGAGGAGCGGGCGGCGACCCGGCTCTGGCCCCAGGGACCTCCTCAGCCTTCGGCACCACGTCAGGAGTTAGCGCGGCGCCTCTGCCCTGTCCTCAGTCTCCCTGGCGACCAGGTGGGCGAGGCCTTGTTCCCCTAAGACCTGGGGACTGTCACCGTCCCCGCCACACAGATGAGGCTCCCTCCCACCAAGTGTCGCCTGCAGAAGCGGCCGCACAGCCCCACCCGCACGGCTGAGGCCCGCCAGCCGGGGACCAAAGATCAAAGAATCAGACCAGTGAAGAGACTTTTGCTCAGACATTTGCTTTGGCCCCGGACGCCACTCTGTATGTCTTTCCTTCTTCTTAGTATCTTTTTTTAAGTTTATTTATTGGTATTTTGAGAGAGAGCGAGCGAGCGATCCAGCTGGGGACAGTAGGAGAGAAAGGGACAGAGAGGCCCCCAGGCAGCTCCGGGCTCCCAGGGCAGAGCCCAACGCGGGGCTCGAACTCATGAACGGTGAGCTCATGTCCTGAGCAGAAGCAAGAGTCGGACGTTCACCTGACTGAGCCCCCGAGGCGCCCCCTCTTTCTCCCCCTTCTTAATATTACATGAATTTTTTTTTTTATATTTTTATTTATTTCTAGGAGAGAGAGAAACAGCGTGAGCAGCGGAGGGTCAGAGAGAGAGGGAGTCACAGACTGAAACAGGCTCCAGGCTCTGAGCTGGCAGTCAGCACAGAGCCCGACGCGGGGCTCGAACCCACGAACCGCGAGATCATGACCTAAGCGAAAGTCGGACGCTTAACCGACTAAGCC
>NW_024081124.1:1133178-1140023 GCF_003009895.1 Hyaena hyaena
CATGACCTAAGCGAAAGTCAGACGCTTAACTGACTAAGCCACCCAGGCACCCCTCACTTCAACTTTTTTTTTTTTTTAAATATTTTTATTTATTTCTAGGAGAGAGAGAGACAGCGTGAGCAGGGGAGGGTCAGAGAGAGAGGGAGACACAGAATCTGAAGCAGCTCCAGGCTCTGAGCTGTCAGCACAGAGCCCGACGCGGGGCTCGAACCCACGAACCGCGAGATCATGACCTAAGCGAAAGTCAGACGCTTAACCGACTAAGCCACCCAGGCGCCCCAAAAAAAGTCAAAGCAGGGGCACCGGGGTGTCTCAGTTGGCTAAGTGCCCAGCTCTTGATTTCGGCTCAGCTCATGACCCCAGGCTGTGGGATCGAGCCCGCGTCAGTGCTGAGGGTGTGGAGCCTGCTTGGAATTCTCTCTCTCTCTCTCTCTCTCTGTGATCCTTTCTCCTGCTCACACTTCCTCTCTCTCTAAAAAAATAAAATTAAAATTAAATAAAAAATTAAAAACTCAAAGCCAACCAAAAATAAAAGCCAGTCTGGAGACAAGATTGTGAGCTTTGCATCCTGACAGCCCTGGGTTCAAATTCCAGTTTCGCTTCCTCCCGGCTGTGTACCTCAGGCCCGGCCTCGGCCTCTCTGGGCGACAGAGAGAGACAGGCCGACTGCGCCCACGAACCGAGACAAGTGAGGCAGCCTTGCCCGCGGGGCCAGGGAGGGGAGGCTCACCCCTGCCCGGGGCGGGGGGTCTTGGAGAAACGGGGTGCTCACACCCCAGCAAGAGGTCCCGCAGCCCCGCGGCTGAGGCCACCCGCCCTCAGGCGTCACTGGGCCTCCGGCCTCCATTTTCTCACCCGTAAAATGGGGCAGTAACAGAACATGGGTCCTAACCGATGAGTGCTGTGCTGTAAACAGATCAGGTCTGAAAAATGCCCAGAACTTTCCCTGCCGTTGAGGAAGCGGTGGGGTTTCCCCAGCACCCACAGGGGACCTTGGCCTGGGAGTCTGCAAACCGAGGTGTCACACGTTCGAAGTCGGTTCCCTTGAAAGTGAACGTGCCCACAAGACCCGGGGGAAGGGGCCCCGCACGCGCTGCACGCCCGGCGGTGTAGCCGTCGGGGGCCGCGGTCACCGACCCGGCGGTGTGGACGTCGGGGGCCGCGGTCACCCACCCGGCGGCGTGGACGTCGGGGACTGCGCTCCCACCTCGGGGCGGCCGGTTCCCGCGCTCGGCGGCTCTCCCCGGGGTGTCAGGTCCTCGGGGTGCGCGGTGCCGCGTCCTCCAGCGCCCCTGAACCCCTTGCCTCTGGGCCTGGTTTGCTGAGGGCGCAGAGGGCGCGGCCCGGGGGGCCCTGGAGACCCGCTGGCGGCCCCCCTTCCCCCGGAGGCCGCCATCCCGCGGGCAGGAGACCCCCGCGCGTCTGTCCCCCGGGACCCTCCGGCCGGGGGAGGCCGGGTCCACACCCGCTGCCAGACGCCCGGGGCGGCCGCGCGGGGGCTGAGCGAGGGGGGCGGGGAAGCAAGCGTCGTCCACCAGCGCAGGGCGGGGCGCAGGCACTGTCGCCCCGGGAAAAGGGGGCGTCGCTGCACCTTCCGGGATCGGAGGGCTGGACAGGCGCCTGCTGTGGATCCCCCGCGTCTAGGAGGTGGCCGATGCCAGCGGCCGTCCTAACCCGAAGCCCCAGCAGGCCGCGTGCGGTGAGGGAGCGGCTGAACCCCAAGCCCCGGGGCGCCTCGCTGAGCCCAAAAATTCCCGGAGCGCCCGCGGACCCGGCTTCCACAGCGACACCCTGTGGCCGCTCGGTGTAACTGCAGGCACGACCGCGCTTGCTCACGCGCCTGTGGGAATCCGCGCGTCATGGCCGCGCGGTCGTGGGACCGAGCCGTGCACCACGCGTGCACACGGAGGCAACCGGGGAAGGGGCTTCTCACACTCGTCCCAGCTCGGAGAGTTACGGGTGAGGTTTTTCCCTCTCCTCTCCTTTCCTTTTTCTTTCTTTCCTTTCTTTCCGAACAGCCAATAATGATATTTGCACACACTAGCAGCACCCATCGAGTGCTGGGCGCGGCACCCCTGGGACTGGGTGTGACATCTACACGGACCGTTCAGGGCAGGACACGGGCACGAAGACCGAGTGACCGCCCTCCGGCTCTGAGCCGGCTCCTGTCCTTGCACATCTGCCTTGTCTTCGCTGGGCCAGCGTTTCTGCAACAGCATAAACACAGAACAAGGAGTGGCGAGCACAGCTTTTAGAATCGCACACAAAATAATGCAATGGGTACATGTTAGCCCACTCAGATTAAAATTTAAAAATAAACTAAAAAAAGTAATGTGGGGCACCCGGGTGGCTCAGTCGGATGGGCGTCCGACTTCGGCTCAGGGCATGATATCACGGTCCGTGGGTTCAAGCCCCGTGTTGGGCTCTGTGCTGACAGCTCGGAGTCTGGAGCTGCTTCCGATTCTGTGTCTCCCTCTCTCTGGTCTCTTGAAAATAAACACTAAATCAAAAAAAAAAAATAATGCAATAGAACAAAACAAACTGCACCTGACTGTTCGTGTGCGGACGTCTCCCCAGTGTGCTGTACTCAGTCTCTCTGCACTCAGGGGGTCGCTCCGTGGGAGGGGGAGGGGGACGAGGTGGCGACAGCTGAGGGGCTTAGGGCAGGTGCTAAAGTTGACCGTGGTGCTGGCTGCATATCTGAATAGACCGAAAAGAAGCCACTTGGATTGTACATTTTATATACTTACTTTTGAATTGTGCATTTTATTTATCTTTTAACATGTATTCATTTTTGAGAGACGGGGACGGGAGGAGAATGAGTGGGGGAGGGGCAGAGAGAGAGGGAGACACAGACGCGGAAGCAGCTCCAGGCTCCGAGCTGTCAGCACAGAGCCCGACGCGGGGCTCGAACCCACGGACTGCGAGATCATGACCTGAGCTGAAGTCGGACACTTAACCGACTGAGACCCCAGGTGCCCCAGAACTGTGCGTTTTAAATGAGTGGATTGAAGGACACGTAATTATATCTCAATAAAGTCACTAAAACATCAATAATTTGTTCTCACAGCTTCTACGAGCCAGGAGTTCAGAGGCACGTCTCCTCGCCCCCGTCCTCAGGGGGTCTCCCGGTCCCCCCTCATCCACCTGGACACCTGCCTCACCTCTTCCCACCCCCCGCCCCCCGGCCTCAGCACACCTGCAGCCATGTCCCGAAGCCCCCAGGCCTCGTAAGGGCACCCGGCCGAAACATGCCCCCCGGTCCCTCCTCCGAACCCCCTCCCGCAGCCTTCTCACTGTCCAGGCACAGAGCGCCCAGGGAGCAGGTGAGAAACCGAGGGAGACTCTCCCTTCCTTCACCCCACGCCCAGGCCTCCAGCAAACCAGCCGCCCTGCCCCTAGGACACGTTTGAGTCCATCCACTTCTCCCCCTGCGTCCCCAGGCTGGTCCCGGCCCCCATCCCCCCCCGCCTGCATGGCCGTGGGCAGCTGACCGGCCCCATGGGCCATGAGCTGGAAAATCCCCCAAGTGACGGTGGATAAAGTCACTCCCCTGCTTCGAAGACCTTTTCCCAAAGCTTCCGCCAGGGCTAGAGTAACATCAGATCCCTTTCCCTGCCCTTTATCTTACCACCGACCCTGCCATCTTGGCCTCACACTTACTGTCCTTCTTCCCCTTGCTTGCTCTGTTACAGCCACGCAGCTTTCTCTGCTCCTCAAACACAAAACTCAACCCTGTTTCGAGGACTTAAAGCATCCCCTCCCCCTGGGATGCTGCTCGGTGAGATCTTCTTATTCAGATACCAGCTTAAATGTCACCTCCTCCAAGAAGCCCTCCCTGACCACTCGATTTAAGGAAGTCACCGGACACTCTGTCCCAGCTCCATATCACTGTCTGACCGTTTTCTTGTTTGTTCATTTCTTTTCCTCCACCGTCCGTCTTCGCCGCCGCGGTGCCGCCGGCGCCACAGGGCATGGCCCTCGGACCTCGCTCGGCCACCTTCCGCTAAAGAAAGGAAAGCAGTGCTGTGTGGTTTCAGGCGTCGGTGCGGCTCTCTGAACCTGCTCTGTGAGATAAAGCCTGCGCCTGGGTAAGCGCTTGGCTGAAGGCGAACTTGGGCCAGAGGCCACCAGGTGTCGCCAGACACCAAGACGACACCCTCGTTCGCCACGCGGCCGTTCCCTGGGAGTCTGGCCGAGAGGGGCTCCAAGAACAGTCAGGTGGTGACTTCCGGGGGCGAATCCGAAGTGGGGGACTCCAGGGACTCGGCCAGCCAGGCGGAGGACCAAGGGACTGGAGCCTGGGTTATCTCTGGGCCTCAGTCTTCCCATCTGCCCATCGGGCATAGACTCGCTGTCAAGGTTCTTCTGGTTCAGACCCGTCCTCTGTGGCGGCACCGGGAGGGACGAGGGAGCCCAGGGAAGGAGGGGGGGATCCCCCTTTCTTCCCTCTGTCTCAGGGGGCAGGGGCGTGTTCCCGATGCGCTCACATCCCACGAGGTCACCTCTGACGGGGCACAGCTTTGTCGTTACGCCTGTGGAGGGGGGAGCAATCGCACCCGAGGAGCTCCTGTCGTGGGAGCCAGGGAGGCTGGGGGGGGGGGGACACGTGTTCTCTAAGGAAGCAAACGTCAAACCGTCATGAGCTTAGCGTTCAACCAAAACAGGCCGTGGATCAGGCCAGAGTCCAGACCGACCCGGCTGAGCAAACCCCGGACGGGCCACAGGGGCCCTGACATGTCTTCACAGAGGCGCCTCAGGGAGAGTCACCCACCCGCCGAGGCCTTCGCTTTCTCCACGCGGATAAAACACACACAACGCACGCTCGACAAACGGTGTGCATGAGTTAGGGGGGGTCGGCCTGGGTTCTGGGGTTCGGGGCCAGAGCCGGGGGGGGAAACGCCAGGGCCCCGGGCCTTCGGTACGACCGACGGTACCGCACATCACCGTCACTGTCACCGTCCATCGTGCCTCTTGTGGGGACCCCCTCCCTCGCCCTGACCCCGCCCAGCCCCCCGAAGAGAAGGGGACCCCTTGGGGGGCACGTCGGGACACCCCGCTAACGAAAGATGTGAGAACTCAGCCTCTGGGCCCCGGCAAACACGGAGGGCAAGCCGACACCGGCGGAGTGAGCGAAAGGGGACTTAGCGCGTTCACACACATCTCAGCTTTGCAGGAGTGGAACCCCCGGGCCACGCGCTTTCACCCACCGGGATTTTATAATTCGGTGCTTTTTAGTCTATTCAGTTCTGCAACATCACCGCAATCAACTGTAAAACATGGTGTTGCTGTGGGCGCCGGGTGGCTCCGTGGGCGGAGGATCTGACTCAGCTCATGATCCCACAGTTCACGCGTTCAGGCCCTGTGTCGCGCTCCACGCTGAGCGTGGAGTCTGCTTGCGATTCTCTCTCTCCGCACCTTATGCTCTCTTCCTCTAAACTAAAAAAATATATAAATTTAAACATTTTTAAATTAAGAACATGTTAGCACTGCAAAAGCAAAACTAAACCCTCCACCATTAGCACGGCCTCTACCCCCACCCCACCCCCGGGCATCGCCCCCCCACATCCCCCCACCCCCGGGCAACCCCCCCACATCCCCCTACCCCCCTGGCTTCCCCCCCACATCCCCATGCCCCCCGGGCTTCCCCCCAACATCCCCCTGCCCCCCCGGGCATCGCCCCCCACATCCCCCTGCCCCCCCGGCACCCCATCCGCTTCCCGCCTCCACACAGACACCTTTCTGGAAATTTCACATAAATGGAATCGGTCAGTAAGTGGCCCTTGGGGTCCCCCGCGGAGCACGGTGTTCTCGAGGCTCGCCCTGCCGACGTGTGGACCCCGCTCCTCTGGCGGCGGGGTCAGCTCCGCTGCACGCACGGACCACGATTTGTCCTTCTGTCCACACGCGGGCGGACACTTGGGTTGTTCCCTCCTTTCGTCTGTTGTGAGCGATGATGCTACGAGCACTCACGCCTGAGTTTCTGTGTGAACCCGTGTTTTTAGCGAATCGGGCCCGTCCGGGGGGTAGAGCTCCGTGTCAGCGCCCGGGGAGCCGCCGGCTGCGTTCCGGGGCGCCCGCCCCTTCCGTGTCCCCACACGTTTCCTGCCGTCGGCGTCCCGGCAGCCCAGGGGTGCGAAGGGGACCCAGCGTGGACGCGCGCTTCCCTGACGGCCGTCTTCCTCGGAGATGTCTGCTCCAATCCTTCACCCGCTTTCATTTTTATTCGTATTAAAAAACATTTTTAACCCTTCACCCACCTTTAAATGGGGTTGTCTTTTTACTGTTACGTTCGTCGAGTCCTTTGTCTCTTGTAGTCAGAAGTCCCTTATCAGGCACATGACTCGCAAACACCTCCCGTGGCCAGATTCTTCTACCTTCTGGGCATCTGCCTTATGTTTTAAGGATCGGGGATCAGGTGATATCACTTGAGGACTATTTCCTCTTACTGGGCCATTCCTGTAATTATGCTGTGGACCCTCTTGTTCTCTTTCACGAACATTTTCTGTGTTAAACAATATTTTGTTACTTATTTTTTAATGTTTACTTTTGGGAAGGGGGAAGGAGGGCAGAGAGAGGGAGGGAGAGAGGCCGAAGCAGGCTCCGCGAGGCAGCACAGAGCCGACACAGGGCTCGATCTCGGGAACTGTGAGATCATGACCTGAGCCCGAGTCGGATGCTTGACCGGCTGAGCCCCCCGGGCGCCCCTTTTGTCTGTTATTCACGGAGACGCACTAGCTTTCCTTCGGTTAGTAGTTTCTATTTACTGTCAACCTTCCATACCCTTGCTTCAGGCCTTTCTTTCTTTCTTTCTTTCTTTCTTTCTTTCTTTCTTTCTTTCTTTC
>NW_024081124.1:1143699-1146489 GCF_003009895.1 Hyaena hyaena
CTTTCTTTCTTTCTTTCTTTCTTTCTTTCTTTCTTTCTTTCTTTCTTTCCTTCCTTCCTTCCTTCCTTCTTTCTTTCTTTTTTTCTTTCTTTCCTTCTTTCTTTCTTTCTTTCGAGAGAGCGAGCGAGCAGGGGGAGGGGCAGAAGGAGAAGGTTCCAAGCAGGCTCCATGCCCAGTGCAGAGCCCAACACGGGGCTCAATGCCACGACCATGGGATCATGACCTGAGCAGAAGTCAAGAGCCGGATGCTTAACTGGACTGAGCCACCAGGCGCCCCTGAATCTGAACTCTTTGAGTCCGACGTGACGGTGCATCTGGCCCAGTTGGTGCACTTGCAACGGTGGTGACTCAGGCTCCTGGGAGGTGGCAGCAGTCTGTCACCAGCCGGACAGGAGGAGGGAGAGACCACGGTCCACCCGCGGGGAGTCCGGCGCCGGCCGGGGCCACGTGTCCCACCAGCAGCCTTGCTCAAGCTCACAGGGCGTCTCCTGTTTCACGGCTCTGCTCAGTGAAGTCACTCACAGTCACGCAGCTGGAAGGTGGCAGAGCCGGGGCTCTCCCCGGGCCGCGGACCCCATCCCCACGACCCGCGGGGGCAGCCAGGAGCCCCCCCAGAGTGGGCAGCAACCCAGCTGGGCCTGGAAGGTCAGACGGTGACAGAGAAGGGAGCAGGTTTCCAGGCAAAGGGCACAGTCACAACCCGATGCCGAGCTATGTCAAGGTCAAGGGCGTGGCCCATCCCGCTTAACCTGTGCCCCTCCCGATCCACCCGCTTGTCTCCTGCCCATGACGCGCACAGTAGGGCCAGGCTGAGAGCTTCCAGAGAAATCTGGGGAACACGACGATTCTGTCCCTGTCCCCTGGTGTGGGGGGGGGACGTTAGCAGCGCGCTCGCGGGAAGGGGCTCTTGGAGCATTTCAGTCGTGCCCCACGAATACCCCCAGATGCCAACTGTCAGCGTCGCTAAACACACAGACTTGGGAAGATGCGCAGCCGGTCCAGGTCCACTCTCACAGGCCTGAACAGCCCCCGGGGCCCCCGCACCCTGCTCACCCCTCCCGGAGAAGTCCCCGGAAGGAGGGGCGGGGGGATGCTCCTGAGGCCGGGCTTCCCGTGGGGCAGAGAGAGTTCATGCCCCTCATCTTCCTCCCCCTCCTCCCCCTCCTCCCCGTCCCCCTCCAATAAGACCCTTCAGGCAGGGGTGTATAGATGCCCCTGTCAGAGTTGGAGAAGCTGAGACGTAAAGAGAGCTTGCCCGGTCAGTGCCACCAATGCCCCTGTGAGTGTCCGTGTGCACCCGCAGTGCACGCACCCCCGTGTGAGCCTCTGCACGCTCACCTGGGTCTAGATGGGTATCAACACACCCATGTTTTCAGGGCTTATCTTGAGGTTCAGGCAGAACACAGGCCTGTAATGGTGATTTTTTTTTTAATGTGATGCTTTAAAAACATAGCCGTGTGTTTGTTATGCCCACGATCGTGTCCTCAGCACTTCTGAACCCCACGAGCAAGGGGTCCCACACTGGGCCCAAGACAAACCTAGAACCCAGCACGGGGTGGGGGGGGGGGTGCTGGGTTTACCATGAGCCCTGGGGGGGGGGGGATCGTGGTCAGGGAGGCAGCGGGGCTGGGCAGGCCGTCGGGGCCCGGGGCAGGGTCAGGCGGAGGCCTCTCACACCAGGGGAGGGGCCCTTCCGCCCGCCGCGCCCCCAGCCCCACCGCACGGAGGCTTGTGGGAGGCGGTGGACAGACACAGGTCGAAAATAACCCAGGGGACCAGGGCGTGCCCGCGACCGGCCGACTCCGTCGCTCAAAGCAGACGGCGTTTCCTCGGCTCCGAGTGCGTCGCTGGTGCACCGGCCAGGGAGGGGCCCGGGGCGTCTGCCTCTGGGGTGCACTCACCGGTCCCCACGGCCCCTCCTCCGTCCCCGGTCAGAGTTCTCCCAGAGGCTTCACGTGTGTAATCGCACACCCGCAGTGTACGCGCAACCCTGCGTGTGCCTGTCCACACGGCGCTCACCATGTGCGCCTGCGTGTGCACGCGCACAGAGGAGCCCAGAGAACACGCACACGCACACTCACGAGCCGAGACCTTGAAGCCTCTTTTCCTGGCGTTACTTTCCCGGCTCCCATTTCGCACCACCGATGCCTGTGGACGTGACAGTCCCTAGAAGGCATCTCATTGGAGCCTCCGGTGCCTCTCGTGGGCGGGGACAGTCCTTCCGGGGGGCCAGTGCGGCGTCCCTGCTCCGTAACCCCGGCGGCCGCGCGTCGTGTGGCCCCGGGAGCGCCCTCACCTGGGCCGCTGGCTGCTGGGGGAGGCGCGCGGGGGCGTCGGGGGGGGGCCCACGCCACCAGTCCCCTTCCTCCCTGGGGGGCGCCCAGGCCCCACCCCGCTGCCTGCGCGGCACTCCTGGAGGCCAGCACGGAGGCAGCAACTGCTGTGTGCTGGGCCTCGCAGGCCAGAGAGAGGCAGGCACGTCTGCTGCGGGAGGGGCGTCGCTGCGGACTCGGGGGCTCAGCCCCAGAGAGAAGCAGCCCCTGCGGCGGGCGCGGAGGCTGCGGAGACACAGCCGTAGCGCTCCGGGCGCGGCCACGCGGCGGCTCGGGCTCTGGGTGCCAGGGCGTCCGCGGATTCCGAGTGTGCCACCTTCCCTCCGGCTGCCCCGCCGCCTGCGGCCCCCCCTGCCTGCGGCCCCCCCTACCGCCCCCCTCCCTAGGGCCCCCCTCCTGCCTACGGCCCCCCCTCCCTACAGCCCCCCCCGCTACGGCCCCCCCTCCTGCCTACGGC
>NW_024081124.1:1147647-1189792 GCF_003009895.1 Hyaena hyaena
TCCCTACCCTTCCCCCCACCTCCCTACCGCTCCCCCCACCTCCTCCCTCCCCCTCCCCCACCTCCTGCCTACCGCTCCACCACTGGGATGAGCTGAGCCCTGCAGCCACCGGCTGGTGGCCGGGCCCGTGTGGGTGAGGTGGAGGGCACAGGGGGCCAGGGGGGCTGTTGATGCATGCGGATGGCCCCCTGCAGTCTGCCATCTGGGGCAGCTGCTGAGGAGCACAGGAGCTGGTTACGGAGTGGACAGTGTGGCTGTGTAGAAGCTGCCAGATGCTTCCCAACGTGGTCCCAACATCCACGGCCCACCACCCCGCACCGTGGTCCAGTGGCTCCACGGCCCCCCGCGCCTCTGATAGAGAGGCTCCAGAGGGCCAGGCCTCACGGTGCACAGATCTCACTGCCACACCTCACCTGGCGCAGAACTTTCTCACCTGATGGAGGCCCTCGATGCTGCAGTAATTAGCATCCCTGAGAAAGTACCTGAGTAGTTTTAAGCAGAGTTTATTGAGATGAAGACCTTTTCTGGAAGTTCCATCGATGTACACGACCAGCCTCCCTTCTGGCAAGCAGGCTAATGATGCTTCCCAAGATTTTTTAAATCCAGGCTGACAAGGACTAATTTTTTTTCACACCAGAAATTTCTATGCAGAGGGAATCTTTCAGTTGAATCTTTCCCAAGCCTGTGGCTTTGCAGCAGCTTGGAAATCAAACCGTAGCTGCCGCCACACGGCGTCTCACAGGGGAACACGGCCGCGCCTTCCAGGTACCGGGCAAGAACAAAGTTCAGGTACTGGAGCGGGGACTGTGGGAGGTTGTCTGGGCCTCGCTCTGCTCGTTCCTTCCTAGCTTCTCAGGACGGGGCCTGGGGGCCTGGAGCGCACCCGCCCTGGGCCCGGAGGAGGAGAAGGCAAACCCCAGTGTTCAGCAGCCCTCGCCACCTGCAGGGGAGATACTGAGGTAAGGATCCGAAAACAAGGTTTGATTTACTCAAGTCTCGTTTTGCCCGGATTTCCCAGGCCTCTCCACGAATCCCTGAGTGCAGTGAGCTGCCGCCTCCGGGGGACTGCCCCCTGGGGTGTCACAGGCGGAGCACCATCCTTAGCCGGAGGGAGGGAGCCTCTATGCCAGGAGCCAGGAGGGGGTGGGGAGGGAGGGCGTGGGCCTGGTCTCTACCTCTGGAGGGTGGATGGGGGGGTGAGGAGGGGCGGGTCTCCACCCCAGGAGCACAGATCGGGGGAGGGGAGGGTTTCAGGTCTCCACCCCTGGATCGCGCATGAAGGGGTGCGGGTCTCCACCCTGGGAGTACGGGGGGTGGGGAGGTCTCTAAGTCTTGAGTGTGGATGGGGGGGCGAGGGGGTGCAGGTCTCCACCCCAGGGGTAGGGGGGTACGCAGGGCGTGTGGACGGGGGAGGCGTGGAAGTCTCTTACCCGGGGAGCCCAGATGGGGACACAGGGGTGGGGTCTCTACTCCCGGGCTGTCCAGGCCGCCCAGGGGTTCCTGTCCCCACCCCCACCGCCTCCCTGGTTATTCCGCTGAGCTCGGGACACCCTCGGTCACTACCCAGAGGGCTGGGGTTCCGAGTGCTTGAACGCGGCAGCTCCCGGCGCTGTCTGTTCCACAGGGGACCTCGGGGGTTCGCCTTCCCCTCCTGCCCGAGTGGCCCCTGGAAGCCCGGCTGCGAGGCCCGGGCGGCGTGGGTGGACTCTGGAGTCGGATGGGCAGCGGCTCCGATACCTTCCAGAAAGGGGCGGTCGTAGGACCGCGTGCCCTCGAGGAGGCGGAGCCCCAGGGGCTCCCTTGGGCAGGTGGCTGCTCTGAAGGGTGGGGCCTGTGGGTGCTCAGGGTCAGGGCTGTGCCAGATGGAGCAAGTGTCAGCACAGGATGCCCAATTCAACTGAGTTATAAGCACATTTTAAAACTTGGGGCACCTGGGTGGCTTAGTCAGTTAAGCGTCCGACTTTCGCTTAGGTCATGATCTCGCAGTTGGTGGGTTCAAGCCCCGCGTCGGGCTCTGTGCTGACTGCCAGCTCAGAGCCTGGAGCCTGTTTCAGTCTGTGACTCCCTCTGACCCTCCCCTGCTCACGCTGTCTGCCTCTCTCTCTCCTAGAAATAAATAAAACATTAAAAAAGAAAAAAGTTTAAAACTATATGACTACGCCCCATACAATATGTGGGATACACTTCTACTAAACAGTTTTCATTATCTGAAGCTGGAGTCGGTCTGCCAGCCCTCACAGAGACCAGAAGCTTCTGGCTCCTGGCTGCCGCGTTCGGGAAGCCTTCGTCTGTGATTGGCCGCTGTGGGAGAAAGAAACAGGGGCCAAAGTCGGAGAAGGGTCTAGAACAAGGGTCTGGAAAGGGCTGCCCTGCTCACCGGTCAGCAGGAGATACACCCTCGAAGGCTGACTGGACACTGGTCTGCCTGTCCCCCACCCCCAGCCAACCTGCCCCTCCAGCGCCAGCTGGTCTGGCCACCAGGCTGACGCACGCCCCTCCCCCCCACGCTGTCCTGAGCCACAGGGACAGGAGCAGCGGCCACAGCCACCAAGGTGGGAAGCGGGGAGTAAACCAGCTCTGTGTTGGTTGCTCTCCAGGAAGCCAGGTGATGTCACCCCAGACGCCAGCAGCGGCCACTCCCCGGAGAGACGAACTGGCCGAATCACCCAGCCCTCGCTGGACACGTGACCACGCCAGCCCGGGGGACATGCACCCAACGAGCGTTCCCTCAGCCCCTTCCCCCACCCCCACGCGTGTTCTGCCCGCCCCTGCCCCCGTCAGCCCCGCACGGCCAGGCCGATGGGGTCTGTGTCCCCAGCCCCACTGCGCGGCTCAGGCCCCTCACCTGGACTGCGGCAGCCTCCTCCCCACCCTCGCCACCTCCACCTCGGCTCTACTTCCCATAAAAGCCACTCCCTTGCTGCAAACCCGGTTGCGTCAGAGGCCAAGTCCCAGGCCTCGGGGACAGAAAAGCAGGACGAACCGGGGCGCCTGAAGAAGGCCCGCCTCTTCCAGTGCCGGAGGGACTGTCACTCCCGCCGGGTGAGGGCGCGCGGCGCAGGTGAGGGCGCGGGGCGCAGGTGAGGGCGCGCGGGGCAGGTGAGGGCGCGGGGCGCAGGTGAGGGCGCGCGGCGCAGGTGAGGGCGCGCGGGGCAGGGCTGAGCCGCCGCCCCTCCCCCGCGGGAGCGGGGTGGGGTGGGGGCCACACGGACCGTCCCCTGGGCTCCCTTCGCGGACGCTCAGCCTCAGTCCTGATATGAGAAACGCGGGTTAAAACCGCAAGGTATCGCTTCTCACCGGTCAGTCCGATCTGCACAACCGGAAACGGCAACCGCAGCTACAGTCACCAGCACAGGCACACGCCTCGGGGGCACCCTCTCGGGGGGCAGTTTGGTGACGTCTACCAAGAAATCAAGTGAACCGGGGCTCCTGGGGGGCTCAGTCCGTTAGGCTTCCAACCGCGGCTCAGGTCACGATCTCGTGGCTGGTGGGTTCGAGCCCCGCGTCGGGCTCTGTGCTGACGGCTCCGAGCCTGGAGCTGCTTCGGATTCTGTGTCTCCCTCTCCCTCTGCCCCTCCCCCGCTCGTGCTCTGTCTCTGTCTCGAAAATAAACATTAAAAAAAATTTTTTTTTAATTAAAAGCATTAAAGAAACCAACTCAGTCCAATTCCACTTTCAGAAACTGACGCCCAGGATTTTGTGCCGGAGGACAAACGCCATCAGTGTGCTCCCTGAAGTTTGGAACCTGAGTGGGGGCCACTTAAATAAATGATGCTCTGGTCATACAATTAAATATTATGTATTGTTAAAAAGACTCAAGCAGCAAGGCACTAAAATTAAATGATCACAGTTAAGATCTGTTACGTGCGAAATCAAAGCAAGATAGTGAGGACAGCACACAAAATTTATGCTTTAAAATACTGTTTTTTAAAAAATTTTTAATGTTTTATTTTGTTTATTTTATTTTTATTTATTTCTGAGAGAGAGAAAGAGAGACAGTGTGAGCAGGGGAGGGTCAGAGAGAGAGGGAGTCACAGACTGAAACAGGCTCCAGGCCCTGAGCTGTCAGCATAGAGCCCGATGCGGGGCTCGAACCCACAAACCGCGAGATCATGACCTGAGCCGAAGGCAGGTGCTCAACCGAGCCTGCTCAGCCCAGATGCCCCAGGTTTGTGCTTTAGGAGAAAGTAACTGTTTGCTATGTACCCGCTGTCCCTGGATACATAAGAAACAGCCGAGAGCCGTCACCCCTGGGGTCCAAGGTGGGTGCTGAGACCGAGGACAGCGGCGGGAAAGAGCCCCCTTTTTGTGCCTTCTGAGTTTTGTGAAATGCCATTACATTAACCAAAATGTTATGAAACACATGGTTCATATATGTATATAATGTACGTGTATGTATGAAATAATTTAAAAGTTAGGCCACTTTTCGGGGCGCCTGGGGGGCGCCGTCGGTTGAGCATCCGACTTCGGCTCAGGTCATGATCTCACGGTTCGTGGGTTCGAGCCCCGCGTCCGGCTCTGTGCTGACAGCTCGGAGCCTGCTTGGGATTCTCTCTTTCCCTCTCTCTCTGCCCCTCCCCTGCTCTGGTGTGTGTGTGTGTGTGTGTGTGTGTGTGTGTGTGTGTGTGCGCGCGCGCATGTCTGTCTCAAACATAATAAACATCAGAGGAAAGTAGGTCACTGTTTGTCACGGTGCTCGGTGCAGACAGGTGACCGGCCCGGGAAGCAGCTGCAGCCAGACTCCCCTCCCGCGTCTCCCCCGGCCTCGGCGTTCCAGCCACGCGGTAGGCGTTGGGGACCAGAAGACGATTCTGCACAATTCCCGAATGTGACAGATGACCCAGCAAGTAGGTGCCGGGGGACAGAGCACACTGGCACCGATGAGACCCGGACACAGGGCCGGCCACCTGAGGGGCCCAGTCACTCCCCTGGGTCCCCAGCAGGTGGCCGTGGGCAAAGCTGCATCGCCGGCCCACGGTCGCCCGCCCGTGCTACCCAGGCCTTGGCGGCCTCTCCCCTCCCTGTGACCGCTCTGCCCGCCTGCCTCTGCCCCTGAGGCTCTTGGCTGGTCCAGGGGAGGGGGAGGGGCTGCAGAGGGCAGCCAGCGGGTTCTGTGGGGCCGGGGACGGGGCCACTTCCCCTTTGACCCCAGCCCTGGGCTCCCTTGGGTCCCTCCCTGCAGGACGGGGCTCTGCCTGGATTACAGCAGGCGGGGGTCCCCTCCCCACTGTCCCAGCCTCGGCCCCTCCCCCGCCCCCCCCAGCCGTTTAGAGGGGGCTGTGACCCACCCGGCTCCTTCCGTGAACAGAGACCGTCTGTGTGGACGCTGCGGACCCCTGGTGCCCGGTGCACCGAGCCTCCCCGGGAGGTACCAGGAAGCAGCCTGAGCGCCCGCACACCTGCACCCCACACCCCTCCACCCCTGCACCCCGCACCCCTCCACCCCTGCACCCNTACGAGCAGTACCTGACCGTGGTCCCCGAGGGCCTCTTCATGCTCGCCGTGTGCCTGCTGCCCACCTTCGCCGTCTGCTGCCTGCTGCTGGGCATGGACCTGCGCTCCGGCCTCCTCAACCTGTTCTCCATCGTCATGATCCTCGTGGACACCGTGGGCTTCATGGCCCTATGGGGCATCAGCTACAATGCTGTGTCCCTCATCAACTTGGTCACGGTAACACGCGCATGTGCCGGACACTCCACTTCCCTCCCGAGACCCCGCGCCCCAGGCCTGCACGCCTAACGCCCCTTTCTGCCCCCAGGCGGTGGGCATCTCCGTAGAGTTTGTGTCCCATATCACCCGTGCCTTTGCCATCAGCACCCGGCTCACCCGGCTGGAGAGGGCCAAGGAGGCCACGGTCTTCATGGGCAGCGCGGTGAGTGGGCCGGCTACCCCCTCCACCCCTCACCCCTCCACCCTGCACCCCTCCACCCCACACCCCTCCGCCCCTCTGCCCCTCCACCCCGCACCCCTCCGCCCCTCCACCCCGTACCCCTCCTCGAACAGGTTTGGGTGTTTCTGATGCAGGTGGTTGGAGTCAGGAATGTGGCAGAGAGGATTTGCCTCACGCTCCTCCTGAGTGTGCCCTCAGAAGCAGGGGGGCTGGGAGATGTCCTGGCGTGTGTCACGTGGGTTTTCAAAAGATGCTGTGCAGGACGCCTGGTGGGCTCAGCGGGTTGAGTCTCTGACTCTTGAGTTGGCTCAGGTCATGGTCTCACATGACCATGGGTTTGAGCTCTGAGTCGGGCTCCATGCTGACAGCGTGGAGCCTGCTTGGGATTCTCCCTCCCTCTCTCTGTCTCTCTCTGCCCCTCTCCCCCTCACCGGTGCACGCTCTCTCTCTAAATAAATAAATACACTTTTTAAATAAGATGTGGAGTGGCTGCAACATTAGCAAGGTCCACCATAAACCCTCTTTGGGAGAGATTATCATTTATCACTGTTTACAGCAGAGGAGACTGAGACTCAGAGAAATTAGCCGGCTGAGCGCCACCCCGGGGTTCAGACAGGCCCTCCTATGCCCATAGCTTGAGCCAGGGCGAGTGGGAGGGATGGAGAAGGCAGTGCCTCACCCTCACTGGCCCCTGTCCGGATAAGGCATCGCTGTCTCTTTGGCCCCGAGGGAAAACCCCGTCACTGTTAGGGACGGGCTAGTTCGCCCTGCAGAAGAGGCTGCAAAGTCAGCCACAGAAGTAACAAATGGTGAGTCACGTGGTCTGCATGACCGTGGGTAGGTCACAGGTGTTTTTGTTTTTGTTTTTTATCAAAATAGAAACTAGAAAATAAAGAAAGATCAGACTGGAGTACCTCTGGATGGAAGTCCCCAGTACCACCTATGAAGGGATCTCTGAACAAAATCGAGCCCAAATCCGATCACATCTATAGATCTGACCACGACATTCCAGAACATGGAGGGAACAGGACATGTGAAATGATACCCTGATGACGTCATCAGTAAGATCCAGATCTCAGGGAACCATAGAGGGACAGACAGCCAAAGGTCTTCGACAAATGAACTGCAGGGAAAGATAAAAAGACATGGAAGGGAGATTATCAGTTAAAAAAAGGCTTGAGAGACACGTAACCAATCAAAGGCCATGGACCTTGTGCTGATTATAATTCAGCAAAGTGTAAACTGATAGTTTACAGTTATAAGCTGTAATAAGGAAAGATGATAAATAGTAGTAATAATAATAATAATGAGGGGCGCCTGGGGGGCTCAGTTAAGCGTCCAACTTCGGCTCAGGTCACGATCTTGTGGTTTGTGGATTTGGGCACCGGGTCAGACTCTGTGCTGATAGCTCGGAGCCTGGAGCCTGTTTCAGATTCTGTGTGTGTCTCTCTCTGTCCCTCCCCTGCTCGCATTCTTCCCTCTCTGTCTCAAAAATGAGTAAACATGTAAAAAATGTAAAAAACAATAATGAGATAGGTGATGAACACTAAATATTTGGTGATGTTAGGAATTATTAATTTGTGGGGCGTTTGGGTGACTCAGTCGGTTGGGCGGCCGACTTCGGCTCAGGTCATGATCTCACGGTTCATGGGTTCAAGCCCCGCATCAGGCTTTGTGCTGACAGCTCGGAGCCTGTTTCAGTCTGTGACTCCCTCTCTCTGTGCCCCTCCCCTGCTCACGCTGTCTCTCTCTCTCTCTCTCTCTCAGAAATAAATAAAACATTAAAAAAGAGAATTATTAATTTGTTAAATGTGCTGATATTATGCTTATAAGAAAAAGTCCTTATGTTTTAGAGATATTGAATACTATAGCTGAAATCATATATTGGGGTTTTGCTTTAAGGTAATTTGAGGTGCCGTGGGAGAGGTGCTGGGATCTAGATGAAACGGTGTTGGCTAGGAGTGGGTAGTTGTCAAACCTGCTGATGGGCACATTGGGGTTCATGATTCTATTCTCTCTACTTTTAGGTATGTTTGAGATTTTCCACCGCAAGAAGTTATAAACCAACAATGAACTTCATGGTGTAGACAACGGCACCCCTACCAGGCTGCACTCAATCCTCACCCTCCCACTTGAGATGCAGAGCCTGTCTATGCTTAAAAGAGTCCCGATTAAGGGCGTGTGGGTGGCTTAGTCGGTTAAGCGTCCGACTTTCGCTTAGGTCATGATCTCGCGGTTCGTGGGTTCGAGCCCCGCGTCGGGCTCTGTGCTGACTGCCAGCTCGGAGCCTGGAGCCTATTTCAGAGTCTGTGTCTCCCTCTCTCTCTGACCCTCCCCTGGTCATACTGTCTCTCTCTCTCTCTCTCTCTCTCCTAGAAATAAATAAAAATATTAAAAAAAAAAAGGTCCTCGCTTCGGCAGCACATATACTAAAATTGGAACGATACAGAGAAGATTAGCATGGCCCCTGCGCAAGGATGACACGCAAATTCATGAAGCGTTCCATATTTAAAAAAAAAAAAAAAAAAGAGTCCCGATTAAGTGAAAGAACTAATGTATGCACCAAATTTGACCTGTCGTCCACTTTCCTCCCATGAGGTTTGTGAAGAGGGAGTAAAAGAAATGCTCTGGAGTTTGCCGCAAGGCCAAATTTTTTGATGGGGGTAAGAGAGAGGCTGCTTCCCATAATGGGGGACAGTTGGGTTTCCAAGGGCCTTTGGTGATACTTGGCAATGTGCCCCCATCTTAGGATCCTCCCAGAAGCAAACCCCGAGACAAAGCTTCGAATGCGAGAGGTTTATTTGGCAGGGGGTCCAGACCACCTGTTGAAGGTGGGGGTGGAAAGCGGGGAGCGAGCAGAAGCCAGGGGGCAGGGCAGCTCTGTGGGCAGCAGGGCTCAATGCCCGGGCCGTGGGGCCAGTGCAGGACGGCCCTCCCCAGTTTTCCCAGCGGGTGATGGGCAGGCAGCGAGCAGCCCCTGTCACCCACCTCCTGGGGCCCCGCCTGCTGCCAAAGCCAACCGGCCGGAGGCAGCGCCCTGATGAGAGACGCAGGGTGGCCTTGCAGGGCCCTGAAGAATCTGCTGCACGTCCTTTTGGAAGAAGGACCATTAGTGTCCTGATCCTACAAATGTATCCATGTGCAACGGCCAAAATATAGCTAAACAAGGTAGCCAGATGCAATCATGCTTTCCTGTGGAGGACGGCGACTCAGCACCTTGGGTGTGGGGCTCTGGCGGAGAGAAACGGGCGTGGGCTCGCTCCGGTGCCATCCAGCACGCGCCGGCCGCGTGGCATCGTGTGGGGGACCCGCCGCCCCGGAGGGGTCCGGCTGAAGGACCGAGTGCAGCCTGCATACGGGCCAGACCTCCCCAGGCCTCGGTTTTCCTTGGGGAGGGTGGTCTCTGATCAGGTCTGCCTGTGGGCTGTTCTGATTGCCCCCTACCTCCAGCCTGCCCTCGCTTGCACGCCCTGGATGACTGCGTAAGAAAAAGGGAGGGAATGAATGGGCAGATGATGGTCTGGAAGGGAAAGTGAATGTTTAACTGCACCAGGAATATAACAGGGTCATTATCTGTCAGCCTCCTCTGATGCCCTCCAAGTAAATGATTTTCACAAATGGGCTCTGTTGTTCAGAAATGCCAAGTTCGGCAGGCGCAGCCCTCAATGTTTAAGAAATCAACTCACGGTCTCATCCTCGTCGTCATCGACCTGTGCCTTCCCTTCACCCGTGTGTGTTCGCTGCTGTGAAGCATTGAGACCTTGGGGTCCCAGAGAGCGGCTGACGGTGAGGGATTCGAGAAAGGCGACGCAGAAGATGACACTTGTGTTGGGCCCTCAGGGACTGAGTGAGCAAGGAGTCTCCGAGGGCCTCTGCCGTGCCCAGCCTGGGTGGGGAGGGGGGCGGGGGGCGGGGGTGGGGAGGGGTGATGGGGCAGGGGGAGGGGGAGGGGTGGGGGAGGTGGGGGAGGGGGGACGGGGGAGGGGTGGGGGGAAGGTGGGGAGGGTGGGGAGGTGGGAAGGGTGCTTTCATGTTTTCCCTTCCCGGAAATCCTGCCAGCTTGCACACCTTTTTAAAAAAAATTTTTTTTTAATGTCTTTATTTTAATTTGAGAGAGAGACAGAGAGTGAGCGGGGGGAGGGGCAGAGGGAGAGGGAGACACAGAATGTGAAGCAGCTCCAGGCTCCGAGCTGTCAGCACAGAGCCTGACGCGGGGCTCGAACCCACAAACTGAGAGATCCTGACCTGAGCCGAAGTCGGACTCTGAACCGACCAGGCCACCCAGATGCCCCAACACCCCTTTGATTAGATGAGAAAATGCAGAAAATGAATGGGCAGGCCGGCATCCGGCTCATTCCCGCTCCCTCATCCTAGAAGATGACGCAACTGAAACCCGACAACAAACGCCTCTCCTTTAGCCCCGATTCCTCGTCACTGCCAGCCGTCTTTCACCTCCTTGAGGGTCATGTTTCTCAAAAAGGTCACCTGTGGTCAGTCACTCCGCCGTGTCTTCCACCCCCCGCATGCCTGCTGGGATCAACGACGCCTTTCCTGCCGTAAGGCTGGCGAACACCTGAGACGGGTGAGGAGCGTCAGGCGTTTGGGAAGCTAGGTCAGCCAGGCTCGGAGCCCCAGGTTCACGTTTCGGGCCCCAGCGTGCTTTGCGAGGGCAGCAGCAAAGCTCAGCTGAGCCTGAGTTCCTTCTCCGGGCTTCTCTCTGCCTCCGCGGGAGCTCCCAGGCTCCCTCCCCTCTCTGATGAGCTCCCCCTCCCTGGCCAGGTAACGGGTGAGGATCTCAGCGAGCCTTGAGGGTGGGTGGGCTGCTCCGGAGCCCGCAGGAAGCTTGGGGTCCTGGCAAACATTTCCTTTTTTTTTTTTTTTAATGTTTTATTTATTTCTGAGAGAGAGGCAGCATGAGCAGGGAAGCGTCAGAGAGAGAGGGAGACACAGAACCTGAAGCAGCTCCAGGCTCTGAGCTGTCAGCACAGAGCCCGATGCGGCGCTCAAACCCACGAACCGAGAGATCATGACCTGAGCTGAAGTTGGATGCTCACCCGACAGAGCCACCCAGGCGCCCCCTGGCAAACATTTTCTTTGAGGGACCGAAAGGCCCTACATTCAGCACCTTCTGAAGGCACATGGGTTCCATCCCATTTTACAGATGGGAAAACTAAGGCACCATAAATAAGTTAATTATCATTTAGGGGGAACTGCAAGTGTATAGATGTTTGTATTGTCACTTCACCGTGACCAAAAATGAACAGACAGTTTTGCTGCTCAAAGAGGAGAGCAGCTGGGAGGGGGGGGCGTAAGGCGGGCCCAGGCACAAATAACCTGTGACAAGTCTCCGCCACCTTGAGGGCAACCGTACATGCCCCTCCCCTGAGCTGTGGCCCTACCTCTTTTCTCTTTCACGGGCCGGGCCGACTTTGGGAAGGAGGAGAGACTCTTCCAAACGCCACGGTGACTTTCCACTGCAAAGAGTCCAGCCCACTGCTCACCTGGTCCCCTGCTCCAGCGTCCCCGCCCCAAAGCCTTCTGGGCGGCCTGACGCCAGCCTTCGCGGGACCTCTCACGCTGCCTGCGCTTCCAGTCTCAGCTCAAATGTCACCGCCTCAGGGAAGCCCTCCAGGACCACCTTAGCTAGGGTAAGCTCTCCAGTCAGCCTTTCCCGATACCCTATCTTCCTTTTCCTCACAGCACTTCTCAGTATCTGCGATTATCTTTTTGTGGACTGGGCTACGGGCTGTCAGGCCCGGCTAGACCGTGAACTCGGATTTTATCTTGTCTTTTCTTGTTTACCGCAAGTCAGCAGAGCCTGAACTAGTACCGGCACACAGTAGGGCTTCATGACTATGCGCCGACTCCCTTCGTCCACCACGTGGCCCATCTGCTCCTGGGCCTGTGCACCGTCCCCGGACCCCACTCTCACCAGGGGCCCCGATATCGCGGTCACCAAGGGATGACCCGTTTCTTACTTAACCTCTGCGTTGACCACCTCCTCCTTGAAGAGCCTTCTTCCCCTGCCTCTTGCCCGGTCTGTTCTGCCTTCCATCCCCTGAGCTTCTCCTGAGCTGCCTGCACCTTCCTGGCCACCTTCCCCGGGTCGGTCTCCCTGAGGGGCTTGCTCTGTGCCCTCCCCGAAGTGTGGCCTTCTCGTCTGCTCCGACCGGTTAAATTCCACCCAGGTTTCCTCCATGTGGAACGTTCCTCTGTCTCCTTCTGCCTCCCTGGCCAGGACGTCCAGTACAGCTGAGGGCTGTGGCCACGGCTGTCCCGTCCCCGCTCTCAGGTGAGGGCTTTTTGTGGTGGCCATTTCACAGGTTAGGGAAGCTTCTACCTATTCCTCGTTTATTCAGACTTTTTATAAAAAAGCACGCTGAATTCCATCAGCTGTTTGTTCCCTGCCGAGATGCCTCTCCCCGCCCTGCCCTTAATCTGTTAATGTGGCAAATCATATTGATTTCCTAATGGAAACTGACCCGTACACCCTGGACATGTCCATCTCAGACGCGATGTGCTAGTCTTTACAGATTGCCGGATTCAGTTTGCTCATTTTTTCTGTAAGGTTTTGCATCCATGGTCATGGTTTACACTGATCTGCTATTGTCCTTTCTCAGACTGATCTGATCAGGTCCCAATTTTAAGATTGTGCTAGTTTTGGGGCGCCTGGGGGGCTTAGTCGGTTGAGCATCTGACTTCAGCTCACGTCACGATCTTGCCATCTGTGGGTTCGAGCCCCGTGTCGAGCTCTGTGCTGACAGCTCAGAGCGTGGAGCTGCTTCAGATTCCGTGTCTCCTTCTCTCTCTGCCCCTCCCCCGCTTGCACTCTGTCTCTCTCTGCCTCTCAAAAATGAATAAACATTAAAAAAATTAAAAAAAATAAGACTGTGCTAGTTTTATAACACATACCTCTGTCCCCTACTCTAGTTTCTGTGATATTAGAATCAGTTGATCTTTGAAACTTGGTAAAACACATCAATAAAACCATCTGAGCCTATAGTTTTTCTTGTAGGGAGATATTCAACTACCAATTTCATTTGTTTAAAATAGTTGTTAGTTTTAAAAATGTTTTAATGTTTATTATTATGAGAGACAAACAGTGTGTGAGTGGGGGAGGGGCAGAGAGAGAGGGAGACACAATCGGAGGCAGGCTCCAGGCTCCGAGCTGTCAGCACAGAGCCCGACGCGGGGCTCGAACTCACAGACTGTGAGATCATGCCCTGAGCTGAGGTCGGACGCTCAACGGACCCAGGTGCCCCAGTTTTGTTATTTTCTTAAAGTTACTTTTTGTTTTTACTTTTTAATGTTTAATTTTGAGAGGGTTCATGTGAGTGTGGGAGGGGCAGAGAGAGAGGGAGAGAGATTCCCAAGTAGGCCCCATGCTCAGCAGAGAGTCTGATGTGGGGCTCGATCTTATGACCCGGTGAGGTCATGACGTGAGCCAAAGCCAGGAGTCGACATTTAACCGACTGAGCCACCCAGGCACCCCGAGTTTTTTTTCACTCTTTCACTATTATGACTAATGATGCTGTGAACATTCCTGTACAAGTGTTTTTGTGTGAACACAAGTTTTCAGTTCTACTGGGCATATACCTAGGAGTGGAATTGCTGAGTCATATGGAAATTCCATGTTTAACTTTCTGAGAAACTGCCAGCTTGTTTTCCACAGTGGCTGCAACATTTCACACCTAATGCCAACCACGTGGGAGGGCCCCGCCCCCCCCCGCCGGCCCCGTAACTCTCGTTAGCATCGGTCTTTTTTATTCCATCCGTCCTAGTGGATGTGAGGTGGCATCTCATTGTGGTTCTGATTTGCATTTCCCTCATGGCTAATGATGTTGAACATCTTTTCACAGGCTTACTGGCCATTTGTCTCCTTTGGTAAAATGTCTATTCAGACCATTTGCTCATTTTAAAATTGGATGATTTGTCTTTTTATTGACTTGTAGGAGTCCTTTGCATATTCTAGATATGAGTCTTTACTCAGATACATGATATGTAAAAATTTTCTCCCAGGTTTAGTTTTCTTCTTACTTTCTTGCAGGTGTCCTGTGAAGCACACAGGTTTTAATTTGGATGAGGTCCAATGTATCTACTTTTTCTTTTGTGGCTTGTTCTTCTGGTATCTTGTCTAGGGAACCACCTACCTAATAAGATCACAGAGATTTACTTCAGTTTACTTACTTCCAAGGATTTCATAGTCGTGGCCGTTATCTTTAGGTACCTGATCCATTTTCAGTTAGCTTTCACTTACAGTGTGAGGTAGGGGTCCAATTTCATTTATTATGACTTTTTTTGTATGTGGCCACCCAGCCATCTCAGTTCTTTGTGTTAGTTTGCTATTCTGTCTCTAACTTTTTACAATAAATTCTTAGCTTATTAAATTTTCAGTCTTTCTTCTTTTATTTTTTCTTTTTAAAAAACATTTTATTTTTACTACACCCAACATGGGGCCCGAACTCATAACCCTGAGATCAAGTGTCCCATGCTCCACCAACTTGGCCAGTCAGACTCCCTCTTTCTTCTTTTCTAATATAAGCATTTAAAGTTATAGATTTACCTTTAAATACTTTTTACTTTTTGGACTCAAAAAATGAGCAAAATTAAGAATCCAGGAGAGGCTGATTCTGTAGCCTGAAGGACACCTTGACATCCCACTCTGTATCTCCCTCTGCCAGGTATACAAATCCAAATTTTACAAGCACAGGCCTATAGTAACCTTGAGAGATTGTCCAGTTATTAATTTAATAGAGTCGACATATCCATCTGACAGATATGTATTGAGTATTTACTGTGCAGCATCAGAATGTTAAGTACTTAAAAAAAACCTTTTTAATGTTTATTTATTTTTGAGAGAGAGAGGGAGACAGAGTGTGAGTAGGGGAGGGGCAGAGAGAGAGGCAGACATAGCATCTGAAGCAGGCTCCAGGCTCTGAGCTGTCAGCACAGAGCCCGATGCGAGGCTTGAACCCATGGATTGTGAGATCATGACCTGAGCCAAAGTCGGAGGCTTAACGGACTGAGCCACCCAGGCGCCCCATGATGTTAGGTTCTGAGAACGGAGAAGGAGTAACATAGAGCCCTGTCATCACAAAGCTTACAGACTATTGAAAAGGAAAAGAAAGTATGCAATACTGCACGATAAATGCTGGGACAGGAGATGTCACACAGGCTGAACTAGGAAACGGAAGTAAGATGAGTTTTGAGATTGAGCAAAGTTTTCTGGAGGAAATTGCTCCCTTCAAGGAACCGCAAGATGAATCCGTAGGCGTGCTCCACGTGCATGGCGCTCAAGGGTGTTCTGAGCCACCAGGACAGCAAAGGGAAAGACCACGAGGTGCAAAAACAAGCCTTGGCCTTTTGGAGGAAGGAGAAAAGTGCCGTCAGGAGCAGAGAGTGTTAGGAAGAGGCCCGGGGGAGAGTCAGGATGAAGCGGGAGCCTGGGCGCGTCTCTGACACTACACAGCGAAGGGCAGACCACAGCGGGGAGCTGAGATTCCATCCTCAAACAGTTGGGGGGCCACAGTGCGTTTTAAGTAGGAGGGACACAGTAGCAGGTTCGCGTTCTGAACGTCTCGCTGTGGCTGCAGAGAAGAGAGGAGGGAGGGAGTCCAGACCGGTGGCCAGGAGACCCTCATGGAGGTTTGGGATTTGCCCAGGCTCGGATCAGGGAGCGTCCATGGGAAGGGAAAGGAGTGAACGTTTAGGCCTCGGTGACCAGTCGCATGTAGGGGTGACACGGGGACATCAAGGCCGACCCTCGGTTTCAGGCCCGTGCGAGTGGGCGCCGGTGCTCAGGACAGAGCAGGCCTGGGCAGGAGACCCCGGGCCCCCATCAGGGTGATGGGGAGTGGGCGCCCCGCCCCCTCCTGGCCTCATCTGAGGACTCGCATCCTCAGTCCCCAAGGGAAGGCTGTCCTCACCCCTCCTCTGCCAGTCTCAGCGTTGCCACGCTTGGCATCTCGTGCTTCCGTTGCTGCTTTCCAGACTTTTCTCTTTTCTCCCCCGAACCCTAGCTCTTTTGAGGTTAATGCCATCGGGCTCTACCACGAGTACCCCCTTTACCGCTATGGCCGATGGACCCACTCACCACTGACTGGCTCCTGCTTCACAGCCCTTCTCTCTATCCTACTCTGGACCTGGTTCTTGGGGACTTAAGTGCCCACGTGAATGACCTACCCAGTAATCCTGCCTCGTCTCCTTGACCAACTCCTTCCTCCCCACCGGGCAGCCTCCCCACATTCGCGTGATAAACATGTCACAGCCCAATTCTGGGTTCCAGGCACCCACTCTGGCCAGCATTTCCTGTCCTTCGAGCTTGCCTGGGTTAGTGACTGCACCGCACAGCTCTTCCACCTCACCAAGACCCTGTTATTTGTGCCACTTGTCACTATGCATCAGCCCCTTCCAATTTTCACTTCCTTCTCTGCTCGGACAAGAGCCCACTGCTGCGGTCACTCTCCTCAAACACCCTCCACACCCTTGGCCGTCTCCCTCTCTCCCTGCATTTGCTCACCGGCTGCACCCAGCTGTCAGCCGTCTCCACGCTCGCACCTGGGCGGCTGGGCACCCCCAGAAACACGGTCACTGAGCCGCACCGCGTGGGTGCACTTTCAGGTCACGCCCACAAACTGCGTGCGAGCCCTGGGCACCGAGACCCGTGCCCTCGCGTCACGTTCAGCCTGTAGCCCGCTCGGCACGCTCCACCACGGTTTCTCCATCAGGGTGAGCAACCGGTGCCCAGGTTCAAGATTAAGCCCACGCTTCCCAGCCCACACCTCTCTCTTCTCAGCAGCACGTGGCCGTTGACCGTTCCTTCCTCCTGCGAACATGTCCTCCTACATCGGGTTTTCTCTTTTTTGTCTGCTTCCTCATTTTCCTTTGTTGGTTTCTCCCCCTCTACCTGACCTCAGATGTCTGGGTGTTTCTGGGCTCATTTTTGGGCTTAAGGAAAAAATCTTGGGGCATCCGGGTGGCTCAGTTGGTTGAACATCTGAGTTTTGATTTCGGCTCAGGTCATGATCCCAGGGGCGTGGGATCGAGCCCCGCATCCTCGTTGAGATTCTCTCTCCCTCTGCCCCTCCCCTGCTCGTGCTTTCCCTCTCTCTGTCTCTCCCTCTTTCTCTCAAATAAATAAAATGCAAAAAAAAAAAAAAAAAAAAAAAAAAAAAAAAAAAAAAAAAAAAAAAAAAGAAAAAAATTATTGCACTTTCTTTCTAGGAAGTCTAATGCTGTTCTCTCCAAATTTGTATCTGTAGCTTTGTTCTCTTGTCTGAACCCGTCTTAGGTATGAGTATGCTACTTTGACACGTCTGCTTGGATGTCTAATAAACAGCTAAAATATAACTCATCCAGATCGATACCGCCATGCCAAAACCTCTTTTCCCTCCCTCCTTTTTCAAATCAAGCCAGTTATTCCAGGACCATAAACTAAGGAGCCGTCTTCCCCACGCACCCACAGTCAGTCTGTCAGGAAGCCCTTGCTCTTTAACTTCCAATGTATCTCACCTGCTTCAGCATCCCTGCGCCCATCCTGGCTCAAGCCACCACCATCTTTTGCCTCATCTTCTGCCATAGACTTCCGATTGGTCTTCCAGTAAACACTTCTCTTTTCTATGAGCACCAAAGGGAACTTTAGACCACGCATACTAGATCACATCCCTCCGAAGGCTTCCACTGCAGCAAAGCTAAGACCCAAGCTCTCTGCTGTGGTCAACAAGGCCCTTTGCAAGATGGCCCCTGCCTGCCTCTGCTCTGCCCCCTTCACCCCACCCGTGCTCACCTGTCTAGTCTTTGGACAAGCTGAGCTCTTACCTCCCTCCGGGCCCAAGCAGTAGTGGCTTCCTCTCTCGCCCAGGGTCCTCAAATGGCATGTCCTGTCTGGGGTGCAGACCTCAGGCCAAATATCTTCTCTTGAGAGAGGACTTCCCTGACTCCCTTATCAAGTTGAGACCCTTTGCCTTGAGTTATTCACTCACACTATTTGTTTCTATCACATCACTTATTAGAATCTGGTGATGAATTGTTTAATATTTTTTTAGTTTGTTATTGACTGTCCTCTCTTACTGGATATCAGTGCTATGAGAGCAGTGGCCTGATTTGCCTAGTTTACTCCTGGATCCCTTGTCTTAAAAAACTAACGTTAGCTCATAATAGGTGCTCAACAAAACCCTTGTTAAATGAATGAATACAGAGATAGACAGGTGAAATTGCCAACATGAGCCTCTGATGAAAGACCTGTGCTAGAGATTTGGGAATTATTATAAAAAATAAATCTTAATAAGCAAGGTATAGGAGAGAAGGTCCTTAATCTGCTAAAAAAGATCTTAAAAAAAATCTGCAGCATGAGGCTTGATAGTGAAAACACTGAAACAGTCCCTTTAAGAATGGAACAAAACAAGAGTGCCCACCACCACATCTTCTAGGCCCTGCTGCTGGAGAGCTAGGCAGGTGGGCAGCAAAGAGAAACAGTGTTTCAAAAGAAATAGAAGTGATATTCTTTGGACACATATTATTTTTCTAGAAAATAAAAATAATCTATAAATAAGTGATTGGTTTAGAGTTTAGTGAGGTTTCTGGATCAACATACAAATATCAGTTGCTTTTTAAAATTATTATTATTATTTTTTTATATATATATTTTTTATTTATTTCTAGGAGAGAGAGAGACAGTGTGAGCAGGGGAGGGTCAGAGAGAGAGGGAGTCACAGACTGAAACAGGCTCCAGGCTCCGAGCTGGCAGTCAGCACAGAGCCCGATGCGGGGCTCGAACCCACGAACCGCGAGATCACGACCTAAGCGAAAGTCGGACGCTTAACCGACTAAGCCACCCAGGCGCCCCTTTAAAATTATTTTTAAAGGGGTACATGGGTGGTTCAGTCAATGAAGTGTCCGACTATTGATTTCTGTTTGGGCCATGGTCTCACAATCCGTGAGTTTGAGCCCCACGTGGGTCTTTGTGCTGACAGTGCAGAGCCTGCTTGGGATCTTCTCTCTCCTTCTCTCTCTCTCTCTCTCTCAAAGTAAATAAACATTAAAACAAAAAAGAAAAAAATAAAATAATTTTTATATATGAGGAAGATGCAGACTATGACATTATCCTATGCTTACCTCTGTATGTAAATGAGAACAACATTGTTTCACCACAAAACTCACTGTGAGCACTGAGCTAAAAAAGAGAACACGCTACAGACATAGCAAGGCCTGTTATCATGATACCTTAAAATATCAGATGTAGCAAGAGAGTCCTACCAATATCCAAGAAGAAAAAAAAATAGGTCACCTAAAATGGAGCAAGAGTCAGAGCCATCACTGGATGCGAGAGGACAACGAATCAGTACTTTTGTATTTTTGAAGAAAAACAATGACTTTAAACATGAAATTCTATACCCAGCTAAGCTGGCATTAAATTATAGATGTTTAAAACTTTCGCTTTTTTGGATGTGTAAGGACCCAGAAAATGTGCCCTGTGTATATTCCTCAGAATTATCTGAGAATATGCTCCGGCAAAAGAAAGGAGTAAACAAAAAAGAATTACACTTGAGATCCAGGATAAAGTAGATGGAGCCCAGAAGAGTGGCCAAGGGGAATCCTAGGAAGACTTCTATATGGCAGGCATGACTCGATGCAATCAGCTCCGAAGACAGGGGTAATATACAACCTTCCAGAAGGAAGATTTCTAAGAAAAAGGGCTTGATAGAATAAAGTAACAAGGGGGTGGGATAGAGAAGAGAGGATATTGATATTGATCAAGATACCACAAGAAAAATAAGTATAATTAGAAACCCTAGGCCTCCAAAAAAGTCCATGTAAGGAATAAATATAATTATATTCCATTATAGTCAACATTTATAAAGTCACAATAGTGTACAAACTATTGATTGACATAACAATCATTGATCTAAAACTGTTCATTGATATAAATTTGATGATTTAATGATATTCGGAGGAAAGGGAATGGAGGATAGCATAAGATAACTAAATCCTCATCAGTTACAGCAAGAATAAATATATAAGGTCTAAACTGCCTAAGTCCAGAGAAAGCACTAAAGCATATTATTATTATTATTAGAGAAAGAGAGAGAGTGAGGAAGAGGGAAAGAGAGAGGATCTAAGGAGGCCCCACGCTCGGCGTAGAGTCCGAATTGGGGCTCAATCTCCCAACCCTGGGATCATGACCTGAGCTGAAATCAAGAGCTGGCCACTGAGCGGACTGAGCCACCCAGGCGCCCCTAAAGTATATTGTTTAGAATAAATGAGGTAACTACCAGAAGAAATGGCTACCAGCGTTAGAAGGGATTGTGTGTGGCAAGCAGGATTCGGGAGTGGGTACCGGGTGCACAAAGAACTTTTTTCAATGTAAGCCTTAACATACTGTTTGATATAAACTATGTGCATTTACTATTTTGATAACATTCAACATTCATTTAAAAAGGAAGATTTTTAGTCCAGAAAGGAGGGGTGTTTTCAGAAACTGATTTCTTACGGTGGAGCTGAGGAAGCCCCTCCGAGGGCTGGGATTAGCTGTAGCTCAAAGGGCAGCACTTCTGATCCATAGCCAAGGACTGCTTGTCCCAGTGCAGCTCTCTGTGATATACTGTCTCATTCGAAATATACTTATTGAGATACTTATATCTAAATTATTTAGATACTTATCTTCACGCCTTGCTGTTTTATTCTTTTCCTTGGACAGAGTCTTCCAAATTGAGTAAACTTTAGGCCTCACAAAAGCTGGGTTTTAGCCCCTTGGGTTTGTTGCCCTGAAGGAGTTGGGATTCGCCCCTTCTGTTTATTTGGTTCTTTGAATTCTTTTTCGGGGGGCGGGGGGGGCTGAGAACAGTTTTTTTCAGTAGTTTGTACAATCCAGAGAACGGCTCTTCCCGGGAACCGGAGGGACTGGAAGCCTCTCGGGGGCGGGCAGGGAGCCGACTTGGGCGAGTCTCCCGCGGTCCGGGTCCGAGACAGACAGGCCGGAGCGCCGTCCGGAGAGTTTCCGCGCGTCGGGAGGCTGCGGGGCGGGGCTTGCCGAGCGCGGCTGCTTCCCAGGAGCCCGGGGCCCGCTCTGCCCGGGGAGACGCCGCCGGCCCCGCGGCTCGGGGCGTCAGGGCGCGCTCACCCCGCCGTCCGACTGTCCACGCGTAGTCGCCTCGTGGACGTGCAACGTTTTGTCAGGAACCCTTCTGCGGGATGACTTCACGGCAGACACGCAGTCTGTCTTGGGGGCTTATTTAAAACGGGGCACACATACCAAGTCCCGCTTTGACGGTGACTAACGCGCACACCACGTGCGACGGCTGGACGACCGCGGGGGAGCTGCCACCGCCGGGCGTCCGCCGCTCCACGTGACCTGTGCGCGCCCAGACCACCTGCTCCAACCTCGCGGCGCAGCCCCGACGCTGAGTGACCTCTTCGTGATGGCGCCCGCGGGGCGTCTGCGGCCCAGGCGCCGCCGCGGCGGACCTTCCCAAGATGGCGGCGGCGGCGCGTAGGGGGCGGAGTTCCGCCGCCGGGGGCGGGGCCGGCCGGCCGAGGGGTCGGGCCGGCGGGCGGGCCCAGCCGAGGTGGGCAGCCCCAGCGCGCCTGCGCGGAGCGGCCCTGCGCGCAGTGAGGCAGTGGCGGGGGAAGGCACCGGCGGGGCCGACGGGCGGCGTGAAGGAGGGAAGCGGGCGAGCGGAGTCCCAGTGCGCGCCGCGGCCGCCCGGGCGCCCTCCCCTTCCGGGCGCGAGGCGCTGTGCGGAGCCGAGCCGAGCGGACCCGCGGCCCCAGCCCGGCCCTGCCCCGGCCCCAGCGCGCCCGTCGCGGGGGCCCGCGTTCCTCGGCACACCCGGCTCCAGGCGCCGCCAGAGCCCGTCCCCGACCCTCCGGAAGCCCCGGCGGCGGCCCGGGCCCTGGGCGGGAGGATGACGGAGCTGCAGTCGGCGCTGCTACTGCGAAGACAGCTGGCAGGTGAGAGCGGGCCGGCGGCCGTGCGCCGGGCCGGGCCCGGGCCGCGGGGAGCCGCCGCCGCCGAGTCCTCCCCGCTCCCGGGCGGGCGCCCGTCCGGCCGGGCCCGGCACTGGCCGGCGGCGGGAGGGTGCCGGGGGCGGGGACGCGCCCCTCCGCGGGGCCCGGGACCGCGCTCGCAGCCCGCCCCCTCCCCCACCGCCCGGTGGGACGTTGCGGGGGAGGGGCTGCGGGTCCCCCGAGGGGCGGGCCCGGGCTCAGGTGCGGCGGGGGCCTCGCGACCCCGGGGCCGGGCGGGGCGCGCGGGCCCGCGGGGGGCGGCGGGGCGGGCGGGGCCCGGGAGGGCGAAGGGGGGCGGCCCCCCGGCCGCGGAGGGGAGGCGCGCAAAACTTCTGGCCGGCCGCGCGGCGCCGCGGAGTTGGGGCGGACAACAAAGCGCCGGCCTCGGCCGCCGCGCCGCGCGGGAGCCGGAGGGGCCGGAGGGTGCGGGCCGCCGCCCGGCTGCCCGCGCCCGGCCCGGGCCCCGCCGCTCGCCCGCAGAGGGTTGGGGACGCGCCGGGGAGCCGCTCGCGGCCGGCCCCGGGCTTTGTGCGGCGAGCGCCGCGGCCCCCGCGCCGGCCTGCGGGGCCCCCCGGGCTGCGGCCCCGCGGGCCTGGCCTGGGGCGGCGGCCGGGGCGGCCTCCGCGGAGGTGCCTGCGTCCCCCTCCCCCATTGTCCCGGCCTCCGGCCGTTTGCGGCTTCCAGGTTGACTTTTTAGGGGGTTGGCTCCGACTCCGCCAGGACTGGGCGATCGGGCATGCGCACTGGGGGCGGACGTGCGCGGAGCGCGGCGGGGGGGCGCGGGCTGGTGGCTTCACAATGCCGCCCCACGTGCTGCCAGATTTAAAGAGACACGCGCCGGCGGCGAGCCCCGGGGTGCCGCGGCGGGTGCGCTCCCGCCCCCGGCGGCCCGCAGCGCCCGGCCCGGGGCGCCCGCCGGTGGGGGGGGGGGCGTGCGCGGCCCCGGGGTTGACCTGGGCCTCCCGGGGGCGGTGAGGTGTCGGTTAGAGCACCTTCATGGCTTCTTAAGGAAAAGGTCGTCAGGGGCTGTTACAGATTGTATAATTAGGTTTATTATTAGACCATGAGCAAGCAGGTTTGGACAAGTACTAAAGTTCTGGATGCTCGGGAGGAGTGGCGTCGAGTGAATGGAGAAGTTCTAGCGACACTTAAATTCGTCGGGAATAATGTATCGGAAGAGCATGAAACAGTAACCGTATTGCATCTTGTATTTGCAAACCCATCTTAGTGGGTTTTTTTTTTTTGTTTGTTTTTTTTTTTGTGTGTGTGTGTATTGGTTTTGTTTATTTTGGAAGAAAGAATTAAGATCAATTTTGTCTCGCCAAGAATTCGCCAACCTGTGTTTCTTTCGTGCTGAGCTATTAAACAGTGTTAGAATACCAAGTCAGTATTAAAACGGTGTTCAACTTACATAATGGGAAAGATAGAGATTTTAGAAGGTGTAAGTTAATGCAGTTACTGAGAAAGTGAAGTATGACTAATAACAGCATTAGCAGTATTTCACAACTGTTTTCCTACTCAGCTCTAGATTTTGATGGCCTCTTGGTTTAGTTTTGCACTTTTTGACAAGCTTAGGCCCACATGTTGATCAACCGTTTTTCCAAAGCTATATATTAATGACGGACTTTTTTTAAAGATTTTGTTTCACATTTTTAAAGTTTGTTTACCTTGAGAGAGAGACAGAGCTAGTGTCCAAACCCTCTAGCGAGGGAGGTACGGTGGGAGAGAGAGAGAGAGAGAGAAAGAGAGAGAGAGAATCCTAAGCAGACTTCACGTGGTGAAAGAAGGGCGGGATGTGGGGCTTGAGGTCAGGAAACCCTGAGAATATGGCCTGAGCTGAAACCAAGAGTCAGTCACTTAACGGATTGAGTCACCCAGGTGTCCCTTAAGGTTTTAGTTTTAAGTAATCTCCACATCCATGGTGGGTCTCAAACCCACAGCCCTGAGATCAAGAGGCTCACACACGCTACACCCAGCAAGTCAGCCAGGTGCCCCAGTGGTTGACTTTCCGTAAGGCACATTGAAACATCCTTTGAGGTTGAAGGAGAGAATGTATTAATTTATAATTTTTCAAACTTCACTGTAAAGTTACTTAACTGCTGATTATTTTTTCTTGCCTTCTTGATCAGAAATAATGGGCTGTTCCTAATTTCTTAAATATTTGGAGGATTTTAATTAACAAGCACAGCGTATTAGGCCAAGGCAGTGTATTGAGAGTTTAAATATCACGTTCATTGGAAAGCCTTGATACCTACTGACTAAAATAAAGGCCCTGTTGTATGTTAGTAGTACATTGTTTGAGTTTTGTGGTTCTTCAAATACCATTTGAAAACAGGAAAGAATGGTAAACTATAGTCTCTTGAAATCACTTAGAGTGGCCTTTGTAAGGTTTAATGATTAAAAATCTTAAAAAAATTTTTTTTAACGTATATTTATTTCTGAGAGAGACAGCATGAGTAGGAGAGGGTCAGAGAGAGAGTGAGACACAGAATCTGAAACAGGCTCTAGGCTCTGAGCTAGCTGTCAGCACAGAGCCTGCCATGGGGCTCGAACCCACAAACCATGAGATCATGACCTGAGCCAAAGTCGGATGCTGAACCGACTGAGCCACCCAGGCGCCTTTAAAAATCTTGGAATGTATTGAATTGAGTTGAGCAAATCTTTAAGCTGTTCTGGCTGCTAGAATTTCAGACACCACAGTGGTCAGCAGTGGTTACATGTATTGAGGTCAGCCCTGAAGGGTTTTACTTCATTACTTGAGGGGAGAAGTGTGTGTGTGTTTGTGTGTGTGTGTGTGTGTGTGTGAGAGAGAGAGAGAGAGAGAGAGAGAGAGAGAGTCAGATATGTTTTGTTGGTAATTGTAATGAAGAACCTGGTTCCTTTGGTTGAAGAGTTTCTCAGACTCAGGACTACTGACATTTTGGTCAAATGTCGTGGGGCCTGTACTGTGTATTACAGAATGTTCAGGATTCTTGGCCTCTACCCGCTGGATACCGGTGGTAGTACACCCCTTCAGGTGTGACAACCAACCAAAAAGGTCTCCATTGCCAGTGTCCCCCGAGGGATTAAAATCCACCCAGGTTGAAAAATTACTAGTTTAAAGGTGTTAAGACCATTATACTGTTGTGAAGCGCATAAGAGCACCTGACAGATTGATGAAATCAGATAGGTTGTGTATTCCTTCGTGGGTATTATTAGACTCTGACTTACTCCTTTGGATTCATCAGCAGTGCATAATACTACAGCCCAAGAAATTTGATACACCAGAGATACTTCACAATTATTTCAGTTTGGGGGAAGGATTATAAGTCCTGGTTAAAAATACAGAGCATAAAATAGTATAGTCTTTCCACTCCCCCAGGACCCCTACGCCCTTCTGTTGGAAACAGCCGTCATTGATTGGTACTTTCCTGTGTGCCTTGTCAGAGATTCAGATTCTTGTATGTACGTTAATGTGTATATATTTTTACTGGGGACTAACATGTACTGGTCACTGTACTACTACATATTTCATCTCATTTAATCTTCCCAGTAAGGAAATAGTGACTTAGAGAGGTTGAGTTACTTGCCCAAAGTATAGTAAAGTAAGTTAAGTGGTACTGCTACATTCAGGTTGAGGGCCTTCTTATTTTGGAGATGTTGTTTTATTTATTTAATTTTAATTTTAATTAATTAGGCTTTGTTTTAATTGCCTAGGTCGCCTCCCAGAAAGCAGTAATTAACACAAATGTGAAATAGTGTTTTATAAATTTAAACATTCAGAGTTACTTTATCCGGTAGCTCTCACAATAATTATGGAAATGTTCCCATCTTACTTAAATTTTCATACAAAATACTACATATACATTAAGACTTAAGTGATTCTTTTTTTCTTTAGTGTTTATTTCTATTTAAAAACATTTTTTTAATGTTTGTTTATTTTTGAGAGACACAGAGCGGGAGCGGGGCAGAGAGAGAGGGAGATACAGAATCCAAACAAAGCAGGCTCCAAGCTCTGAGCTGTCAGCACAGAGCCCAGCGCTGGGCTCGAACCCATGAACCGTGAAATCATGACCTGAGCTGAAGTCCGGTACTCAGCCAGCTGAGCCACCCAGGCGCCCCAAATGTTTATTTTTGAGAGAGAGAGAGAGCGCTCGAGCGCACACACACGGGAGGGGCAGAGAGAAGGGGGGCGGGGGGGGGGGATGAGGATCCGAGCGGGCTCTGTGCAGACAGCAGAGAGCCCCATGTGGCTTGAACTCACGAACTGTGAGATCACCCCCTGTGCCAAAGTCGAACACTTAACGGTCTGAACCACCCAGGTGCCCTGATCTAAGTGATAATCCTAAAAAGGGTATTTTAGCCGTTGTGAGCCTCAGGCCAACGTCATAGGCTGAAGGAAGTGCTAAGCTTTTTGGTGGTGGTGGTCAGCTGTGAGAAAGTTGGACTTGGTCCTCTTCGATCCTACTGAATTTTGTGATGTGACAAGCATTTATAAGGAATAAGAGGATGGGTTTTTGTTGTTTTGTTTTAAGATTACTTGAGTTTACTTAGATTTTTATTAGTTAGGGTTTTGTAGGCACCTGCCATTCCAGAGCTAGGAAGAAGAATCCTTTTGTACGTAAACGATAAACTAGTTGAGCTTCTTTTACTGTAGAGATTTTGATTAATTTTAAAGTAATCTGGAAAATTCCCAGATCATCTTCTCCTTGGCTGCCTATGTAAGTAGGTGGTTTTGATGAGTTAGTTCTGTGTGTTTCTCAGGCTTCATGTGCAGTGGAATCACTTGGGAAATACAGATTCCTGGGCTCGTGCCCAAAGAGTCTACACATCTTGATGCCCAAGAAAATCCACTTTTAAATTTTATTTTAGTTTTTTATTAAAAAAATTATTTTTTAAGATTTTATTTTTAAGTAATCTCTGCACACAACATGGGGCTCTAGTTCACAACTCTGAGATCAAGAGTTGCAAGCTTCACCCACTGAGCCAGCCAGGTGCTCCAAGAAAATCTAATTTTTAAAGGAGTGCTGTGGTGGCCGTGAAGCCAGGCATGTGGAGCCACGCTGCAGTGGGTGCTCTGCGCTGATTGCCGCACGTCCTGGTTTGTGATGTGCTGTTTCATTGGCAGCCCTGGTGTTTGTAAGATGTTCAAAGAATTCACTTAGAAGGACCAATTAGAAAGATTTAGTATTTCTTGGCTTTTCTAGAATATGTTGGCACTCTTCCATACAAATTCCATTAACAGTTTTAAACAAGCAGATACAGAATAACTGGTTATTGACAGGAAGGCTAGTATTTGGGTGACGAACATAGTGTTTAATATGTATCTATTTTAAATGTTTTATTTACTTCTGAGAGAGAGAAAGAGAGAGAGCGCGTGCGCGCGAGCGCGCAGGGGAGGGTCAGAGAGAGGGGGGGACACAGAATCTGAAGCAGCTCCAGGTTCTGAGCTGTTGGCACGGAGCTTGATACAGGGTTTGAACTCAGGAACCATGAGATCATCACCTGAGCCGAAGTTGGACTCTTAACCAACTGAGCCACCCAGGCGCCCCTATCATTCTCTTATTCTTATGTGTGGTGCGCGTATTAGAGTTTCTAGTTCAAGACCGTGTGGTGCTAAGTGAAGAGGTTTTATCGATAGAATGATCTGTGGAAGGGTCTGTTGGTAAACTGGGCGTCATCAGCATTAAAAGCTTATGTTTGCGAGAGACAACTGAAAAGGCAAGCTGGAAGAATACAGATATTTGCAATCTAAATATCTGGTGAAGGATTGATCTGGAATATATGAAGAACTCTCAAAATTCAACAGTAAGAGGAAATAGCCCATTTAGAAAATGAGCAAAAGATGTGAACAGATATTTCAGATGGCATGTAAGCAAATGAAAAGATATCCAGTGTTATTGACCATGAGGGAAATGCAAATTTAAACCACACTAAATTATCACTATATATCTACTAGAATAGCTTAAAAAAAAAAAAGAAAAAGATTAACACCAAATGCTGTCCAGCAGATGTGGGGGTACGTTTTCTCATATGTTGTCGGTGGGAAGGTGAAATTGAAAAGCCATTATAGAAAACAAATTTTCTGCAAATTTCTTACAAAACTGAATAGACACTTACCTTACAACCCATCACGTGCACATTTGGGCATTTATTTTAGAGAAATGAGTCTTACGTCCTTGTAAAAGTCTATGTGTGAACAGTCATGGTAGCTTTATCAGTAATAGCTAAAGACTGGAGGACAGCCTGATAAGCTTCCGAGGGTGAGTGAGCTGTGCTCCCTCCACACCATGGAGTATACTTGTCAGCGATACAGATAAACACACTGTTGATACACAGAACAGCTTGGATGATCTCAAGGGAGTTATGCTGAACGGGGAAAAAAAAAAAAGCTGATCTCAAAGGGTTGCATCCATTTACATGAAATTCTTCTTTTTATTGTAAAACACATAAATTTGACCATCTTAGCTATTTAAAAACTTTTTAAATGGTCATTTATCTTTGAGAGCTAGACAGAGCATGGGTGGGGGAGGGACGGGGGGGGAGGAAGGGAGAGGGAGACAGACAGACACAGAATCTGAAGCAGCTCCAGGTTCTGCGCTGTCAGCACAGAGCCCGATGCGGGGGTCGAACTTGTGAACTGCGAGACCCTGACCTGAGCCGAAGTCGGACGCTTAACCCACTGAGCCACCCAGTTGCTCCCTTTAAAAAATTTTTTAATGTTTATTTATCTTCAAGCACGAGCAGGGGAGGGGCCATCATCTTCACAATTTTTAAGTGTACCGTTCAGTAACGTTAAGTGCATTCACGGTGTTGTGGATCATCTCCAGAACTCTCTTATCTTGAAAAACTGAAGCTATTTACCCATTAAACTCCGCCCTCTCCGCATCCCCCTCGTCCCTCATAACCATCATTTTACTTTCTGTTTGTATGAGTCTGATAACTTTGCTTCCTGTAAACGGAGTCATAGAGTATTTGTCTTTTCTGACCGGCTTATTCACTCAGCGTGCCGCCCTAAGGTTCACCCACGTTGGAGCATGTGACAGGGCTCCTTCCTTCGGAAAGCTAGATAGTGTTCCCTTGTTCGTATCTGCCACGTTTTGTTTATCCCGTTGTCCGGAGATGTACATCTGGGGCACTTCCTCCTCTTGGCTGTTGTGATTATTGCTGCTGAGAACATGGGTGTGCAGATATCTCAGAATCCTGCTTTCAGGTTTTTTTGGCTGTAAATCCAGAAGTGGGATTGCTGGATTGCATGGTAGTTGTGTTTTTTTAAAAAATAGACTATGTTTAGAGCAGCTTTAGATTCACGGCAAAATTGAGCAAGTAGTACGGAGATTTCTCATACACCCCAAGCCCCCCCCCCCCCCCCCCCCCCCCGTAGTCTCCTCCAGTATCCACACCCCATGAGCGGTGACTGTGTTGCAGTCGGTGAGCCTGCCCTGAGCAGTCCTGCCCTAATTGTTTTGAGGAACTTCCATATGTTCCATGGCGGCGGCACGAGTTTTCGCCCCCGCCAGTAGTGCAGAAGGGTTCCCGCTTCTGCACGTCCTCGCCAGCACCTGTGCCGGCCGGTCCTTGTCGTCGCTGACTGTCGCCTTCCTGATGGGTGTTAGGTGAGACCTTATGGTGTGTTCACTTGCATGTCTCTGATGATGTGGATCGAGCAGCTTTTCATGTGCTTTGAACAATCACCTTTGGAGAAATGTCTATTCAAGTCCTTTACCCATTTTTTAATCAGATTATTTAATCTTTTGTTGTTAAGTTATCAGAGTTCTTTTATTTTTTATTAAAAAGTTTTTAATGTTCATTTTTGAGAGAGAGAGGGGAGAGAGAGGGGGAGAGAGATTCTCAAGCAGACTCCCCGCTGTCAGCGCAGAGCCTGACGTGGTGGGGGTGGGAGGCTCAATCTCAGGAACTATGAGGTCACGACCTGAGAGGGAATCAAGAGTTGGATGCTCAACTGATTGAGCCACCCAGGCGCCCTAAGAGTTCTTTCAAATGTGTATCTTTTTTTAAGTAGGCTCCATTCCCAGCATGAGGCTCAAACTTACTGCCCCAAGATCAAGAGTCCACTGATGAGCTAGCCAGCTGCCCCTATATGAGTTCTTTATGTACTGTGGATATTAGCCCGTTATTAGGTGATTGATACAATTTTTGGGCATTTTCTCCCTTCCAAAGGTTGTCTTCTCTCTCTGCCGTGTCCTCCGACGCACAGTGGGTTTTGAGTTTGATGCTCTGTTTGTCTACGTTGCCTGTGCTTTCTGTGTGGTGTCATCAGGCTTGTCTCCTGTGTGCTCTCCTAGTAATTTTATAGTTTAGGTCTTATGTTTAGATCTTTTAGCCATTTTGAGTTAATTTGTGGTCCACAGTGTGAGGTAAGGGTTCAGCTTCAAACTTTGGCACGTGGATGTCCAGTTTTCCCCTCACTGTTTGTTGAAGAGGCTGCCTGTTCCCACACCAAATGGTCTTGGTATCTGTGTAGAATTCTTGAAATGACACAGTTCTGGAGATGGAAACAGACTTGTGGTTTTGAAGGGCTGGGGACGGTGGTGGTGTGTGGCTGGGGGGTGGTGGTACCACCAGGGTCTCTGTGGAGGCGGGACGGCTCTGTGTCTGGTAGTGGCGACGCACGTCTGCACATGTCACAGGACGGCATAGAGCTGTGTACAGTGAGTGATGACCTAAATCTAAACACAGCGTGTGGGTTGTATTAGTTTTGATTTCTTGATTTCGTCGGTTTGATACACTAGTGATGCAGGATGCTAACGTCCTGGGTAAAGGGCATAGGCGGCCTCTCTGCACTGTTTTTTCCGTTGCCCTGTAGATCATCTGTATTTCAGAATAAAAGGTTTATAAAATGTCATCTGTACCAAAGCATTTTTATCAGTCTTTTTTCACGTAGAGAACACCCATTTTAAACTTTTCATAGTTACAAACAACAACATAATTGTCACATTAACACTTTCAAGGAACAGGAAATTGAAAGAGACTGGTGTCGTTTGAGATAGAAATTCCATCTTAATTTTAAATAATCCTTATGTAAACTTCTCGTGCTGACATTTGGAAAGTGAATGAAAGGATCAGCATAAATGTTGGTTCATTGAGCCCGAGTGCAGTTGCCTGCAAAACGCTGGGGCGTGCAGAGACCATCTCGTATGTTTAGTGAGGTTGATGGACACGTAAACAAAATTTTGTTTCACGCATAGGATTAGTGTACATATATGTGTGGAAGGAATGGAAGGTAGCCCTGAGAAAGGAGGCAGTGATTATGGGGGAGGGGAGCATGTGAGGTCAGGGATGGCTTCCTGGGAGAAGGATTGTATTTGGATACATAAGAATCAAGATGTTGGTTCTCTTGCATTAGGTATATCCTTAAAAAAAAAATTTTTTTTAATGTTTGATTTATTTCTGAGAGAGAGAGAGAGAGAGAGAGAAAGACACAGGTATGAGCAGGGGAGGGTCAGAGAGAGAGGGAGACACAGAATCTGAAACAGGCTCCAGGCTCTGAGCTGTCAGCACAGAGCCCGACGTGGGGCTCGAACCCACGAACCGTGAGATCATAACCTGAGCCGAAGTCGGACGCTTAACCGACTGAGCCACCCAGGTGCCCCACATTAGGTATATACTTTTAAGAAATCTTTGCATTTGGGGCATCTGGGTGGCCCAGTCGGTTAAGCGTCCGACCTCGGCTCAGGTCATGATCTCGTGGTTTGTGAGTTTGAGTCCGGCATTGGGCTCTGTGCTGACCCTGTGGAGACTGCTTGAGACCCTCTCGCTCCCTCTCGCTCCCCCTCCCCCACTTGCTCATGTGCGCTCTCTCTCAAAATAAACTTAAAATCTTTGTGTCTATCATGTAAAGAAAATAGTAATTAGAATTAATTCATATGATGGGCAGAAATGTAAAATAAATCGGTGTTTCAGAGAGACAGCTAACCCTGTTGAAGATTTCCAAGCAAATAGTCTGAACACAACTTTCAACAGATGGCAGCAATTGTAATTTAAGAAAGGACCTAAAGTTTATATGCGTAGAAGGTAGATAAACTTAATCTAAAGAGAGAGGGCAGGAAGGAACAAAATTAGCGAGTGCTTGTAACATTCTTCCTGATCCTAGGAATTTCAGTTGGCGGTCACATTCAGTTCTCATCGCAAATCTTTGAAGTAGATGTTACCAAAACCTTTTTCAGATAAGGAAATTGAGGTTTATGTTCAATCTGGTAATTTTCCCCAAGCTAACCCCGTGGAGCTGGGGGCAGGCATAGGTCTGTCTGCTGAGGAAACCTGAGCCCCTTACTGATCAGTAGTTTCTTAAGACTCTTGTGATAATACATGTTAAAGACCTTTTCCTGAGAAAATTGTTACATACACACCTTGGGTATAATTTCAGAGTTTTCTGATCTCTTAAGTGAAGCTCATTTGTGCATACGTAATGCTGCCTCTTATGTCATTCATTCAACAAATTTGATACCGGTTTTGTTTTTATGTGCTGTAGGGACGCCAGACGACTGCCGTATTCTTCTGCTTCCAGTAACTGGTGTTCTCTAGAAGATCCCCTAAGAGGCATGCTTTAAAGTATCTGATTAAGTTTAGGAAGGGTGACTTCTACCTGTCTGGTTCATGGGTGGTTTTGAGGGGTTGGTGGCATTTGTGCTTGACTTTAAGAGCATATGTGAAATCTGATCACACATCTAGGAACATATTTAACACTGCGGGAAAAGAGCAAGCAAGACAGAAGGTTTGTACTGAAAACAATTCAGTGTGGTTGGAGTATGTGATAAACTGAACTAGTGGGGGAACCATTCGGAATGACGGGTATTTGTGGAAAATCTTAAAAATGTTGGAAGTATAGAATTCTGTTTGAGGAGGGGTGGAAAGTGGTGTGATTACCTGTGCTGCTTAAGTTATCTGTGATGAAAGACCAGCTTTTTTTTTTTTAAGATTGTGTTTTTAAGTAACCTGTACACCCAGTATGAGGCTCAAACTTAAAACCCGAAAAAATCACATGTTCCACCCGCTGAGCCAGCCAGATACCTTGAAAAGACTTACTTAAAAAAATTCTAAATAATTATGTAATGATACTTAGAAAAACAATGAAAAATGAATTATAGAGAAATTAAAGAAACAAATTTGAGCCTATAGTTTATAATATCAGGTTCATATGAAGTGACTGCATGAGTTTCTAAATGCTTGCTTAGCGCCCTGTGTCACAGAGCAGCAAGGGCTTGCTGGACCAGCGCCAGTTAATGGAGCGTATTTTGAGTATCACTGTCTGGACAGGGAGGAGAATGACATTTAGACTATGTTCTCTCCACGAGGACAGAGACTTTTATTCAAGTATAATTAGCAGTGTTCCCTGTCGGTCGTGTGACACAGTGACTCAGCGACTGTGTGTGTCTCTCAGCCACGCATCCTGTTCATCCCGAGAAGCGTCCCCTTCACCTGTCCCCCGTCCCACCACCGAGGACAGAGGTTTTTGTTTCTGCCTATTGATTGACATCACAGATGCGTCGAAGGGTAACAAATAGAGCAGGCAACCAGTAAATTGTTATTGAATGGATTAGAACCACTTGCTAGATGTTTTTTTCCCCCTGAGGACTTAAGGACATGTGAATTAAATCTTTTAAGATAAAAAGTAAAACAATTAGGATACTTCCATCTAGTAAACACGTCTTTCTGTATGCCTGGCCCTAGGGACACGTGCTACAATCCCGGGCTTCCCTTTCCAGCGGGGAAGGCAGAGTTTTATAGACAAATATTGGTTAATAATTGGAAGTAGATAGACATTGTTGCCCTTCTTCCAGTATAGCTTTGACCGAGTGACTTAGTTGGAATGCCCTCGGTGTCTTCAGCAGGACCCTCATTTTTTCTCTCAAAGCAATTTCTTTAACGAGCGGTCCATCTACTATGGCTGTGGTTTTCCCAACTCTGTGTAAATTGTCACAAAAACGAAGGTGTCCCTTCCCACCACCCCCCTGGCTTTTGGCTTTTTTCTTCACTTTTTTTTTTTTTTTTTTAATGCTTCAAAGTTTCTTTCTGGTCCTCTATGTTAGCCACCTTAGGCTTTCTACCCAGGTGGCTGACCACATTTTCCAGAAGAGGAAACTTAAATTTGGCTTATTTGCAATAGCAAAACCAAGACAATTAGATTTCATTAATCTCTGAGCCTGTCTTTAATAGTATTTAAATTAGATCTGCATAGAGAATATACAAATGAGTTGATCTAGCTATTCCTTTCCCACTTAAGTCCTAATGTGTCTTTGGGGTCATAAGTTCCTTTGATTTTCCTTTTTGAGGGTGAGTCAAATGTAAATGTTTAGAATGAATCTTTGGTAACCTAAGTCAAGATACTCTAGAGGAAAATGGCATATGTATAGTTTAAAATAATTTTCCTGATTACAGATGAACATGATTATTGTAGATTTGGAAAAGATAAAACATATGTAATGTAAATATCAGCCGTCCCTTTGAGGCCTCAGTTAACACTTGATTATTTTTCTTTTTGTTGCATTTTGCTTTTTTAGTAAACTGAAATTCTGGAAGGAAGATCATTTAGTGATAAGAATTTTAGTGAGAATCTTACTCTTTGGAGTTGAGTTCATTAAGGTTCCGTTCACATACTTCATTCTCTTTAGGAAACGTAGCCCAAGATCAGGAAGCTGGTTTTCCAAGTTCCTTCAGCAAGTAAACGGCAGAACTGGGCCTCAGACCCGGGCCCCTTGTTACTGAGACCCCGGCAGGCTGCTCGTTGGACTCCGGGAACTTTGTGACTTTTGGAAGGGGATCTGCCGTTGCTCATGGCCTCACGTCTGTCTCTCACCTTCTGTGCTGGAGGATCCTAAGACTAAAACACTTACTTCAGGGCTTATGTAGAGACGGGTGTTGCTCTGAGACCTTCCTTAGTACTTTTACGTGAGGTAAGTAGAGGGTGGTGTGTATGTTTTTATTTAGCAGCGCGTAGGACAGTGTACATTGTCATTAGAAGTCTAGGACTTCACAGCATCTCTTTACAAACTGCTGGAAGCGTTACGGCGTGGTAGTCCCCTGAGAAATGCTGCGTTCAGTGTCCTCTCCGGGTGTTCCTGCGCCGCTCCCTTAGGCCTGACCCTTGCTGCCGCTTCTGCCCTTAGCATCTGCTTGGTGGGAACAACAGAACCGTCATGCAGCTGGTTTATATTTAACTCTTGCAGGTGCAGCGGCGGCCTGGGTGAGAGCTTTGTGCTTCCTGTTGCCTCTTCAGGGTGCAGGACGTATGGCCTGTGGCTGCAGGGGAAGCTATACCACTGTGATAAGCTTTTTTTTTTTTTTAACTTTTAATTTGAGAACGGTTTTAGATTTATTAGAAAAATAGTAAAGATAGTACATAGAGTTCCCATATACTCTACCCGGTTTCCTCTGTTTACTAATATCCTACGTTAGTTTGGCACGGTTGTTATAGTTAATGAACCAGTACTTACACATTATTATTAACTAAAGTCCACACTTCAGGGATTTTTTTTTTCAATTAAAAAAATATTTTTTTTAATGTTTTATTTATTTCTGAGAGAGAGAGAAAGAGACAGGGACAGGGACAGCGTGAACAGGGGAGGGGCAGAGAGAGAGGGAGACACAGAATCTGAAGCAGCTCCAGGCTCCGAGCTGTCAGCACAGAGCAGGGCCCGAACCCACAAACCACGAGATCATGACCTGAGCCGAAGTCGGATGCTTAACCAACTGAGCCACCCAGGCGACCCCATACTTCAGGTTTTCATAGTTTTTACCTGCCGTCCACTTCTCTGTCCCAGGAGCCTATCTGAGACACCACATTGTGTCTGATTGTCATGTCTTCCTAGTCTGCTCTGTTCTGCGAGTTTTCTATTTGCAGTGTTTTATTGTTTTTCATGGCTTTTATAGTTTTGAGGAATACTGATTAGGTATATTGTAGATTGTCTCTCAAATTGGGTTTTCTTTTTTCTTTTTTTTTTTTTTTAATGTTTTTTTTTTTTTTTAGGGAGAGAGAGAGAGACAGCGTGAGCAGGGGAGGGTCACAGACTGAAACAGGCTCCAGGCTCTGAGCTGGCAGTCAGCACAGAGNCACAGACTGAAACAGGCTCCAGGCTCTGAGCTGGCAGTCAGCACAGAGCCCGACGCGGGGCTCGAACCCACGAACCGCGAGATCATGACCTAAGCGAAAGTCGGACGCTTAACCGACTAAGCCACCCAGGCGCCCCTCAAATTGGGTTTTCTAATATTTTCTAATATTTTTCTTGTGATTACACTGGGGGTATGGGTTTTCAGAAAGAATACTGCAGAGGGGCGCCTGGGTGGCTCAGTAGGTAAAGCGTCCGACTTCGGCTCAGGTCATGATCTCGCGGTTCATGGGTTTGAGCCCCGCGTCGGGCTCTGTGCTGACAGCTCAGGGCCTGGAGCCTGTTTCAGATTCTGTGTCTCCCCCTCTCTCTGACCCTCCCCTGCTCATGCTGTCTCTCTCCCTCTCTCTCTCTCTCTCTCAGAAATAAAACATTAAAAAAAAAAAAGAATACTGTAGAGGTGAAGTTCCCTCCTCCTCACATTGACCAGTGGCCCTTGATCACCACACGACAGCGTTGGTTGTGTGAACTTTGGTCACATGGTTGAGGCAGTGTTGGTCAGGTTTCTCCATTGTAAGGTGTTTTCCTTCTTTCCTATCCTTTTCTTTGTAAGCTAAGTCCAGCCCACACTCATGTGGGAAGGAGAGACTAGGCCCCATCTCCCCGAGGGGAGACTCTTAACATTATTTGAAATTCTATAAGGAGGACTTGTCACTTCTCCCCTATTTATTAAAAACATTTTTAAAACATGTTTTTTTTTTTTTTTATTTCTGAGGAGAGAGAGAGAGAGAGAGAGAGAGGGGCAGCATGAGCAGGGGAGGGTCAGAGAGAGAGGGAGACATAGAATTTGAAACAGGCTCCAGGCTCCAAGCTGTCAGCCCAGAGCCTGACATGGGGCTCAAACCCACAAACCGTGAGATCATGACCTGAGCCGAAACTGGGTGCTTAACGGAATGAGCCACCAGGCACCGCATCCCCCATTTATTTGTTCATTCAGTGATTTATTGTGGATAGACTTTTTAAAAAATTTTAAGTAGGCTCCGTGTCCAACATGGGGCTTGAACTGATGACCCTGAGATCAAGAGTTAAGTGCTCTGGTGACTGAGCGGCCAGGAGCTCCATAGACTTGAATATCGTATTTTCTGCTTTGGGTTAAAATTCGTACTCGTAGGGTCCTCCAGAGAAACAGAACGGAAAGGATGGAGATCTGCATGCAGTGCATCTGTATGTGTGTGTCCTGGGTGTAAATCCTGGTTGTGAGTGTAGAGGCCGGCAAGCCCAGAACTCGCAGGGCAGCTAGCGGGCGGGGCTCTAGGGCAGAGAGGAGATGCAGTTCATCTCGCAAGGCGGGGGGCGTGTTGGCAGAATTTCCTTTTAGGGGGAGGTTGGTCTTTTAAAAATTGAGGCCTTCAGCTGATTGGGTCCGGCCCACTCACATTATGGAGGATAATCAGTTTTACTCAAAGTTCGCTGATGTAAATTATGATCTTGTCTGAAAAACACCTGCGTAGAAGCACCTGGAGTCATGTTTGACCAAATATCGGGGTGCTGTGGCCTGTTCAGGCGGACACGCTAAAGTTCCTTCCGTCCATCGTTTATTTCCTTCCTAAGTTGCTCCAGCTTCGGGTGTTGCGAGGTCTTTGAGGTTGGCCCAGTGTCCCTCTTGACACACGCGCGTCCTTTTACGTTTCCAGCTCTTCCTTATATTCTGATGGCTGTAGAATATGAGGCCTGTGTCGCATTTTCTCTGTTCCAGCCCTAGAATCAGCTGTTTTTCCAAGAACTTGAAGTGTGCTCTATAGAAGCCAAGATTTGGGGCGTGTGTGATGCGTCTGTATGTCTAGTAAGCGACCCTAGGTCCCTGCGGTCGTTGCGGACTCTGATAAAGTCCCGTGTTCACTCTCGCCTTCCCTTCTTGTTTTCCTGCAGCTTACTCTCTCACAGTGAGAAACACAGCCCCCACCGTGTACTTAAACGCGGTTTCAGACCTGCCGGCCCAGACTCTGGTGGGAAGCAGATTCACGGCCGGATCCTGCGTTCCTTCCGGCAGCTGCTTTTCCCCGAAACCCGTCAGTGAGGTTTTGTCCTAATCTGTGATACAGCTAGAATCAGCCGTCATAGTCTTCATTCCATCCTCGTTGACTTTTAAAATTTATTTTGCATACATTGCAGTTCATTCTGTGGGCTTTGGCAAGTGTGTAAAGTTGTGTGTCCACCACTGCCCGACCCCGTAGAATAGTTGTGTCGCTGAAACCCCCTACGTATCCCCCGTTGCAGCTTCACTCTCGCCCCCACTCCTCTGTTTTCTGTCTCTGTAGCTTCGCCTTTTCCAGAATATCATATGTAGCTTTTAAGTTCTGGCTCCTGTCACAAATACGCATTTAGGATTTACCCACGTTGTTGCATGGATCGGTAGCCCTTGCCTTTCTGTCACCGAGGAGGATTCCCTGTTTACCTTCTGCTCCGTACACTCCAGTGTACCACAGTTTGGGTATCTGTTCCTATGTTGAAGGATATCTTGGAATCTTGGAGTTTCCAGTTTTTACTGATTACGAATAAAGCTGTTGAAAACATTTGTGTACGGGTTTTTGTTTGAACGTGTTTTCAGTTCCCTTGGATAAATACCTAGGACTGTGATTGCTCATTGCATGGTAAGACTATGCCTAACTTGATAAGAAACTGCCAAATTGTCTTCTTTTTTAAAAATTTTTAAATGTTTATTATTTTTGAGAGTGAGAGAGAGCGAGAGCGAGAGAGCGAGACCAGAGAGAGGGAGACACAGAATCTGCAGCGGACTCCAGGCTCCGAGCTGTCAGCACAGAGCCCGACGCGGGGCTCAAACCCACGGACTGCGGACCGGGAAATGATGACCTGAGCCCGAAGTCAGATGCTCAACCGACTGAGCCACCCAAGTGTCCCCCAAATTATCTTAAGTGGCTGTAACGTCACATTTTATTTTAAACACATTACCATGTTAATGCATTGTTCTTAATCTTGATTTTTCATTTGATACAGTGTAGCCATTTTTATGTATTTGCACAGAGATTATTTTGTTCTTTGAAACCTACACAGTATTTCACTATGGCTAAAACATAATTCTTTTTTTATTAAAACAATTCTTTAAATACTTATGAAAGTATTGCATATTCGTGGCAAAAAATGTAGGTTCTGTGGAAGAGAATAGAATGAAAAGTCAAGTCTCTTACCCACACCCTCCTTTTTCCACTTTTCAGAGGGAGTGGAAGCGTTCATGTGCGTGGTTACCACTATAATTTATATGCTGCCTTTTAATCATGAGTTTACTTAACTTCTCACTATGAAAGATAAAGATTTTACTGTAATAACACTCCTTTCCTAATTCTTATCACATATTTGTAGCTTTTCTGCTGATTGTCTTTATTATTGTTAATGAAGTGATTTATCACCCTTGCATTGGAGTCCCTGCTGTGAAAGGCAAATTAGCTCACTTCCCCTTCAGTGATTTTTTTTTTCTCCTCTACAGATTTTGTTATTTATATTATTTTTTATGATGTCAAGGTTTATAACATTTACATTCTCTTTATAACTGGTCTTCGGGGCTTGTCTAGTCTCAAAAAAAGAAAACTGGAAAACAGCATTTAGGCGGTTATGTTACTGTCATACCGAATAATGACTTTGGACCTAAAGAGGAGTTGGGTTCTCATCACTGAAAGTTTGGCGGCGGAGAATCTTCACCCCCCCCCTCCCCCCCCCCCCCCCCCCCCCCCCGTCTTCCTCCATCTGGCCTCTCACTCGGCTCCCATTTCTCTCCTGGCTCGCACTGTCCTTGTATTTCCTAATTTTATGAAGAATGGGTGGCAGTTGTGAGTCCTTGCATATTGAAGGATGCCTTTATTTTCTTGTAACGTTTGATTGTTAAGTTTTCTGGGAATTGAATCCTGGCTTCAACATCTTTTTCCCACAGAACTTGGATGTCATTGTTCCATTGCCTGTGGCTTCCAGAATTCCTCACGAGCAGACAGTAAAAGGAGAGTGACTCACGTCAGTCTAGTTTTTGTTCCTGTATAGATACTGTTTTGAAGTTCAGAGAGCTCCCTTTATATTTGGGGTTAGAAAGTATTACCTATGTGTGTCTCTGAAGTATAACATCTTTTTCATTCATTGTTTTAGCCTCTGAATGGGCTCTTTCGGGCGGCAGGCATAGGTCCGTGTTTGGCCCGGAAATGTCGTCTTCTGCATTTCTCCAGCATCGTCTTTGGAACTTCTCGTCAGGTGTTTGAACTCCCTAATCTCTTTCCTTTGCCTCTTCATTTCCGTTTTGTCTATTTTCGATCTTTTGTGAATAATATTGTGGAGATTTTTCTCCACTTTGTCTCCCATATTAGTAACTTGGTTTTGTAATTTAGTTTGGTCACTTAATTTTTTATTTGGCAATTGTATTTCTAATTTCCAAGAACTTATTCTTTCCGTTTTCCCCCTGGAAGCTTATTACTTACTTGTTTTTAGGAGTGGGGGAGCGGCAGAGGGAGGGAGAGCATCTATTAAGCAGGCTCCACGCCCCGGCGCTGATGGAGGGCGTGGTCCACGACCCTGGGATCATGACCTGAGCCAAAATCAAGACCTTTAACTGACTGAGCCACCCAGGCGCCCCAGAAGTTTATTTTTTATAACAGATTTATTGAGGTTTAATTTGCATACTATAAAATCTCAGTTTAGGTGTATAATTCTGTGCTTCTTGTACATTTAGAGTTGCAACCATCATCGCAGTGTAATTTGAACGTTTCCAGCACCTCAGAAAGGACGCTTGTGCCTGTGAGCAGGCCCCTTCCCAGGCCCGGTCAGCTTCTGATTTACTTTTGTCCCTGTGGACTAGCCTTTTCTGGACGCCTCCTAGAAATGTGTCTGGCTGCTTTCACTTAGCGTATGATATTTCAGGCTGATCTGTGCTGTAGTACATTGTATCTGTGTCAGCATTTGTGGAAAACGCTGTTATTTGCTCTGAACCGTCTTAGAACTTTCGTTGGAAGTCTGTTGACCGACCTGCGGGCCGGGTCCCTGCCTGGAGGGTCCCTGCGGGGCACCGCGTTCTGTTACGTCGGTCTGTGTGTCTGTCTTCCAGCCCGTGTCAGAGTGTCTGGATTGTTGTTATATGGTAAGGCTCAAAATTACATAGTGTATGTAAGTCCTTCAGCCTTGTTTTCCTTTTTAAGGATTCTTTTCTCTTTTTTGAGGTCTTTTCAAGTCAGTTTGAGGATTTCAAAAAAAAAAAAAAGCCTGCTGTGATTTGAGTGGAATTACAGTGAATATGTAGATTAATTTGAGGAGAACTAATATCTTAACAGCATTAAGTCTTCTGTGAACAAGGCATACCTTTCCATTTATTTAGGTCTTTTTACATGTTAGTAAAGTTTGTTGTTTCCTTTGTGTAGCTGTTACACCTGCTTTGTTGAATGTATCCATCAGTATTTCGTGTTTTTTGTTTTTTTTTAAAATATTTTTATTTATTTCTAGGAGAGGGAGAGAGAGAGACAGCGTGTGCAGGGGAGGGTCAGAGAGAGAGGGAGACACAGACTCTGAAACAGGCTCCAGGCTCAGAGCTGGCAGTCAGCACAGAGCCCGACGCGGGGCTCGAACCCACGAACCGCGAGATCATGACCCAAGCGAAAGTCGGACGCTTAACCGACTCAGCCACCCAGGCGCCCCAGTATTTCGTGTTTTTTAAAAAATTTTATTTAAATCCAAGTTCATTAATGTATGATGTATAGTAATGGTTTCAGTAGAATTTAGTGATTCATCACTTACAGATAATGCCCAGTGCTCATCCCAACAAGCGCCCGTCACCCATTTTAGCCCATCCTTGGACCCAACACCCTACCAGCAACTCTCAGTTTGTTCTCTGCATTTAAGGGTCTCTTATGGTTTGCCTCCCTCTCTGTTTTAATCATAATTTTTCTTCCCTTCCCCTGTGTTCATCTGTTTGGTTTCTTCAATTCCACATATGAGTGAAATTAGATAATATTTACCTTTCTCTGACTTATTTCACTTAGCATAATACACTCTAGTTCCATCTACATTGTTGAAAATGGCAAGATTTCATTTAAAATTTTTTTTTAATGTTTATTTTTGAGAGAGAGACAGTATGAGCAGGGGTGGGGTAGAGAGAAAGGGAGACACAGAATCTAAAGCAAGCTCCAGGGTCTGAGCTGTCAGTACAGAGCCCGACGCG
>NW_024081124.1:1193502-1230724 GCF_003009895.1 Hyaena hyaena
GTACAGAGCCCGACGCGGTTCTTGAACCCACAAACCCCAGGCACCCCAAGATTTCATTCTTTTTGATTACTAATATTCCACTGTGTGTGTCTGCGCATGCGCGTATATATATATATATACATATATATATATCAGTCAGTGGACATTTGGGCTCTTTCATAGTTTGGCTATTCTTTTTTTTTTTTTTAAATGTTTTATTTATTTATTTCGAGGAGAGAGAGAGAGAGAGAGAGAGACAGCATGAGCAGGGGAGGGTCAGAGAGAGAGGGAGTGACAGACTCTGAAACAGGCTCCAGGCTCTGAGCTGGCAGTCAGCACAGAGCCCGACGCGGGGCTCGAACCCACCAACCGCGAGATCATGACCTGAGCGAAAGTCGGACGCTTAACCGACTAAGCCACCCGGGCGCCCCAGTTTGGCTATTCTTGATAGTGCTGCTATAAACAGTGGGTGCATGTGCTCCTTTGAATCAGTATTTTTGTATCCTTGGGATAAATACCTAGTAGTATAGTTGCTGGGGCATAGGGTAGCTCTATTTTTAATTTTTTGAGGACCCTCCATACTGTTTTCCAGAGTGGCTGCACCAGTTTGCATTCCCACCAGCAGTGCAGAAGGGTTCCCCTTTCTTTGCATCCTCGCCTACATCTGTTGCTTCCTGAGTTGTTAATTTTAGCCATTTTGACAGGTGTGAAGTGGTATCTCATTGTGGTTTTAATTTGTATTTCCCTGATGATGAGTGACATTGAGCATCTTTTCATGTGTCTTAGCCATCTCGGTGTCTTCTTGCAAAACGGATCTGTTCATGTCTTTTGCCCATTTCTTCACTTGAAGAAGTATGTTTTTGGGGTATTGAGTTTGATAAGTCCTTTATAGATTTTGGATACTAACCCTTTATCCTCTATGTCGTTTGCAAATATTTTTTCCCATTCTGTCAGTTCCCTTTTAGTTTTCCTGATTGTTTCCTTCAGTGTGCAGAAGCTTTATATCTTGATGAAATTCCAGTAGTTCATTTTTGCTTTAGTATCCCTTGCCTCTGGAGACATGTGTAGTAAGAAGTTGCTGGGGCATGGGTCAAAGAGGTCATTTTTAAAAACGTTGCTATAAGTTATGTCACCTAAAATTTTATTTTCCAATTATTCATTGCTTACATATGTAGAAGTAAAATCAAAATATATTTTTGTATTTTGACCTTGTATTGTGCAATCGGGCTAAACTGAGTTAACTTTTTGTACATTTTCTATAGTGTTTTCTGCATATACAGTGGTCTGCAAATAAACACAATTTTACTTTGATTTGTGTGCCTTTATTTTTCTTGTTAACACTGGCTGTGATCTGCAGCACATTGTTGCATACAAGTGGCATAGTGATTTCTTCTTGGTTTCATCTTTCTGAATCTGGATATAAGCGTCTAGTTCCTCATTAAACTCCTCCTTAAAACACCTAATCTCTTCCTGCCCTGAACTTTGATAGATACACTTTAATTTACCATATACATCATTCTTAGGGCCCGTGGGAGACTATTTCCTTATGGGTCAAGTAATAATTAACATTGGGGTAAAAAAAAAATGTGTTCTGACCAGTGTCCTTTTTAATGGTTCCCTCGTGATCTGATGATACCACTTATTTTTTTTTAATGTTTTATTTATTTCTGAGAGAGAGAGACAGACAGACAGCATGAACAGGGGAGGGTCAGGGAGACACAGAATCTGAAACAGGCTTCAGGCTCTGAGCTGGCTGTCAGCACAGAGCCCGACACGGGGCTCGAACCTACGAACTGTGAGATCATGACCTGAGCCGAAGTCAGACGCTTAACCAACTGAGCCACCCAGGCACCCCTGATGATACCACTTTTGAGTGAACTGTATAATAGAAGCATTTTCTCTATACAGAATGGGAGGCAGCCTTTTGCTGAAGATGATATGGTTATATTATCTCAGTGGCCCTGTCCTTTAATTATAAGCTGCTTCTCTGAGTTCCTTGGTGCTCTTTTTACAAACAGTTTAGTTTGTAGACTACAGCGGAAAGTAACACTGCTCAAAGCCAGATGTCCTGTGAATGCTTTATTATTTACTTAGAAATGTTAAAAGTGGCATTTGGGCTTAACTGCCTCGGCCAGTGTTCTCAGCTAGATACCTGAGCCTTAGTATATGGGGTAGAAGTTTGGTCATTGTGTATCAGAAAGGAGATTATAAAATTGCTGAGGCTAATTCACTTCATCAGAGTTAGTCTTGTTCTTTTTTTTTTTTTTTTTTAAGATTTTAAAAAATATTTTATGTATTTCTGAGAGAGAGAGATAGCATGAGCAGGGGAGGGTCAGAGAGAGAGAGAGAGACACACACAGAATCTGAAAAAGGCTCCAGGCTCTGAGCTGGCAGTCAGCACAGAGCCCGACGCGGGGCTCGAACCCACGAACTGCAAGATCATGACCTGAGCTGAAGTTGGACGCTTAACCGACTGAGCCACCCAGACGCCCTGGTAGTTTTGTTCTTCAAGTACATATTTGAATGCTGACCTGAAATACAGTTGACCCTTGAACAACGCAAGGGTTAGGGGGTCCCAACCCCTGCACAGTTGAAAATGTTTTTGTAACTTTTGACTCCCCCTTAAACTTAACTAGTAACAGTCTGTTGTTAACCGGAAGCCTTACTGACAACATAAACAGTGAATTAATACATATTTTGTGTGTTATGTGTATTATATGCTGCAGTCTGATAACAGAGTAGGCTAGAGAGAAGAAAATGTTACTAAGAAAATTGTAAGGGGGCACCTGGCTGGCTCAGTGGGTGGAGCACCTGACTCTTCTAGGGGTTGTGAGCTCAAGCCCCATGTTGGGTATAGAGATTATTTTAAAAATAAAATATATTAAAAAAAAAAAAAAAAAAAAAATAAAAGAAAACACATTTACAGAATTGTAGTTTTCCAGGTCTCCAAAAAAGTTTCCAGATATATTTATTGAAAAAAACCCACGTCTCAGTGGACCTGCACAGTTCAAACCCGTGCTGTTCAAGGGTCAGCTGTGCTGTCGAGCCTGGAAGACCCTGGAGACACTGCCTGTGTGTGTGTGTGTGTGTGTGTGTGTGTGTGTGTGTGTGTGTATGTGTATGTGTGTACGTACATGCGTATGTATGTGTGTATGTACGTATGTATGTGTATGCATGTACGTGTGTGTATGTGTGTATGTATGTGTGTACGTATGTATGTGTGTATGCATGTATGTATTTGCCTCCCCCACCCCGCCCCACCTGGTTCCCCAAGAAACCACTTCTTGGAGGACGTGTGTCTGCTGAGCAGGAAGACGGTCACCTGTGTAACGGCCGTAGAGTGTAAGGATCGTACCGCAGGAGGAGGTGGGGAAAGCGTCACCGGGGAGGTGATAGCTAAGCCGAGTGGCCGGTAGGAACCAGCCAGACGTTCCGAGGGCCAGGACCTCGGAGGGATCTGAGAGGCCCCGCGTGGTTGGGGGTGGTGGTGGCCGTCCGGGAAGGGTGCTAACCCATTGTAGGTGACCGCTGGGACAGCCTGCACCAGGGTGTCCTTCTGTTGTCCACGCAGAGGGTACGTGACTGCACCCCAGGTGCTTGGCCAGCGAGTGCAGGCACATAGGTTGCTGCCACGCTCAACTCCACTTGGGTTAAACTCTCTTTTCGATGATTCACTACAGGCTTTGCAGTCCACCCCCTTCTGCTCGAGGCCTTGGATGACATTGTCTGGAATCCCTTGAAATTGCAGTTGTGTTCAAAATTGTGTGTTTGGCGAAGGGGAGGAGGCTCTGTCTTTTTATTTAGATTTTCATAGGAGTTTGAAACGACCTACCTGCTGGTCTCCCTTAACTCCCCCCCGCCCCTTAACTTCACTTCAGATCCCCGGGAGGTGTGCGGGATCTTTACTGAATTGTGCTTTGGATGCCGTCCCTGCTGCCTCCACCTAGTGAAGTGTGCTGTCAACAGCAGCCCAATGACACTTGTTTGGATATTGTGAAGACGTTGCATGACAGTGCCTTTTTTTTTTTTAAATATCTGTGAGAGAGAGACAGCGTGAGCAGGGCAGGGTCAGAGAGAGAGGGAGACACAGAATCCGAAACAGGCTCCAGACTCTGAGCTGTCAGCACAGAGCCCGACACAGGGCTTGAACCCACGAGCCCTGACATCATGACGTGAGCTGAAGTTGGACGCTTAACCGACTGAGCCACCCATGCGCCCCAACAGTCTTTTTAAAGGGGGCTTTCAGGAGTACGTCCAGCTTCCGCCCAGGTCATGATCTGCGGTTCATGAGTTCGAGCCCCATGTTAAGCTCTGTGCTGACAGCTCAGAGCCTGGAGCTGCTTCGGATTCTGTGTCTCCCTCTCTCCCTGTCCCTCCCCTGCTCACACTCTCTTTCTCAAAAATAAATAAACATTAAAAAAAAAAAAGGGGGAGTGCTTCAGTATTAAAGTCATTCTTTGTTAGCGATGCAAATAACTTCCTTTTATCTCTAAGATAATTTTTTTAAACCTTAGTGGCAGTTAGTTGTGAATATCTGATCGTACACCCTTTTTCATATAAGCTGCTAGAAATCTTGAGTACATTGAACTAGTCATTCATCAAAAAGTAAGTGCCCACTAGCTTAGAGCTGAAATTGTAGGCTGTTGACTTTGTGAATGTTGAGGACTCCCATGCATTTTGATGCATTTTTATGATGTCCATAGTTTTGACTCCATTAAATTTCCCTAGTTTCTCTTTTTTTCATCTAATTTACTTGTATTTTCTGTATCTCTGTAAAACATGTCATACTTGGGGGAAGATGGGATTTTTAAAAGCAAACCCTAAGCCATCTGTGTTTAGAGATTTCCCCTTTGGAAAAATGTTTTTCTCTTTTGTGATGTATTCCTTTCCCTGTGTAACACATACTTTTACTTGGGAGTTTTCTTTTTCCCATTTCTGCTTAGTAAAATACTCACCCTTTATCGTAAAGGACTAGGTTAAATGCTTTTGCTGCTTAGACGTCTTCTCCAATACCCTCACCCTTGCAAAGTAGTTTTTCAAGGCTGTTGGGATTGAGAATATGTCTACATTAGCGCCTGACATATTTTTAGTGAGCTTTTACCCTCTCTGTGCAGTATTTAAAATTTTTTTTTAATGTTTATTTATTTTTGAAAAAGAGAGAGAGAGAGAGATAGACAGACAGACATAGTGCAAGCAGGGGAGGGACAGAGAGGGAGGGAGACACAGAATCCGAACCAAGTAGGTTCCAGGCTCTCAAACTCATGAACTGTGAGATCATGACCTGAGCCGAAGTTGGATGCTTAACTGACTGAGCCACCCAGGCGCCCCTCTATGTAGTGTTTCTTTATCCTTAAGGCATCTATCATTTTGTACTTTGCTGTGATTTTTATGTACGTGTTTGCCCTTGCCCCTTTGTGTGATCTTAACTGGTCACCATTATTAGTATCCTACTTTGTAATTTCCATTCCCCTCTCCCTCCCTCAGTTAAGTATAATCTTTGTAGTGATTCTGTGAAGACACTTGACAGAATGGTTCCGGGTAGCCAGTAGAGACCTGGACGCACATGCAGTTGAACAGTTATAATCGTAGTGGTGGTTGATTGGTTTGTATTAGTTATGGTGGACATTTACTGGTTTGCATCAGGGTTCCTGAACTTGATCAAATTCCAAAAAATTTGGGTGAAGACATTACTTTATATACTAAGTTTGTAGGAATCACGGAAATGGAATAGCTGTTAGGTTGGTTGATAAAACCAGAGTTTTATAGAGTTTTATATAGTTTTATAGAGTTTTCTATAGTTGGGCAAAAAATTTGTGAAAGCAGCAGATAGTAGTTATTTGTCTTTAAAAAATTGCCAGTATGAGGTCAGGGAGACCTAGGTTAGCAGTGGGCAGCTTGTGAGAAAGAGACCTATATTGATCACTTTTTATATCAGAATGGGCTAGGTTATGTTGTGGGTGCGCGCGTGCGCGCGCGCACCCCCCCCCCCCCCCCCCCCCCCCCCCCCAAAGTCCCAGTAGGTTAAAATACAAAGGTATTTTAAGCATTTTATTTGTCATGGGCCCGGGTTGGCAGAGGTCTCTGCTCACGGAGGGCGCTCCTAAGAGCCTAAGAGTGTGGCCACCGGCTCAAACATGGCCAGAGACAGGCCCTGTGTTTCTGGAGGCTCTGTTCAACCAATGGGTAAAAGCTCTGGCCAGAAGCGAACGGATGTACTCCCACTTAGAAGCCATTGGCTAGGTCTAGTCACATGGTGCCTCCCCAGACACAAGGGGGCTCGGAGATGTACCCTAACCGAGCCTGAGAACAACACTGATGCCTGCCCCATTCTGTTACTGGCACGGAACTAGCTCATTGAGCTGTGCTGAGCGCTCAGGTACAAGCTGTGTTAAGTGGATGGGTCCCTGCCTGCTTTACATCCGTGTAAGTGAGGTTAGTGCGAGAGGGAACTCCTTACAGATTATGTTAAAACTAGGCAGTCTTTGTTTTTGAATTTTTAGTTGTGTTTGCTTCCTCATTAATACCTTTTTCTGAAGAGTCTCTGTTCCTTTTCTCTGTTTCTCCTTCCTTGACTCCTTTTGAAAGTACAAGTTGTGTAAATGAGGCTGCAGTGTCTTAGCTACTTTGAGAGACCAACTTGACTCTCTAATGCATATATTTAGGGTTGTTTTAGTTTAGCTCTGGATACAGCATTTATGCTTGTTGTTGACTAGCATTCTTATTGGATGTTCATTGGGTTAATATAAAGGGTGATCTACACATAAAGCCTTCTTTCTGTAGGTAGAAGATACACCTAAGATGAGAATTAATATTGGTCTTCGCAGATTGGTGGCAGTAGATGATATTTGTATTTTGTATGAGGCACACTCATTTTTATAAAGAGGACAAGAGTTGTAAGTTACATGGCGATTCTGAGCACTAAGTTGACGAGGTGTCAGGAGCAGATGTATGCTGCTGGCAGTCCTGATGTGCTGCCAGTGTGAAGGCTGCGGCCCTGAATTACTCCCTGCTGTGTATTCAGATGAGGAGAAGCCATCTTTTTTTTTTTTTTTTTTGGCATAGTACCGTCCGTAGGTTGTTTTCTTAAATAAGGTCTGCTGTGTTTTCCCTCCCCCTTGTCAATTTGAGTCTCTGGAGTCTGTTCTATTTTTACTTTTGGATCGTGCAGGCCGAGGCGATCTCTGATTTCATGGAGACCAACAGGGCATCTTTTGTAAGATGAGACTTGGGTACTGGGTGACTTAGGGGAGCAAGCAGTCCTTAGTAGTTGGTAAACGTTTATTGAGATATGTCTTCAGTAACAGCAATTCTTTAGCAATGTCTTTGGTACTGTGACTAAAGATAATTAAGAATAAATTAAATAATTGGCTTTTTGTTGTAAGTAATTGCTAGAAGTGTTTTTTGAACTATAGTTGAAGCTTTATTTTCTATATGTTTTATTTTTTAACTGTTTTTAAGGGATCACTGAACGTAATATATATGAAATATTTACACATTGTTGGGAATAAGCCAGGACTGTTGAATTAAAAGAAAGTATGTCTTGTCTTGCAAAATCATTATAAAATGAAAGTAAAACAGTACTGTTTAAAATTCAAATTGAGCAACATTTAGTCTTTCCAGCATATTAGAACCTGCTTGGGGCTAGGGTTGAAAAGATGATTTGATTATTCGTTAGATTACCTTTGGTAAACATCGCGGAGAAGACTTCCCCCCTCCAAGCCATGAACATTGGAGCCGCTTGTTACAAGGCTGGGTTTCTTGCATTTCTGGGTCGCTGCTGTAGTCATTCCACTTGCTCCTTCCGGGTCACTGGACGGCATGACATCGTGTCCAGTTTCAATTATGAGTCCATTTACTTTGCAAAACTGATTTAAGTTTTCAGATGGTTTGTTTTCAAGTTGAAGTTTGATCTTTTATTTCTTGGGCACGTGAGTGAGTACGGTAGAGCAGAACTTGTTTGAATCACAGGACATTTCTAAAGGCAGCTAGGATACTTCCCCACCATCTCCTCACACTTTAAAACTCTTCCCACGTTTACTTTAAAAATTCTGATTTGTCTGTATAGTCACAGTTCATTCTTTGACATTGGTATGCCCGGTGCTTTTTTTTTTCTTTTAAGTTATATCTTTCTTTCCCCTGAGCTGTGCCTGCTCGCCACTGCTCCTTTTTTCCTTAATCTGTGCCAACTTAGGTGTACTGGCCCCGGGCGGATGGCCGCCTGGAACTGTGTTTGTTGGATAGACAGTTGTGTATTTATGTGGACACTGGAGTGCTGGCGTGTTGATAGGAAAAGGGGCCACAGGGTGTGATAACATGTTTATTACTGTTTGTCACTCACCGGAACCAGGGCTCCATGGAGTAATGGCTGATTCGTCTGGGATTGGAAATGTTCAGAACATCCTGTCTTATGTACCAGAAAGCAAGAAAGCCATCCCAGATCAATGGGCGGGCAAGTTTATTACTGGACAAGGCTCGCATCGCACTGATTGCTCAGTGGGACAGCTTGGGTGGATAAAATGAGGAGTAATTACGGATTGAAACACAGAACTGTGTTAAAATCCATGACGTCAGCCAGTAACGAGCAACAGAAACAGCAGTAATGAGAAAACACCGTAACGGTCACCTTTGTAAGATGCTGTGCAGCCAACTTGCTCGGAAGATAAGGGTACAGAATCAAGTATTTGTCTTTCAGACTTCCCTAGGTGACTCGATAGTTGATAAAGAGAAGTCTCTCTTTATATATTCCAGCTAATCTGAAAGAATTAGAATTTTGCAGCCTGTAATGAAATAGACGTAAGCAACGATGCGGAAGCCAGGATGGGAAAGAGCGACAGCTGCTGAACCCCCACGTCATAAAGAGAGGGACCAGCCGGGCCATGCAGTGTGCCGCCCCCCGTCCCTCTAGACCTGCCAGTTTACAGGAAGTACGAGGTGGAGAAGACCATGTTCAAAGACCCCGTGAGAGGGTACACTCAGTAACATCTGGACGTGAGCTCTGTAGGGCGGGTGTCTTGGTGTCTTCAACACGGGAGTGACAAGGAAAGAAAACGGCTCAGGGAACCTATAGGGAGACTTGTTAACCAAATGGAATGTGGGGATCTTATTTAGATGGATCCTGATTCTAACCAACGAATTGTACATTTCATGGAGCAAAAGGAAAATAGGAGTACATTATAGGTGATACTAGCAAGTTGTGTGTCTTTGATAGGGTATAATATTGCGGTCATGGTTTAGAGCTTGTAGTAAAGTATCGACAGATGGAAGTACGACAGCTGGCGTTCCTTGTGCGCCGCGGCCGCAGCTCTGAGTGAGCTCAGGCTTCAGAAGACGCTTTGCCTCTGGTGTCTTGCGTCGTGGCAGAAAGAAGGTCTGGTTGGACCCCATGAGACCAGTGGAATTGCCTGCTCTTTCCAGTAGATCTGGAACGTGATCAGAGATGGACTGATCATCTGGAAGCCTGGGTCTGTTCCTGGCTGGGTGCTGGAAAACCAGCTTGGGCATGTGCTCAAGTGCCCAGGAAGGTGACCCGGACGGGGTGAGGACGAGCTCTGGGCCGGCCGCTCAGAAGATGCCGTGAATCCGAGAGCTGGGCCGCCGCCACGTGTGTTGTGTTGCAGCCTGTGGCTGAGAGTGAAGGGTGATGTGTCCAGAACGAGCAGATTCCCACGGAACACATCTGCCAGCTAAAGGCAGGCAAGGCTACGGGAATCTTCTGGCTGACCAAGCTGAGCCCCGCAGATGCAAGACCAGGGACACATGCATGTGTCCCACAGAGTGACTCCAAGCCAAGAGGGAGGTGACATCACGACTGTCCCACAGCGGAACCCCCCTCTGTACACAGCGGCCTCAGCCACTCAGATCTGTTATTCAGTAAAGCAAACCTTTGTCTGCGCCTCCCCTCAACCCCGAAAAAAAGGTCTGACATCTGGAATTTACTTTGAGACCTAGGTTGAAGGGAGAGGGATGGGGGGGGGAGGAGGCAGACTATAGAGCAGCAAGGTGGGTCGCGTGCTTATGGTGGAACCACATGGCAGGTACGTGGTACGTAAGTTTACCATTCTCCTTTCCTGCTGAACATTTGCTAATTAAAAAAATTATTTTAATGTTTATTTTTGAGAGAGAGCGGGAGAGTGAGAGCATGTGCTGGGGAGGGACAGAGAGAGACACACACACAGAATGTGAAGCAGGCTCCAGGCTCTGAGCTGTCAGCACAGAGACTGGCTCTGGGCTCAAACCCACGAACCATGAGATCATGACCAGAGCTGAAGTCAGACGCTTAACCGACTGAGCCACCCAGGAGCCCTGAAAATTTGCTGAATTTTAAAAGTCCTGGAAACTAATTTGACAATTAACTATTTATAAAAAAAAAAAAAAAAAAAAAAAAAAATTAATCAAAGTCCTATATGTTGATGCTTTGATCCTATCTGAATTGAATAACATTCAATTTTGTGTGAGGAAAATGTGTTCTCAATTGTTAAGATTTTTTTCTTGAGCTGTTTACTCAGACTAAGACCAGTAGAACTTTAGTGTTGGCATTTATTATTATAATTTGAATTATCTGTGAAACGTGAATTCATGCCTCATTTTTTCAAATGTAGCATTAACTCTAATTTATCATCAATTCATGCTCGGCTAATGGTATACATTTTATTTACTAGGATGTACCCAAAACTACAGGAAAAAACATGGTACTCCCGAACTACAGATTTACCAGAAGATTCAAGAAAAACTGAATATTCAGTTAACAAGGATATATTATATGGTTAAAGTAAAAAATGTGCCTTAATCTTTAAAATAAAAATGAGATTTGAAAGAAATTTATATTTGAGGATCTTCATGATTTCTCTGTAGAGTTTTATTTTGTCACCTTCTTAGTTAATTCATGTGTCTCCTGGTTGGCAAAAGATTTATTTTTGAAAGAGAGAGAGAGCACAAGTGAGCAAGGGGCACAGAGAGAGAGAAGGAGAGGGAGGAGGCCGGAGGGAGAGAGTGAGAAGTGGGGCTCACCTGAAGCAGGTCTCAGCCTCACCTGATGTGGGGCTTGAACTTACCAACCATGAGGTCATGACCTGAGCTGAAGTCAGATGCTTACGGACAGCCACCCAGGCGCCCGGGTGTTTGTTTGTTTGTTTGTTTGTTTTAAATATTAGGATTAAAATAACTTCTGAGACCCATGCTTTTTTTTTTAATGTTTAAGTTTGCTTTTTGTTTTTGTTTTTGAGAGAGGGCACAAGTGAGCGAGGAAGGGCAGAGAGAGAAGCCAGGCTCACCCGGTGTAGGGCTTGAACTCATGAACCATGAGATGATGATGTAAGCCAGAGCCAGATGCTTAACCAGCTGAGCCACCCAGGTGGCCCAAGACCCATTTCTTTTATTAGACATTTGCTTGAGTACTAGGCAAGCTGTATTGAGAACCTTTGTTCATATATTTTTTTATATGTTTATTTACTTATTTTGAGAGAGTGTGCCCATGTGTGTGCATAGGGAGGGGCAGAGGAGAGCGAGAGAGACAACCCCAAGCAGCCTCTGAACTGTCAGCACTGAGCCCGGTGTTGGGGCTCAGTCTCATGAACTGTGGGGTCACAACCGGAGCCAAAATCAAGGGTAAGATGCTTAACTGACTGAGCCACCCAGATGCTCCTTTTTTTCCCCTCCATCCGTATTTTTAATTGGGCTTCTTGGTTGTAAATTTTTTGAGGCACAAACGGTGATGTTGTGTGTCTAGTGTTAATAGCGATATCTAGCTATTCTTTGTTGCTTGCTTTCCTGTACTATTTATTTCTCATACTAACTTGCTTTACTGTTGAGGATAACCTTGGCTCTACCTTCAGTAAATGGGGGACTTGGTGCTGTTTTAGAAACCTGCTGGGGTACCAGTGAATTTGTTTGCCTCACTATTTTCTTCTGGGTAAATGTCTTTACTACGTTTTTCCAGAGAAGTCCCCTGAGCTTTAGTCTCCAGACTTTATATCTGCTGCAACTGAAGAGAAATTTGCCAGTAGTACATACATTTTTCCTTTCTGAAAAAAAGGTTTGAAGAAGAGTCTAGTAAAATCTCTTACCCTCTTACATAGGAAAAGAGGGCTTGACCTTGTTTGTGAGTTTTATAGCTTTTCAGCCACAGGATCATATAAGAATTCCCTTATGTAACACTTTTTAAAGGGCTGCCATATCGGATTTAATCTTCGAATTTAATTCCACAGTCATTTAACAAATATTTGAGAATCTACGTTTCTAAGTGTAATACAGGATATAAAAATCTCGCACAGTTTACATTTCGTGTGGGTAGACAGATAACAAACTAGATAATTGAGTTAAAGCTGTGGTGTGTTAGGGTCGTGATAAGTGCCCGGAGAGAAGGGTGGGTGGGGCTGGCGCGCGGCTCCCACGGGGGGGGGGGGGGGGGGGGGGGGGGGGGGGGGGGGGGGGGGGGGGGGGGGGGGGGGGGGGGACGGGGGAGCAGCTGGCCGGGAGGTGGCGCGTGCTCCTTAGAGAGTGAGGACTTTGGTTGTGGCTCTGAGGTGACACAGGCCGTTAGAAGTTCTTCAGTGTAAGAGTGACGTGACCAGGACCACTTGGCTTGTGATGCGAGCACGGACTGCAGGGGAGACGGGCAGAGACCGACAGGCTGGTGCTTATGAGACGTGAGGGGGGTTCAGGCGACCGACGCCCTGTGACGCGGACCAGCGCGGTGGCCGTGGAGATGATAAGCGGTGGGACTCTTGGTGACACTATCTAAATGGAACTTTCAGGATTTACTGGTGGAGCAGATGGTTTTGGAGTGGTGTGTGCATGCGTGCGGGGGGGAGAGTGGGGGGGGGAGAGCGGTGCTCAGGGTGCCTTCAGGGTTTGGCCTGCGCGGCTGAAAGGGCGGACCTGGCGGTGACTGAGGCGGAAGGGCTGCGGGACCAGGGCTCGCGGGGGCCCGGTTCCGAGCACGCAGAGTTGGCGTCGCTTGTCAGCCGTGGGTGTGGGTGTGGGTGTGGGTGTGGAGGAGGCTGTGGGCCGCCTGCCGCGCGTGGTCGCGAGTGCCGTGACGAGCTGTGGCTCGGAGACCGCCCCGCGCAGCCGCGTGCCGATGGGGCACACGCCGCGAGGCCGGGCGGCCCGGCAGGCGGGCTGAGGAGTAAGGCCTGGCACGCTGGCAGCAGCAGAGACAGGAGCAGGGACGGGGGGCTGTGAGGAGGCGGGTCCCACCGCGCAGTCCGCTCGGCAGCCTCCGGAAGTTTCCGGAGGGAGGCGGTCACCGCCTTGGAGGAGACGTCAGGCGGGACGAGGACTGATAAGGGGTCATTCGCGGCGATTGGCGACTTTGAGAAGGACGGTCTCAGGGGTGGGATGGGGGCAGGTGCCGGGTGAGGGGGAGCCTGAGAGAACGGGAGGGGTGGGGGCCGCCTCAGGGACGCGGCCGGGCGGTCGGGCTGTCAGGCGGGAGCAGGGGCGGGGACAGCAAGTGGAATGAACTTGGGCTTCATGCTTCTTTCTGTGAGCGCTGGAGCAGGGGTCGCATGTTTGCTGGTGGGGTTGAATTCGCGGAGGGCGTGCGCTGTGCCACAGGAGAAGGTGGGACTTTCCGGAGCGCTGTCTCTGAGGGCGAAGTGGGATTACGTCCCTGCGTGGAAGCCTGAGCGAGGCAGCGGCAAGGGCAGTTCATCCAGAACAACACCGAGAAGGTAGCGGGGAAGAGGGCGGCTCTGTGTAGGAACTTACGCCCTGGGGCTTTGTGAGGGTTGGATAGGCGAATACTTACGAGGGGAGGGGAGCCCTCCGTAAGGCTCCAGCTCACTTGCAGAGGTCACAGTAAACCGGCCGGGAATGAGATTAAGGTTGTAACAAGTGTTTATGAAGTTCTGGTGTTATTTATACAACCTGTTTCCCTGAGTCTCTGCTTGTGTGATACTCGGGAAACACTGCCTTTTCTCTTGAGCCCTGTGTGTCCGTCAGGGGTTGGCGCTCATGCTGTGATGTCACTCATGCTGTGCTTGCTTCTCCCAGACGCTGGCCACCCAAGGTGCTGTGCTGCTCTCAGGACGTCCCAGCCCGGAGCACCTCTTGGAAAGACGGGTTTGTAGCTTAGTTATGGTTTTGAGGTGTTTGGTTTTTTTTTTTTTTTTATATGCGAGTGGAAGTTCCTTTAGCAAACCTGTAGTACCGTGTAGTAGAGAGTTCCTTCCGCACTCTGGGTCAGATAGAAATAGAGAGCTCCGTGCGTGTTCGTACCTGCAGCTCCGTGCAGGTGTGAAGCTGGGAGGGTGGGGCCCGGGGTTCCTTGGGAAACCTGCTCGGACGCTCGCTGGCCTTAGGTAGTCTTCGTATTCTGAAAATGACAGGATGTTCAAACCCTTAAGTGCATCACTGTCATTTTAGGGTGATGATGGGGGGTGGGAGGGTGGAAAGGGGAGAGGTCCACATTTGCTCCAGCGACATCCGGAAGTTTGGTGGAGAGATGGCGCTTCTCTGACGGAGAATCACACCCAGGAGCCCGACTGCGGCTGGGCTCTTAGGGGCGAAGCGACGGCATGGCAGCAGGCAGATTGTGTAGGCCAGGGCCGGGGCGTCGGACATCGTGGGGGGCTTTTACCTGATCTGGGAGTGTGGGAGACTAGCAAGAGGACGGTTAAGGAGGACTTGATCTGAATCAAAGGTTGGTTTGATTGAAAATTAAAAATTCACTGTTTGAAATGCCTTTGACCTAAATTATTTTTATGTAATTATGTTTTCTGGAACCCTTTATTGATAACAGGATAGTCATGACTCGAAAACAGCATTTTTTGCGCAATTTTCTTAACGTTTATTTTTGAGAGAGAGCGGGGCAGGGGCAGAGAGGGCGGGGAAAGGGTGCGAAGTGGGCTGTTTGCTAACAGCAAGAGACCCCATTGCAGAGCTAGAACTCGCCATCCGTGAGATGGCGACCTGAGCCAAAGTGAGATGCGCAATCTCAAAGTGAGATGAGCCACCCAGGCGCCCCGAAAACACTCTTCTAACGTAGAAAGCACGTAAGTTTACACATGGATCCTGTAGTCCATAAAGGCGAATCAGCTAGGGGAGTGATACTTCAAAAGGAAATTAGGAGTTGTGATGCTGTGGGTTTTCGTAAGAGGAGGAGACCACCCTCAGGGTCAAGGGTTGGTGGAGGGGTTGATGGAGGCGGGGTGCTGTGGCGAGGCTCTTGGAAACGGAAGGTAGAAGAACGTGAGACAGGAAACCATCAACACCCTAGAGGAGAAAGCAGGAAACAACCTCCTTGACCTCCACCGCAGCAACTTCTGACTTGACACATCCCCAAAAGCAAGGGAATCAAGAGCAAAAATAAACGATTGGAACCTCATCAAGATTAAAAGCTTCTGCACAGCAAAGGAAACCATCCACAAAACTAAGAGGCAACTGGGGCGCCTGGGTGGCTTAGTCGGTTAAGCTTCCGACTTTCGCTTAGGTCATGATCTCGCGGTTCGTGGGTTCGAGCCCCGTGTCGGGCCCTGTGCTGACTGCCAGCTCAGAGCCTGGAGTCTGTTTCAGTCTGTGACTCCCTCTCTCTCTGACCCTCCCCTGCTCACGCTGTCTCTCTCTCTCTCTCTCCTAGAAATAAATTAAAAAAAAAAAATAGGTTGAATGTGTATTTACTGGACGTTGGTATTGATTCCTTTCTCCAGATATTGGGTTTAATCTCTCCTTGGTTTGTCACTGCCCTTCATCGATTTAGGGACTGACTCCGTTGTGTGTGTTTTCCTCTCAGTTTGCCTTTCCGGTTCCTCTTCCCCCTTTCACACCTTTCCGAACTCCAGGCCCTGGTCAGGGTCCATTCTTTCATTTGTGGCTTCTGGGTTTTCTGATTTAAGACTCTTCCTAAACCAAGATTATAAAGATGTTCCCACCCCATCCTCCCATGTATTTGTTTCATACTTTGGTGGTTTGGGGTGTGCACTGAAAATTGTCATCCATTTGGACTTTTTTATTGTGACGATTCAGGTTGGGACTGTGTTTTCTCTAGGGGACCAGGCCTCCGTCCTGAGGGCAGCACACTGGTTTTGGCTTTGCCGGTTTTCATTCTCCTGTCTTGAAATGATGTCATTCATTATATACCGGATTTTCAAGCAGCTGCTTTTGTTTCTTATCACTTGGGAAGTTCAGGTTTCATTAAAAAAAACCAAAAAGCAAACTTTTCTGTCTGTAATCTTCTAGGTGTTCTGAATTTTTTTTTTTTTTTTGATGTGCCTTAGTATGAGCCTTTGCATTAAATATCTTGGACATTATATATATATATAATACATAATTTATATATATGTATATAATTTTAAAAATTTCATTTTAAAGAGAGCAGGGTAAAGGGGCGGGGAGGGTGTGGAGAGAGAAAATTTTAAGCAGGCTGTCCTCTCTGCGCAGAGCGTGATGCAGGGCTCGATCCCATGACTCTGGAATCCTGACCTGAGCCAAAATCAAGAGTCAGACTCTCAACCGACCAGGCAGCCCCCCCGCCCCCCATCTTGGGCATTTTGAAGGCCCTATTATAAACTCAGGGTTTGCAGTTCTTAGCAAGTGTGTGTGTATGTGTGTCTCTCCCCTTTTTGGTTACCTCTTTCTAGAACTTCTGTTAACGGTATTAGATGCGTTGATCTGTGTGCGAAGTTTAAGGTGAGCAGTGCAGAGAGAAGTAGGAGGTGAGGTCAGACCGCTTGACCTGAAGGGGTGTGCTGACGCCTGTGGGGGGGGGGGGGCAGTGGGCCGTCGTGAGGACTTGGGCTTGGACTCGGTGGAGAGCCAGGGAGGCTCTTCAGCAGGAGAGATGCAATTTCTTATTTGACTAGTTTCACTTTGAAACAAAAATTGCACTTCCCAGCTGTTCTGAAGATGTAGTTAGAATAGTACAGTGTGCTTTTTCAACAGCTAGAAAAACTTGTCCCCAATACTTAAAAATTTAAATGGTGTTATACAGCACTTTTTATATCAGACTTAAAATATTTGTGTGTTTTAAGTAAATTTGTAATGCAGTGTTTTATAGTTGAATAGCTTATGTCACCAGTTAATATTGGATTGTATTTTTAACATTTATTTTAGTAAGTTTAAATTCTGTTGACATTGTCTTTTTTTTGCATTGAGATTATTTTAATAAATTTAAACATTGCTAAAAATATTGAATACTTACTGATTAAAGTACAAATATTAATACTGGTGTTTAGATATTAAGTGAAGAAATACTGGCATCCATTCACTCCAGGATTGCACATGGTATCATCTTACCAAATTTTATTCACCACTGTGCCCTCCCTCCTCCCCCAAACCCAGTTGTGATTGAGTGTATTACATTGAATTTGTAGATTGAGGGAGATTTGACATCTTTACAATCTTGAGTTATCTTTTTCAAGAACAGAGTCTGATTTTCTATATATTCATGTCTTTCAGTGAGCATTTTATTTATTTTTAAAACGTGCATTTTCCATCAGACTTAAGTTGCTGCTGGAGATAGGGTCGTTTTTCACTGTATTTTTGTTGTTGTTTATGTATTTTGATAGAGAGAGAGAGAGAGAAAGATAGAAAGAGAGGATCCCGAGCAGACTCTGCATTATGAGTGCAGATCGAGCCTGAGTGGGGCTCAATCCCATGACCGGGAGGTCACGACCTGAGCTGATATCAAGAGTCGGACACCCAACCAAGTGAGCCACCCAGGTGCCCCTTCACTGTAGTTTTTGAGTAATGAGTTTTTATGTTTTTTAAAAATTAACTTATTTTTAAGAGAGCGTGTGAGTGGAGCAGGGGCTGGCAGAGAGGGGCCAGAGGATCTGAAGCAGGCTCTGTGCTGACAGCAGAGAGCCCGATGTGGGGCTTGAACTCATGAATGTGAGATTATGACCTGAGCTGAAGGCAGACCCTTAACCAGCTGCACTACCCAAGCACCCCAGTGAGTATTTATGTTTAAGAAACATGCTAATTCATTTAATTTTGTAAGTGGCTAGTTTGTTGTAGTTTTTTGTTCGGTGTGGTGAGCTTCCCTAACTGTAGTAACCATACTCAGGTCTCTTCAGTCATTTTTTTAAACCTGTGTACATAGCCCAGTTGTTCTAAAACAGTGTCAAATATGTTTTTTTTTTCATTTTTTATTAATAGCTTAACTATTAACCGTATTAAATACTTTGATTTTTATTTTTCTTTCCTCAAGGAACACTAGTTTTATTATTCACCTTCCTGGCTTGTCTTCCCTGACGGTTGTCACAGCAGGTGCTCTGGTTTTGTCTTGTGACCTGACTTCAGTGGAATGCTTATAGTTTTCACCTGAGTGGCTTAATGTATCGTGTGTGTGCAAAATCCTTAATAAATGCACACGTATTTACAGCTTAGTGTATATTAAAAGTTTTTTTCTGTGTTTTTTTTTTTTAACGTTTTATTTAGAGAGAGAGAGAGAGACGGCGTGAGCAGGGGAAGGTCAGAGAGAGAGGGAGACACAAAATTCTGGAACAGGCTCCAGGCTCTGAGCTGTCAGCACAGAGCCCGACGTGGGGCTCAAACCCACGAACCGTGAGATCATGACCTTGAGCCGAAGTCAGACGCTTAACTGACTGAGCCACCCAGGCTCCCCTGCAGCTTAGTGTATATTATGTTGTAAGTCTTTCTTAGAAATCTTAGTACTATATCTATCTCTGTTTTATTGGGTTTCTCTTTCTAATTAATATCATAAAGTCGATCATGTACATTATACTTTATGAAAAATTTTCAACAGCAGTGAAAATCATGAACGCTTTTTCTCTTTGAACCTTAATCGGATATCTGTTCAAAGAATTGAGCCTCTTGAATTTGTGGAAGATTGACACTTGTAAAATTATTGTTAGGTAATATTTACTAACACTTTAGAAAGAGGTCAGTTGCCTAATCTCTGAGGCCTTATTGTGTGGATCCAAACCCCCGCCTCTCTGTTACAGAACCTCTCTGGGTCGGCTTCCTCACCTGTGAGATGAGAAGAAACAGCGTTCAGCTCCTGGGAGGGGAGTGGTGATCAGTCCCTGGATCCTGGCACTAATGTTGTGATGTACAGGTGGTTAAAATACTTGCCCCCTTTCTTGGCTCTTACTGTTTTTCCTGTGATGTGGCCAGTAAAGGGGACCTGTGTGGCACAGAGGGAGGGCCTTGAGGACTGTGCTCCTGCCGATGGACGCTCTGGCACCCTTCTGATGGAGGGGTTGTGACTCTTCTGTGCCTGCATTAGACATGGTGACCCTCCAGCTTGTCCGATGGTTTGGAGACAGAATGAGCTGATGGTACGCGCGTTGCTTATCTAGATTGGTGTCTGCAGTCCAGTAAGTACTAACATGGTAATGTTTGTCGAGAGGGTTCTCCGTGCTGTTCGTGCATGAGTGGCTTCATGAAATGAATTAGGAAATTTTGGTTTCTGGAGATGGTTTAATAAAGGAATTACCTTTTGGATTTACTATGAAAATGTCTGGGACTGGGGTCCGCAGTGGTTGGGGAGGCAGGCTCTGACCGCGTCGGGGTCTTCAAGTGGAACCACGTGGAGCTGGAGAGCACTCCTATCTCCTCTGCCCCGCCTGCGTTACATTGTTCAGCGGCTTAAAATGCCCTGGAAGCTTACTTCATACTTCTTTTGGTTTTCTCTGTATCATCTTATTCCTTCTTTTTCAGTCCTAAGTTTTAAATAATTATTTCTTTAGTCCAGCTAATATGTTTTATCTGTTTTTCTTCAAAATACAGTCTAGGCTTTAGAATTCAACCTGCTATCTTCTGTTTTCTAATTGAGTAATGTATCCATTTCTTTAATTCCTTTATTCTGATTTTTTGGGTTCTATTTATTTTCTAACCTTGAGTTGAACGCTTAATGCGTTTAATTGTAATTCTTGATTGGTTGATAGTAGCTAGACTTGGGTCTGTCTAGGAATAGCTTTATTTGTATAACAAAGGCTTTTATATAGGTAGTTTTTTTTTTATAATTGTTACTTACTAGGTAATCTGTATTAATTTTTTTCCTCCGTTTTTTTTTTTTTTTTTTTAAGTTTTATTTTTAAGTAAGCTCTGTGCCCAACGTGGGGCTCAAACTCAAGACACCAAGATTAAGAGTCGCACGTTCTCCCAACTGAGCCAGCCAGGCAGGTGCCCCTGAATTCCGTCTTTGAAAGGAGTAATTCAGGGAGAAGTAGCACATAGATGATCAAGTCCCCTCCCTGAAGTGGCTTAGTTTGCTGAATTTTGCGGTGTCATGGCTTAAATGCACAATCTGCTCTCATCCTGTCATGTGTTCAGCCATTTTATTATTTTTGTCTTTTAATCTTTCAGGACTGAAATGGTGATTGGTTTCTGTGTTTACTTGCCCAGTTGTCTTGTATTTAAAGTTTTGGCTGTAACCGTATGTTTTGAAGTTTTCACGTACATAGTTTTATAAGCGTATCTTCCTTATACTGTGATCTTTGTCAGTAGAGAAGGTGGCCCTTTGAATTGCACTGGTTTTAGGAGTCTGTTGATACTTGCTTGGTGTGCTTTTGCCTCACCTTCACGTTCAGCCTCTCTGAGTATGTTTTTTATGTTCATCTCATGGAGACACTGTGTCGTTGGATGAAGATTCGTCTTTGTGGACCCAGTGTGAGTTGCTTTTTATTCATTTACATTAATGTTGTATGTTTGGTTTTGCATCTGGAATACTGTTTTTTTCATTGCCTTTCTTTCTACTTGATTTTCTTTTTCCTCTTTACATTATTTTCTTGATTTGCTGTCCCTTACCTCATTTTGTAAGTTATGTATCCTGTTTTATTATGTCTACGGTACCATTGGTGGTAAGATGCCTCGCATTTCTGATAACCACCAGTGTGGTTAAGTGTCGTCGAAGAAACAGGCGTGCTGTCAATTGTGATACAGGTGCTGGTTTCAGGTACACTAAAAAGTGAAAAACGGTGCAGGGGCGCCAGGGTGGCTCAGTCGGTTGAGTGTCTGACTTCGGCTCAGGTGATGATGTTGTGAGTTCGAGCCCCGCGTTGGGCTCTGTGCTGACAGCTCAGAGCCTAGAGGCTGCTTTGGATTCTCATTCTCTCTCTCTCTCCCCCCCACCCCTCCCCTGCTTGCACTGTCTCCTTCTCTCTCCTCTCTCTCTTTCAAAGATAAACATTTAAAAAATGATTGATCAATAAAAGATTATAAAAAGTGAAACACAGTGCATCTTAGAATAGATGAAATAAGGTGGCTTGTTTTTAGTTCTGTGGTTATTATTAAAAAGTTGTAGCTTTAATATACTTAAATCTATTATGTTCATCAAAGAGATTTTGTTTGAGGAGTGGTTTGTTCTATTCCCAGAGTTCTTGTCTGTTTAAAAATGTCTGTCAGTGGCTTTCACAAGTGAAATGATATTTGGGCTGAATGGAATTTTTGAGCTATATTACCTTACCCTTAATACCCAGTAAACATTTTTAATTCCGTTATCTTCTGGCGTTGAGGGTTATTCTAGAGAAATCTGGGGCCAGCCTGACTTTTTTCCCCTTTGTAGGTGACCTACTTCTGCCTGGGTGTTGGTAGAATTCTTTGTTCAGCCTGGAACTTCAGTAACTTCATCAGGATGCATATGTCTCGGTCTGGGCGTGACTCTCTGTGACGTGTTCGTATCACGTGGGGCGCCGTGTAGGCCTGTGCGTGTGACTCGGCAGTGCTGCCTGACACGCCTTTTACTGTGTTTCTGTTCGTGTTCTTTCCTCAGGGAGGGTCAGCTCTGGGGTGGGTGCTCTTCATTTCCTGTCTTTCATTTATTATTTTCCCAAGTGCTTCCCTTGTGCTTCTCTGCTGTGTTCCGTGTGATTTCTGGAGATGATCTTTCATAACCTTGTCTTCATCAGTATCACGTCTACTTCTTCCTGTTTCTGATGTGGTTTTCATTTTGCCGGTGGCTCCAGTACATCACTCAAGTTTATCTTTATGTCTGTGAGCAGCCCTTTCAGATTGTCTTGTTTATTTCCCACTTTTTAAGAAAGCCTTTACTTCTTGTGGTAAAAACAGGTAAAACCACATTGTTTTTGAGAAGAGGGGTAAAACCAATTGCAGAGCAGCTAATAGCAAAATATATTCTCTAGAAAACACAAAACAAGCAATTCATAGGTTGTTTTATCAAGATACGCTGTTTGATGGGTTTTATTGACACACAATAGGGAAGAGCCCTTGCTCATGGTTCGTTTGCAGGTTTACAGATGTTTGTTTTTGCGGTTGGATAAACTCCTTTTGTACGTGGTGGAAGTCTGGTTTTGCTGTGTGTGCTTTTGTGTATGGGAGAGAAGTGTTCAAAGACTTTTTTCCTAGTGATTATTGAAAATCTGTTGAAGATTTTTTTTTTTTTCATTCAGTGCGTTGTAACACAGACTACAGAAAAGTTGCCTGAAATCGTGACTGACGGGCGCCAGGGCAGACCTGGTGTGTGAACTTCACCTTCCTGCCGACTTGCTCTTGTTTTATTCCGAAGAAATGAAGGTGATCAACACTGTGCCCCTTGACCTTCATTCAGGGCTGAAGGACATAGTGCACCTGTGAGTGTGTGCAAACGGTGGTTGCTGGGAGTGAGACTTTGTGGCCTAAAAAGGACGGAAGACTTCCGAACTTCAGAGTTTCTCAGCTGCTCAGGGAAGAGGTTCTCCCCTGGGTGTGTGTGTGTGTGTGTGTGTGTGTGTGTGTGTGTGTGTCGGTGGTGAGCACAGTTTCCTCTGTGTCGGTTCCGTGGACCTGGCACATTCCGTGTCGCACACGGTGTACACCAGCAACATGCTCAGTGCTGTGAAAAGCCTGAATTTACTGCTTGAGAGTCGAAAGCATAGCTTATCTCTACAACTAAAACCATCAGTTTCTTAAGGGGTTCAAACTTAAAACTTAAACACACGCTTAAGTTGTACCTGGTTGCCAGTAATGTGGCATCTTCCTAAGATACATAGACTTTTACTTGTCCGTGGATTCAGAGAGCTCCCGACGGCTGTGGCGCCGAACGGATGGGTCGCTGGGGCTGCAGCAGTGGGCAGACCTCTGTCCCCTGGTGGCGCCTCGTCCTGGCGGGGGTGGTCGGGCACACAGACAGTGAAGAGGAGGGTGCAGGGGCTGTGCCGGTTGTAAAACAGGGAAAGGGGACAGAATAGGGAGTGTGTAAGCAGGTGGGGGTCATCATTTAAAGCAGGGTGACATTAAAGAATTGGGGCCCGTGAGGAAGTGAACCGTGTGGGTGACGCAGCAAGCGGGGCGGGCGAGGCGGGAGGCAGGCAGGGAGCCACAGGCCGGCGGAGGAGGGGCGGCTGGGAGGGCCCTGGGGCTGGGCTGCCGCGCCGGCCCCCACTGAGAGAGAGAGAGGACACGGGCTCAGTGGTGACGTGGTCCAGACTCCGCTCCGGCGTGAGGACAGAGCCCCTGACGGAGGGGCTTTACGCGGCGCCCCCTCGTGTCAGTGACCCTTCGTGACTGAAATGGAAGCTTCACCAACAGTGTCCCGATTTTATTTTTCTTTGTACCAGGAAAACATGCTGCTGGTGTCCGTCTGCGTGTGCTTCACGATGCAGGACTTGGCGCTGCGACGCAGGACACTGCTTAATGGGACAGGGCCTGTGTCGTGCAGGGAGGCGACGGGCAGGGCGCTGTGTATTACAGGAAAATGAATAAAGCGAGGAAATCTAAAAGAAAAGAAACCAGCATTATATATGCACTTAGCTTAAAAAGTAATTATGCGGCCTACAAAGGCCTAGTAGTGAAGAGCCCACCCACCAGAGGCGGCTACTTAAAAAATATTTTTTTTAAACTTACTTGTTTTGAGAGAGAAAGAGAAAGAAAGAGAGAAAGAAAGAGAGAGACAGAGAGATAGATAGACAGAGAGCGAGCAAGCGGAGGAGGAGGGTAGAGAGAATTGCAAGCAGGCCCTATGCGGTCAGGGCAGAGCCTGATGGGGGCTTGAACCCACAAACCGTGAGGTCATGACCCGAGCTGAGACGAAGACACATGACTGAGCCACCCAGGCCCCCCCCCCAATGTTTTTTTAATGTTGGTTTGTCTTGGGGGCGAGAGAGAGAGAGAACGAGCGGAGGGGGTCAGAGAGGGGGACAGAGGATCCAAAGCCGGCCCCGTGCTGACAGCAGAGAGCCCGGTGAGGGGCCCCAACTCATGCACTGAACCGGGGGATCACGACCTGAGCTGAAGGCAGTTGCCTAACCAGCTGAGCCACTCAGCCTCCTCAGAAACAGCTACTTTTAAAACAGTCTTTTGGATGCAGATTTCTTGGGGCCCCGTGTTTCTAAATAATATGCTTATGGCGTGTATTTTTTGTTTACCAACTGCAGGCGCCCTCTGTTGACTTACGGCTGCAAGTGATGCTCTTGGTCTCGCTTCTCGCTGCCGACCTTCCTCGCAGACTCACGGGGCTGGCCCGGCTCTGGGGTCCTCCCCTCTCCTCCCCCTCCTCCCCCTGCCTCCTCCTCCCCCCTCATCTTCCTCCCTGCAGCTCCCCTGTGAGCGCCCTGCCCTGCGCCCTGCCCTGCGCCTGCTCCGTTCACCGTATACCATCCATTTTCCAACTTTCAGACCCATGGGCAACCTGCCTTGTCCTTTTTTTAATGTTTATTCATTTTGAGAGAGAGAGAGAGAGACGACACACATGCTTGCGCAGGGGAGGGGGAGAGAGAGGCCCAAGCAGGCCCCACGCTGTCAGCACAAGAGCCTGACCTGCGGCTTGATCTCCCAGACCGCGAGATCGTGACCTGAGCTGAAGTCAAGAGTTAGACACTCAGCCAACTGAGCCACCAGGCACCCCTACCTTTAAACAAAATATTTTTACTTAAATGGTTATTTTAAAACTTGTTTTGATACATTTAATTCTTAAGAAGGAGAGGAAATGAACATGTGGGATCAAACTGGTGCTGTGAACTGGGAGGTAGATTGGAAGTTGACGACAGCGTTTTGTTTTGTTTTGTTTGTTTTAAAATATGTGCAGTGTGTGTTTTTTGAGAGGTATATTTACAGTATTTTATCTTTTTAAAACAAATTCTACACATTTCTCTGAGTCATTAAAATACTTTAAAAAGTTGCATAGCAATTTTCCATGTTCTGGTACCATAGTAGTCCCCAAAATTTGACTTTTAGGTTGTTTTAAAATTATAAATCATTATAAATTATTTAAATTATAGCTAATGCTTCTGTGGATTTTCCTTATGAACAATATTTACATGTTATGTTGGGTTGCTTCTCTTAGGATAAATATCTCAGAGTGCTCCTCGCTGCACCAGAGAGAGAAACACTTTTTGAGGTTCGTTATTTCTTTCCATTTGACTGAGACGCAGCTGACCTGGGAAAAGTTTAAGGTGTGCAGTGTCATGACTTACACACACTGTGAGCCTCTGTCACTTACAGAATTACAAGAAAAAAGAAAAAAATTGTGTACCTTTTTTTGCTTTGTTTTTTCCTTTGGATGAGGATTGTACGATGGGCTGTTCTTGGAACCGTCCGGGATGCCACACAGCTGCGTTCGCCTCGGCCTTGATGTGGTGCCTTGTTTAGTTACAGCTGGACCTTTGTCCTCTTTGACCTGTTACCAGTTCACTCGAGGAAGGTGGTGCCCCACTCTCCTTGCATTAAAAAGCCACTTTTTACTGTGTTCTTACTCTTACTGCTTATCAGGGACTTCTGAACATGTTTGGTTCTGCCAGGTAAGAAGAAATTTTACTTTAAAAATTCCCAAGAAAGTTGGAACACTTCTCGACAGTTGTAAATTGTGTGTGTGTGCTGGTTGTTTTAAACATTTGTGAGAGCAGTTACTTGTCTTTTAACTTTTTTGGGCCATTTTGACATGGAAATTTTTTTGTACTTGTCCAACTTTCTTTGACACTTTGAGTGTTTACTATTTGTAAGATCAGATAAGACTATGGAAAATTTGCAGGTGGCTTTGAAATGAGGGATGGGAGTGAAACTTGAGCGCAGTTTCTTTAATAAACACGGCTGGCCTTTGGTGGCTTGTGTTGAGGAAAAAATCCATTATGCTAGTTTAATAGTTTGTCGCTGCTTTGCCTTGTACTGCAGAGCTGTTAAATTTTTAGATGATTCCATGAAAGTACTTTATTTTTTTATTTTTTATTTTTTAAAATTCACATCCCAGTTACTTAGCACACAGTGCAGCAATGCTTTCAAGAGTAGCGCTCTTCCCAGCAAGTGCCCTTCTTAGCGCCTCTGCCCATTAGCCCGTCTCCCCACCCGCAAGCCTCTAAGCAACCCTCCGTTTGGTCTCCATATTTAAGAGTCTCTTACGTTCTGTTGCCTTCCCTGTTTTTGTATTACCTGTTTTTGTATTATTTTTGCTTCCCTTCCCTTCTGTTCATTTGTTTTGTATCTTAAATTCCACATATGCGTGAAGTCATAATGATGCTTGTTTTTTTCTCTGAGTAATTTCGCTTAGCATGACGCCCTCTAGCTCCATTCTCATTGTTGCAGATGGGAGAGTTCATCTTTAATTGCCGAGTAATACTCCACTGTATACACATACCACATCTTCTGGATCCACTCATCTGTTGATGGATATTGGGCTCCATGAAAGTACTTTTTAACATGTAAATCTTTTTAGACATAAGAGGAGTTATTAGACCTAGTAGCTTGGCACCCTGGGTAATCTGGCTAAACTAGTCTTCCACTCAAAGGGCATGATACTTACGCTTTCCCTAATGAGTCATGGAATGTCACCAGGGAATTTGTCACTCTTTGGCCTAATTCCATTAGGAACTTCTGGTGATAGTTTAGTCCTTCTGGGGGAAAAAATTAACTTATTTAATTTTAGACTAAGAACTTTCGTGACATTTTAAGCTATTTATAAGTAGCAGCGTGTTCTAACGATGTTTTAAAAAGCCTCCCTGGCAGTGGACCAGGCAGCATAGTAAACAAGGGAAAACCGAGAAGAGAGAAGTTAGGTTATAAATTGACTACACGGTAGATAGATCAGTATTATTTTGAAGGGATCCTTGGTTATTTTTGGTTGAAATCCTTAACTACTATAAGAATGGCTTGAATTGTCAATGTATTAAAATCTTTTTTTAAAAAAATTTTTAATGTTTTTATTTATTTCTGAGAGAGAGACACACAGCATGAGCAGGGGAGGGTCAGAGACAGAGGGAGACACAGAATCTGAAACAGGCTCCAGGCTCTGAGCTGTCAGCACAGAGCCTGATGCGGGGCTTGAACCCATGGACCATGAGATCATGACCTGAGCCGAAGTCGGACGCTTAAAACCGACTGAGCCCCCAGGCGCCCCTAAAATCTTTAACCTACAGAAGTAAATTCCTGTTTCTGAGATGCTTGTTAGTTACAGAGTGAGATTTCACTGCAACACGATACTTGTGGTTTCGGTGTAGTTTTTTTCTCCGTGTTTTTTTTTTAAAGTTATAAACTTTTTTTTTTTTTTAAGCTTATTTATTTTGAGAGTGACAGTGTGAGCAGTGAGGGAGCAGAGAGTGGGCGAGAGAATCCCAAGCAAGCCCCGTTCTGTCAGCACAGAGCCAGACCTAGGGCTTCGACACATGAGTCCTGGGATCATGGCCTGAGCTGAAATCCAGAGCCGGGCGCTCAGTCGACTGAACGCCCCCCCCCCCCCCCCCCCCCCATTTTAATACGGGACTGTTTTCCCTGTCTTGCCGTCACGTGTGTCGCCCTGCTCAGCAAACTTGTCCCCAGTCCCTGTCGGTGCAGCACAAGAGCCCGTTGGGCGACAGCCACGTCATTTCTCACTCGGACTTTTTTGTAAACGTTTTAATTGAATTCCAGGTTTTCACACAGGGGCCCGGCTTTCCTGTGTACATTTCAGTAACTACACAGTTTCAGTCTCAGGGTCCTTGGCGTGTCCGGCAGTGACGCCGGTGGCCAAGAAGCCGGTGCTCGTACCGTGCTGTGCCTGCCACCTTCCCTCTGTCGGGTCGTCAGGGCAAAGGCCGTGGACTCAGACCAAAATCTTAGCTTTGCTGAAATATTTGTTAATCCATTTGACATTTATTGTGTCTATTAAACCCCCCAGTAAAAGCAAGAGCTTTTGGTATGCATCAGGTTCTAAGCCCCTTGTGCAAAACAATACTCCATATGTCGGTATTCTGAAGAGCATAAAGAATTGTAGCTTGCACGTTTATTTAAAAAGTTAGTTTGTGAAAAATATTTGTTGTTGTTGTTGTTTAGGCCAACACTGGCTCTTCCTCACGTTTCGGTTCTCAGCTGGGGGAACCACACTGGCTGCTAGTTGTCTCTCTGGTCTCAGCTGTGATTTCCTGCCCCGCGCTGCAGCCCCCGCCGTGGTGGGATCCGTCCGGGGTTGTTTTCTGGCCTCTGTGTCTTTAACAGTGAGGACGCCAGCTTCCTTGTACATGGCAGGGACTCCTGTGGGCCTTTCACACGGAGGTCAAAGGAGAACACGGTCCCGCGTGGGAAGAGAGGGGCAGGTGTGTTTCAGAGGTCACACATATCAAGCAGGGGTGGCAGCTGTCTCATCACAGGTTTGTTTGGCTGGAGTGGCCGCTGAAGACCTGCTGAGCGGTGTCGAGTCCCACGATCGGTGATCAGCGGGGCCTCCCTGCGGTGCGGCCCCCGCCACGGGCCTGGCGTCACTAAGAGCAGTGACACTGCGATCTGCACGTCAGCGTCCGTCACGCCAGGTGGTGAGAGGATGCTGCACTTCCGTTTGACTGGGTCCACATTTATCTAACGTGTGCACTGGGCTTTTGTGTTGTGATAAACTACATGTACAAAATTTATCATGGGAACCACAAGTGTGTGGTTGCTGGCGTTAAGTACACTCACACTGTTTGGGAACCATCGCTGCTGTCTGTATCCAGAACTTTCGCATTCCGTCAGACTGAAATTCTGTACCCATTAAGCAATCCTCTGCACCCCGCCCCTGCTCGTCCCCGAGACTTTGACCCCGCAGGCGCCCGGTGTAAGGATCACACAGTGTCTGTGCTCGCACGTGTCGCTTGCCGTGATGGACTACTTCCAAGGTTTGTGCCCGTTGTAGCGCGTATCAGACTTTGTTTTTAGAGGCCGCGTAATAGTCCACTGCATGTGTACCTGCGTGTGGTGTGCCTGCTCATCTGCCAGTGGGCCTGTTGCTCACCCGCGGAGAGCGGTGCTGCTGTGAACACGGCTGCGCCAGGATCTGGCTGATTCTCTGCTTTTAAAGTTGGTTTATTATGAGAGCAAGAGTGCGTGTGTGAGCAGGGGTGGGGCAGAGAGAGCATCTCAGGCAGGCTCCGCACCATCAGTGTGGAGCCCGACACGGGGCTCCAGCCTGCGAACCGTGAGATCATGACCTGAGCTGAAACCACGAGTCGGACACTTAAGCGACTGAGCCACCGAGGCGCCTGAGTCTCTGCTTGTAATCTTTGGGGTAGACACCCAGAAGTGTAGTTGCTGGGTCATACAGTAGTTCCTTTAAAATTTTTAAGGACCTACTGTGCGCAGTCTGCACTTACAGTGGCTGCACCATTTAACATTCCCACCAGCAAGGCGCAAGTGCTCCCAGTTTCTCTACATCTTTGTTGTTAATGGTTATTTTGTTACTAGTATTTTTAAAGAAATAATAGCCACCCTAATCCGCATGTAATAGTGTCTTCTTGTAATTTTGGTGTGCTTTTCCCTAATGGCAAGTGGATGTTGAGCATCTTTTCAGTGCTCGCTGGCCATCTGTGTGTGTTCTTTGGAGATGTGTCTGTTCAAGTCCTTTGCTCATTTTGAACTGGATGTGTGTGTTGTGTGAACGTGTATAAACTTTGCATGTTCTGGATACCAGTCCCGGGTCAGGCTGGTGATCTGCATGTGTCCCCCGTTCTGTAGGTGCCCTTTGACGCATCGGCGTTCATTTTGCTGAAGTCTACCTTTTTCCTCCTTTGGAGCTGCTGGCGCTGTCAGTGGAAGACACTGTCCTGTCCCCAGTGAGCAGTGTTGGTGCCCTTGGCGAAAATCATGTGACAGTTTGTGCGAGGGTTTACTTCTGGGCTTTTATTCTAATTCATTGGCCTGTGTCTCTTTTTATGCCACTACCACACTGGTTGGAGTATTGTAGCTTTGTAGGAAGTTGTGAAATCAGAAAATAGGAGTCTTTCATCTTTGTTCTTTTTCCATATTGTTTTGGCTATTTTGGAGTCCCCAGAGACTCTATAATGAATGTTAGGATGGGTGTTTCTTTTTCTGTAACAAATGATTTTGAAATTTTGATAAGGATTTTATTGAATCTGTAGATCTTTTTGGTTGGGTTCTATATATATTTGAACCAAAAATTCAGTTGTTTAACGGTCTCTTTAAAAATTTTTTCAGTTTGTTTCAAGTATTGGTCCTTTTTACTTTTATGCTGTGTAGCTACATACATAGCCTGTGTGTATGTGAAATGTGGTTTAAAGAGGTTTGTAGGAGGCAAGTGTAACTACTACTCACATAAAGAAAGAGATTGTGAAGTTTTAAAACCACCAATCGAGCGCATAAGCAAGTGGCTATGATTTCAGCTGGAGTCAGAGAACGACCGTGTTAGTGAGGGTGCGCTAGGGAGACGCGGCATGAGCGAGGCGTGGCTGGAGCCCTGGGACACGGGGCCGCGCTCCCTGGAGAGCCTGGTGGCGCATCTAGAGGAGGGAACCCCGAGTGCCCGAGTCTGAAAGCCCCGCTCTGGACGCCAGTGAAGACTGCATCTGCGGTCTGCTCTGTCCAGGGTTGTGAAGGAATGGGGTTAAGAGTAGAGTAGCGAGAAAGTGGTGCCGTGAAAGCCAAGTCTACTGTGACAAGAATTAAAGCGATTTTGAAACCCAGAGTTAGTTGATCTGGTTGTTCTAATCACTGCTCTCAGACCCCACACTCTGCATCGTGTGGTCCAGTGTGATTGTGCATCCACTTGAATCACCTAGATCTAATGTGATTTGGCAAACTGTAATGTAGGCCCTTGATACAAACTCTCTGAGAATCCACAAGACAGTTGATCTCTGAAATGTGTGTTTATGGTCCTTCAAAGGGTAGCGTTTGTGCTTAGGGCTCAGATGTTACAGCAGCCAGGTGAGTTCCTGCGTTTGCAGCCCCCCAGGTTAGTGGCTCCCCTTGAACGTTGTACAGTGTGAGTTATAAAAATAACTGTAAATTAATTTATGTAGCCAGAATGAGGCAAACTTGGTAATACAAAGTGCCAGGGAGCACAGACAACAAACTTAATTTATATTCCAGGTTTGGGAAGAGTTTTAGGAAGCTCTGACACTTGAGGGAGCTCTTTAAGATTTGATATGCTTTCATGGGACGCCTGGGGGCTCAGCCGGTTAAGCTGAGGTCAGGTCAGATCTCACGGTTCATGAGTTCGAGCCCCACGTCAGGCTCTGTGCTGACAGCTCAGAGCCTGGAGCCTGCTTCGGATTCTGTGTCTCCCTCCCCTGCCCGCCCCTCCCCTGCTTGCTTACTGTCTCTCTTAAAAATAAACAAATATTAAAAAAAAAAAGATATGGTATGCTTTCAACAGCAGAGGTAGGGGGCCGATGAAGTATGAATTAGTGTTTATGGATGGGGTTGGCGCGAGGAAAGAGGTCAGGTTTGGGTAAGAGCCGTTCTGTGGTTGGGAACACGAGCACCCCTGAGAGTGTTTTCAGGGGTGCAGGGTGGGTAGAGCCAGAGATAAAGATGGACAGATTTGTTTGAAGTCGGGTCGTAGAAGACCAGAATTCTGTGTGAGAAAGAACAATCTGGTGGCAGTTTGCAGGTTGGGTCGCTGGAAAAAGACCCTGGGGGTCCTCTGTGGCAGGCAGGCTGGAGAGAGGTTAGCTGCGAGGCTGGGCGAGGGCATGGGAGCGACGGGAAGTCTGATGGAAGAATGGTTTGGGAGGACCCCAGAGTTCAGGTTGCGCCCTGGTGAGGCGCTCTCAAGTTCAGCAAAGGTAAGCCTGCAGTTCCCTCCTTTCAGAAGGTAGAACTGGAACCTTCAGTGAGTGCGGTGCCCAGGGGGCAGGGCGGGTGAGTAGACAGAAAAAGGCAGATGGTGGGGTGTTGTGGTCTGGGCCTGGAGGGCAGGGGCGGCTTTGGGAGAGGGAGGGACACCGGAAAAGAAGGGAGAGAGTCGGGGCGGGGGGGGGGTGTCATTCCTGAAGCCTGGAGGTTTGCAGAGTGTCGGGGGTCCCGGTGGTCTGTGGGAAGGCAGTAAGATGGAGCTGGGGTTTAGAGGGAGGCTTGTCTAGGGAGGTGGGTGACCATCAAGAGTGGAAGGGGTTTAACCATTTGGAAGGCATGGTTTAGTGGTATCACCTTCATTCACGTTGGTGTGCAAACCATTGCCCTTATCCAGAGCGTGTTGGAGTAGGGAAGTGACGACTTAAAGGGCTGCTGAAGTATTTTTTAGTTTGAGGAGTTGTTTGGACTGCTCGATTTTTCTTACTCCAAAAGTGGCTTTGATGGCTCATGGGGATTCTTGAACCCCTAACGTGTGCATGCACTCCCGCCGGCACACCCCTGTGCTGCTCCCCACGCTTACACCGAGCTGTTTTCCTCCGCAGAAGGCCTCGCCACTCGGCGTACTTTAGATTTGTGTGTGCGTCTTTCCCACCAGAGGGAAGGATCCATAAGGCTGTTCTCTCGAGAGCGAGCTCAGGAACAGCGACTGTGGTGCTCCGTGGTGTGCCCCCAGGGCTGCGTGTGCCCCTGGAAGTTTTTGAGTAAGTGAATGTTTAGGAAAGTTGACATCAATTATTAGAAGGGAGAGTGTCGGGCTCTGTGCTGACAGCTTGGGATTCTCTTTTGCCCTCTCTCTCTGCCCCTCCCCCCAAGTAAACAAACAAACAAACAAACAAACAAACATTAAAAAGGGGTGGGAGAGAGCAAAAGGGAAAAAAATGGATGCAGGCATAAAGTATTCACTAGAGTGAGCTTATAATAAACATACATACCAACCAATTCCTCGTTGGCATAAACTGGCAATTATATAGTCTCACAGCCAAAATTCAGAGGCAGATTGTATCAGTTACACAGTTGATGGAATAGTGACAATAAAAAAAGAAACCATATGCTCTGAAGAAGTCTGTGCATTATTGAGGTCAGAAAATTATTCCTCTTGAATGCCTTCCTTCCTTAAAGTTTTTTTCAATGTTTATTTTTGAGAGAGAGCAGGGTAGGGGCAGAGAGAGAGGGGTGAGAGGGTCTGAAGCAGGCTGGTGGCACAGAGGCCGGTGAGGGGCCTGAGCTCACGAGCCACGAGATCATGACCCGAGCCGAAGTTGTGTGCTTAACACACTGAGCCGCCCAGGCGCCCCACTGAAGGCCTTCGCTCATTAGCAAGGTGCTATTTGAATATAGTAAACACCATCCTCAAAACACACCCTTCTGGTAAATACAGAAGACAACTTTCGGTGTGGGCGGGGACAGTCGGGACGGCTTTAATGTACTTTTGGGTTAGACCTGGGCCGCCGACCTTAATAGTAGCAACGCTGAAGGGAGAGAGATGCCGAGACACGGGGGAGGGAGGGAGGGAGGGAGGCGGGCCAAGCACAGGTGACGAGATGGCCTTTATGTACACCGAGTGACTGGTCCTAAATGGAAGGGACGGTCAAAGAGTAGGTCGTGAGCCTGCGTGATTGTTTCAGGAAATGGAAAGATTGAGAAGGAAAGAATGTAGGATGCAACTAGACTCCGTACCCCTCCTGCCATGGGAGTAGCTTATTTTCTGGTTATAAAAACATGAGTATGCTTTTTAAAAGTACCTCTCCATTTCTCCTCCCCCCCAAATATTTAAAAAGTATGTATAGAAAAAAACATTTTGCAGCATTTTCATAAGTACTGTATTTTCACAGTATATCCACAAAGGTTTTAGGGTAGCGTCTCTTTCAGCTTTTCTGTGTATAAGCACTATTAGCCTGACATTATTTTCTTATGAAAAAATAAAATGGCTTTGGTTTCCAAAAAGCCTATTTTCAAGATTGCAAATTTGCTTCCAATTATTACCATATTTATTATTTTCTGCAATTCACTAGGAACATTTGTTGTGGCCTCACTGTCCACGGAAGCTGTTTTCAATGACACGTAACTCCTGTATCCTTGCACTGACCATCCAGGTCACTGACCATGACCATCCAGGCTTGCTTCGCAACGTGACTTGCCTGTGGAATCCTGTTCTCCGTGCTCACCCTCACCCCTTTGAAGATGCTAAGCGCCTCTTGCTGTAGCCACACCGTGCGTAGTGGCGTCCGTGTGGACTCTGGTTGTACATGTGTTGTCCAGAGTCTTCCTTTACTTTTCAGGGGAGCGGCGCACCGTGCCTGGCCGGCTGCCTCTGCTGCAGCTGCTTTGTGTCGCCTGGGAAGGGTCTTCCGTGTGGTAGAGGGAGGTTGCGGTCATGGCCGAGCTCCTGCCTTGGCTCTCCTAACGCACCTTACCGCGTCCGGGGGCTTTGTTTGCAGGTCTGTGCTCCTCTGGGCCTTTGCTCAGGCTCCCCTGTATTTTCAAAGGACATCCCGTTTTCCCAGCAGCCCCTTTGGCCCACCGTGGAGACCACTGTGATGTGCGATGCGCCTTTCAGTAAAGCGTAGGCTGCACCCGCTCCATGTCTGATGATGCAGCAGGGTCCGCTCCTCCCGCTAAGATGATCATATTGAAAACAAAAAACACATAGGGGCGCCTGGGTGGCTTAGTCGGTTAAGCATCCGACTTTCACTTAGGTCATGATCTTGCGGTTCGTGGGTTCAAGCCCCGCGTCGGGCTCTGTGCTGACTGCCAGCTCAGAGCCTGGAGCCTGTTTCAGAGTCTGTCACTTCCTCTCTCTCTGACCCTCCCCTGCTCACGCTGCCTCTCTCTCTCTCCTAGGAATAAATAAAACATTAAAAAAAAAAATTAAAAAACAAAAACAAAAACACATACAAATAAAGTAAATAGTGGTTAGAATTCAAAAAACATGATCTGTTAGTACCACCCTAGGGAAGGGTTTGAAGAGGAGTTTAAGGTATGATGGAGACACGCACCGGGAAGTGAACTGTTAACAGCACATCACTGCCGTTGGTCGCACCCAGCGGTCCCCTCTTTGGGAGGAACCTCGGCCTGGCCAGGTGCGTGGCGCTCCGTGTGGCAGGCGGGGCTTGGGCTACACGGGAAGTCGTAGCTCCAGGAACCAACACTGTGTGTCGTGTGCACTCGTGAGGGAGCGTCCTATCTTTTGGTCACCCACCCTGCTTTTTACTTTGTTATTGTCCTTTTTTGGGTATTTATTACATGAAAACTTGGTCGGTCTTATATTAGTAAAAAAATTTTTTTTGTTTTTTGAGTAAGCTTTATGCCCAGTGTGGGGCTTGATTCACGACCCTGATACGAAGAATCTTATAATCTACTTGAGGTGCCTGCGTGGCTCAGTCGATTAGGGGCCTGACTTCGGCTCAGGTCACGATCTTGAGGTTTAGGGGTTCGAGTCCTGCGTTGGGCTCTGTGCTGACAGCTTGGAGCCTGGAGCTGCTTCGGGTTATCATCTACCAACTGAGCCAGCCAGGCACCCTTTGTCATTTTTTCTTATTCTTCTTTCTTTTTCTTTTTAAAGTTTATTTTGAGAGAGAGTGAGGGAGGTGCAGAGAGAGAGAGGCGAGAGAGAGAGAGAGAGAGAGAGAGAATCCCAAACAGCCTCTGCCTGTCAGTGCAGAGTCCTGCATGGGGCTTGAACTCACAAACCAAGAAATCATGACCTGAGCTGAAATCAAGAGTCAGAGGCTTAACCACCCAGGTGTCCCAGTGATTTTTTTCTATTGTTCATTTCTATGTAGACAAAGCTGTCATTCTGACTTGCATGACTTTTGCGTTTCAGGTCTTGCTTATTAGTCCAGCAAGAGAATAAAAAAGAAATCAAAGCTAAATTATTTTAGTTAAGTTTATATTATGTGTAAATGTATATTGTGATGTAAGTTTTGCATTTATTCCTCTCTACCCCAGTGGACAGCTCTGTAAATTTCCAAGGAGTTTGTTTTTGTCTAGCATGCTGTATTGACCTGTTTATTCTCGTATTCCTCTCACTTTGTTTTAATTACTCCGTCATAAAAATTGTAAAGCTATCTGTTTCATGTTGAGCTTATTAATAACCTTGATAGCAAAATCTGACAGCACAGAAATACTCTGGACGCAGGGTCCAGTGGAGGGGCTGGGCAGAATGGGTGAGGGGGGTGGGAGATATAAGCTTCCAGTTAGAGAAGGAATGAGCCTAGGAAATAAAAGGCATAGCGTAGGGAATATAGTCAGTGTTACTGTCACAGCCTTGAATGGTGACAGGTCGTAGCTATGCTTGTGAGCACAGCGTCACATCTAGAGAGGTGAATCACTGTGTTGTGCGCCTGAAATTACTGTAACATTGCGTGTCAGCTGTACTCAAATGAAAACACACATTAAAAAAGAAAAGGAGCGCTCTGGACCCATCCCAGCAGATGCCAGCACCCTCAGTAAGATCTTAACAAGTCGGACCTTGCAGAATAGCAAGTGACCAAAGGGACTGCCCTCAGGGATGCGCCCGTCATGTCCCTGCTGGGACTGTGCGTCACAGTCGTGGGGAAGAAACACGCCTGTGACTGTGGGTCAGCAGTAATATGCTTGTATGTCCAAAGGCATTTGACAAAACCCCACTTTGGTTCTTTACGCTGAAAAAAAAATTTTTTTTTAATTGTTTTTTTAAATGTTTTATTTATTTCTAGGAGAGAGAGAGAGACAGCGTGAACAGGGGAGGGTCAGAGAGAGAGGGAGACACAGACTCCAAAACAGGCTCCAGGCTCTGAGCTGGCAGTCAGCACAGAGCCCGACGCGGGGCTTGAACCCACGAGCCGCGAGATCATGACCTGAGCGAAAGTCGGACGCTTAACCGACTAAGCCACCCAGGCGCCCCTCGCTGAAATTTTTTTTAATGTTTATTCTGAGAGCATGCATGTATGCATGTGGGTGGGGGGCAGAGAGGGGGAGGTAGAGAATCTCGAGCAGTCTTCAGGTGTCTGCATGGAGCCCGATGCGGGGCTCGATCTCATGAACTGTGAGACGGAGATCTGAGCCAAAATCAAAGAGTCAGACACTTAACCAACTGAGCCGCCCAGGAGTCCCTAATCCTTCATGTTTTGAAGACAAACCAAACAGCAACAACAACAAAAAACAATTTAGAACTATAGGAAAAGAATGAAAATGCTTTAATGAGTAAATAATAGTTGTTGAAAATCAGCACTAATTATATGAGTATTTAAAAGTCAGGGGGCGCCTGGGTGGCTTAGTTGGTTGAGCGTCCGACTTTCGCTTAGGTCATGATCTCGCGGCTCGTGGGTTCGAG
>NW_024081124.1:1233049-1256681 GCF_003009895.1 Hyaena hyaena
CCTCCCCCTCCCCTCCCTTCCCTTCCCGTGTCCTCTCTCCCCCTCCCTCCCTCCCTTTCTTGAATTTCTTTCCGCAGTTGATAGCCAGGAGGGTTAGTAAGGAGAGGTAAACAGCACTTTGAGTTTGCTGAGACCACAGAGGGGTAGGCGAATACAAAAGAAAGCATATTCCTTGCTTGATACGTGAAGTGGAGTAACTTACCTACTTTTATTGTGCAAAAGTAGGTAGATAAGGAGGTAAGACCTGTTATAAGTAAAAGAAAACTTGTTTTTGAAAATTTGATACCCAGAAGCCTTGAGTAATACTTAAGAGAATTAATGTAGTAAACTATGTGTAAGAAAAAAAGAAAAGAAAAAATAAAAGAATCAATGTAGTCAAGTAGTTAACGAGTTTCACCCTGTGTTGGTGGCGGAAAGGACGGCCTTCCCTGTCCCTGTCGGGCTCTGGTGGGGTGGGGGGAGGACCGGAGAGCATGCGTTGCTGTCCCAGATGACAGCCGCCTGTACCCCCGCCCCCCCCCCCTGCCGTGACCCCCAAGCGATGTGGCTCAGTGTTAAAGACCAAGAGAGGACCGGCGGGGGGGGGGGGGGCCTGTTTGGGGCAGGGGTGGAGACTGACACAGTCCGCAGGGATGTCAGCTCAGAAATACAACTTTTTGAAAGGAGAAACCATAGCCTAAGTTGGAAGGGATAGGAATTGAACTGGAATAAGTACAGATGAACAAGGAAATGTGACTCATCCCAGTTTATGGGACGTGGTGTCAGGAGCTGGAGCCTCAGGCCCTGTCTTCTGCTGCTCGCTTCTGCTCATTTCTCTCAGTGCTGGCTTCGTTTTCTCACCGCACCTTTCTCTTTTGAGATTTGAACTGTGGCTTTTGGTAGCATTTAGGCTTTTATAGCACCATTTACCCTTGGGTTGGGACTCCTTTAATTCCAATATGAAGAATCTCCTAGAAGATCTCATTCTCCTGGCTTGAATCCGTGTTCATTCACTCGTTCTTGCGGCCACTGGGTATGAGGGCATTCTTTGACGGTTCCTACCAGAGATGGATGGGGGTGTGGTGTGTTGGATGTGGGGCAGGTAGGGTTTCTCCAAACCTCAATTCTTTAAAAAAATTTTTTTTAATGTTTTTATTTATTTCTGAGAGAGAGAGAGAGAGAGAGAGAGAGAGAGAGCGCGCGCGCGCGAGCGAGCTAACGATCATCGGAGGGTCAGAGAGAGAGGGAGACATAGAATCTGAAACAGGCTCCAGGCTCTGAGCAGTCAGCACAGAGCCCGACGCGGGGCTAGAACCCAAGAACCAAGAGATCATGACCTAAGCGAAAGTCGGACGCTTAACCGACTAAGCCACCCAGGCGCCCCTTGACTATTCTTTTTATAGCCTGTAGCCTAGTGAGCAATTTTATCTATCTATCTATCTATCTAAAATTTGAATGTTTTATGTATTTTTGAGAGAGAGTGGGAGAGGGGCAGAGGATCTATAGCAGGTTCTGTACTGGCAGGCTGACAGCAGCGAACCTGATGTGAGTATTGAACTCATGAACTGTGAGATCATGACCTGAGCTGATGTCAGACACTCAACCGACTGAGCCACTCAGGTGCCCCGAGCCGTTTTAAAGGAAGAAAGCAGGCTGAGGTGGACAGTCTTGCGTGTAGAGGATCCCCTCTGACGTGGAGCGCTGTCGTGGGCTTGACCACACTTACAGGTGAGGAGAGGGAGACTGAGGAAGGAAGAAGGGAGGAAAGAGACCACTGTCTACGGGGCGGGGCGGCTGGGAGAGACGGCACCGGCCTAGGCCTGCCTGGCGTCAGGCAGCACGCCGTGCCCCCGGACTGTGCTCCAGATTTGCTGTTGCGAAATGAAATTCAAAAGTCCTCCCAAATCTTGTCTTTATAATTTTTTCCCCTAAAACGGATAACAGAGTAGGTTGAAGTTTATGTAAAACTACAGACTGCAGCATAGGCCTCTCGCGGTGCCCTGTGAGGGGTCCCGGATCCCGGCTGTCGCAGGTCCCGTTGGAGACGTGCGAGGTCCCGTCGGAGACGTGGGAGGGCGCCGCTATTGCACGGTCAGCCCGCGGAGCCATCTCTTCCGGACGCAGTGTTCAGGGCCCCTAGCATAGTGTTTGGGGGAGACGCCACGGGGAGACACCGCCGGGAGCAGGGCGTCCTTGTCCTGGGAACGTGGCCCAGAGTTCTCCAGGCAGAGCTTTGCAAGATACGGTCTCACCCTTGTTTGCTCGTCGGCTCCATATCCCTTGTTTTTGAAATGTGGCAAAAGTGGTCTGGGTTGGGGGTGGTTTGGATTTGGAATCCCCTAGCTCTAGCTCTGCGTGGCCCATGTCATGGTCTAAAGGAAAACACATCTAATTTTAATGAGCAAACTTAAAGTTTGCCAGAAATCTGTAAAGATGATTAAATTGAAGCCTTGCAAAATCCCGACAAAATATAAATAAACTTTTGCAGTTATTTGCTAATACATTACCTTTTTCAATATCGATTAACTAATGGAAACTTGCAGGAAATTAATGTTTTCTCTGTTAATTTTAAGTGACTTGGTTTGTACTGATCTAAATTTTTAAAATTAATATGATATAATATCAAAATTATTTAAACAAACCATCTCGATACTTAGTATCTGGATAAAAGATTCTGTTGGTGATTTCAAAAGCTCAAAATGAAGCCAGTGTAAAATTTGTCACTTCACAGAGATGCACCTCACAGCCAGCTATGTGTCACGTAAGTAAACGGGACAGGAGTGCACAGTCCCCAGGCAGGACACCCCAGCGGAAAGCCCGTGCTGGGCCAGGCGTACCAGCTTGCATTTGGCTTTGTAGCCTTAGACTTAGTCAGCCGTTGGGTTGGCCAAGTGCATCCCAGTTAAAGTGGTGTATTTCCCTAAGAGTCAAGTAGAAAATGGTATCTAGTTGGATCTTTGAATGTTGACCTCGTATTTTTGCAGAGGCTCAGTGAAGGTTTACTTTCATGTGATTGATAAAAACAGTTGTAAAACATTATTTTAGAGTAGTCAGTGCCTTGCGAGAAATTGTGAACACACAAAACCAAAGTAAACTGATGGGCACAGTGAACCTCCCTGTGCTCCCGCAGCCTCAGCAGTCGGGGTTGTGAGAAGCCTTGTTGTATCCCTTGTGATTGTGAAGCACTTTACAAACATCATCCATCATTTGTAAGTATTTCATTGCATATCCCTAAGGACTAACAAATTACCGTTAACTACTTGAAAGATCAATAATTATTTAATACTGTTCATGTTATATCAACATCGTAATATTGTCTAATATCCAGTTAGCCTTCAAATTTTTACTTATGTTGTAAATTTGTTTGAGTTCAGTTCTTCCGTTTCCCTCATGGGGTATTGACTGAGGACTCCAGGCCCCTCACTGTGCTCTTTGCTGGCCACGCGTGTCCTGGGGTGTCCGTAACCCTGTTTCTCTGTGTGTTCTGTAAATTGGTGATTGTGCCTGTGGGTGTGGACAAGCTGAGGTTTGTAAGTGAGGCGACCTTTCCTGAATGGTTTATCAGGAGATACATAATGTCTGGTTGTCTTTCTTTTTATTTTTAATATTTTAATTTTTAAAATGTTTGTTTATTTTTGAAAGACTGAGAGAAACCAAGCACAAGTGGGGAAGGGGTGGAGAGAGAGGGAGGCAGGCTTCAGGCTCTGAGCTGTCAGCACAGAGCCCAGCGTGGGACTCAAACCCATGAACTGAGGATCATGACCTGAGCCAAAGTCAGACGCATAACCGACTGAGCCACTCAGGCACCCCCTTAACTGGGTTATTTCTATATAGAGAGACACCTCATTTGATTAAATAGTAATTACTGTTTGATTACTTGGTAGTACAATTTTGTATAGAAAAGGAAGAATAAGTCTTGATTATTTTGCTGTTTTGATTCGTTTTGAAAACCAAGAACAGTTTATTAGCATCCTCTGATGGTGGGACCCGTAGGTTTGTTGTTTTTGATACCACTGTTTCTAAACTGTTCGTCATTGTTAGCTTTATTCATACTCAGATTGTCCCACATGTGGCCAGCTGGATGATTCCTTTTCTTAAAAAACATTTTTTTTTTTTTAACGTTTTGTTTATTTCTGAGAGAGAGATAGCGTGAACAGGGGAAGGTCAGAGAGAGAGACACACACAGACTCTGAAATAGGCTCCAGGCTCTGAGCTGTCAGCACAGATCCCGACTCGGGCTCGAACCCATGAACCATGAGATCATGACCTGATCTAAAGTCAGACACTTAACCAACTGAGCCACCCAGGCGCCCCTGGATGACTCTTTTTAACAAGACCATAGTATTTGACAGCTTCCTTTTTATTTCTAATTTTTTAAAAAAAATGTTTATTTTTGAGAGAGAGAAAGTAGGAATGAGCGAGCAAGCATGGGAGGGGCAGAGAGAGAGGGAGACACAGAATTCTGAGCAGGCTCCAGCCTCTGAGCTGTCAGCACAGAGCCCGACGTGGGTCTTGAACCCATGAACTGTGAGATCATGACCTGAGCCGAAGTCAGACGCTCAACTGACTGAGTCCCCCAGGCGCCCCTTGACAGCTTCCTTTTTATTTAGTGTGTTTGAGATGAACCTAGAACATGTCCTGCCTCAGACTTGAACTCAGCCATTTCTCTGAAAATTCCTGTTCCCTTTAAGTGGCACATCCTATTTGGAACCATATTCTGGGCACTAGGGATGCACATCTCTACTGGATTCGTCAGGTTTTCTAGACCTTTTCAGTGGACGGAACTCACAATTTTTAAAGCCGTGTCATGAATTAATACTGAAACTTGCAATTTGAATTCAGGACTAAGAGTTTGTATTTTTATTTTTTATTTTAATATTTATTTTATTTTGAGAGAGAGGCAGAGAGAGAATCCCAGGCAGGCCCCATGCTGTCAACACAGAGCCCAACGTGGGGGTTGATCTCATGAACCATGAGATCCTGACCTGAGTCACAATCAAGAGTCAGACGCTTAACCGACTGAGCCACCCAGGTGCCCCTAGAGTTTTAATTTTTCACAGGCTCTCCCCATTCTCCCTTCGTCTTATCCTTGAATAATGACTCTGTCATAGACGTCTGCTGCTGCGTTACTTCCCGTACTTCTGCCTGTCAGTCCTCATTCCCAAGACATTTTCTTGTCTTTGGTTTTCTTTTTGTTCATTTTTGATAGAGCACTCTGGCCCCCAGTGACTTCCAGATTCACTGCAGGTGTACATAATTCTCATTTACCAATGATGGGGCACTCCAGGATTTACTGAGGTTTAAAAATTGAAGTATAACATATACATGGACAAGTACATCAGTATTCTGTACAGCATGCCCTTACGGGACCGCTTGAGCCCCTTCTGTGCCTCCTCCCGACTGCTACTCACTCCCCTTCCGAGAAGAAGAAAAAGGCAGCTATTGTTCTGATTTCACATACTAATCATTAGTTTGCCTGTTTCATTAGAATTTTAAACCTTTGATTTCACATTCATGATTTGTGGGAACGAGAGCTCTTTCCAACTCAAATTGTGTCCAGGTAACATTCAGTAGGATAGATCTCCTGGTTTGTCCCATCGGGAACTTGTGTGTAACACCTTTGGGACTTGTGGCGCGGGCGTGTCTCCCGCTGGCCAGAGTTCTGTGTTCTTAGCTGAGTCCTTCCCCCCAGGTGCTGGTGCCTTTCGTGTGTTCCCTTTCTTTTACCTGTAATGTTATGTAAATAGTCTCTCTGTTCTTGTCCATGTATTGAGGCTTTATTGTGCTGGATTTAAAATGTTTTGTGTAGTATAATTTGTTGAGTTTTTTGGCTGTTGGAGGTGGCTCAGGAAGGCCGTGAAGCTAGTTATGCCTCAGGCATCCTTGGCCTCTTTACTGAACCCAGTGGATTTATTTATTTTATTTATTTTATTTTGTGTTTCTTTGTTTTGTTTTATTTTAAATTTTTTAAAATATTTATTTGTGTGGGATAGAGAGAGAGAGAGAGAGAGAGAGACGAACAAACAGACGGCGTGAGCAGGGAAGGGTCAGAGAGAGAGGGAGACACAGAATCCGGAGCAGCTCCAGGCTCTAAGCTGTCAGCACAGAGCCCGACGCGGGGCTCAAACCTGTGAACTGCGAGATCACGACCTGAGCCGAAGTCGGACGCCCAACAGACTGAGCCCCCCGGGCGCCCCTGATGTTAGACCTCCTATGTCTTGTGCAGTTTGTATTTATTATTATGCGCAGCTTTCTTCTTTGGCTTCTTTGATAAAGCTCTTTCTTGGGTTTCTTCCTACTTCTTTGTCTTCCCTTCTTAAGTCACTTTTGTGGCCTCTTCCCCCCCCCCCTCCTCAAAATGGTGATCTTGAGTTAGATCTTGTCTGTCGGGTGTGCACTTGCGCTCACCTGTGGGTGATGCCATCGGTCTTAGGATATAAGTTATTAACAATATTCTGATAACTGCCAAGTCTCTCTCTCTCGCTAAGAATTAAAAAAAGAACACACTTATGGCCATAGGGTTTTCAAACGAAACCTACTGTCGTTTCTTTCCATCACCCCTCAAATTAACACAGCTTCCTGGTGCTGGCGGGCCGGGTCTGAGGGCCCAGAGGGGCCGAGCAGGAGCAGCCAGGGGGTCCCCGGCCGGCAGGAGGGACAGCAGAGTTTGGAAGGTGTAGACGGTGGGCAGGGGCAGACACCGTGTCTGGGAGACTCAGAAAGGAGAGGAGAGAGCAGCCCGTCTTTGTTCAGGGCCTGGGGGTGGTTTGTGAGGACTGCGGTCCCGTGCGGCGTCCCGTCAGGCACCCGGGCACAGGGTGGAAGACAGACAGGGCCCAGGCGTCGCTCCCTGGCCGCGGGCTGGAGCACGCACGGGACGGCTTCCTCTGGCCCTTCTCCCCTCGTCCTTCGTGCCAGGCGGCCTCTTCTGGAGAAATCCCTAACTCCTTGGCCCGTGCAGGCTGAGCTTGGGGGGGCGGGGGGGTGCAGGTCCTCGCAGGAGCAGAAGGTGTCTCGTTCCTAGATGTCCCATTTACGAGAATGAACAGACTTGTAGCCAGTTGTTCTTCAAAGAAACCTGTTTGTTATTTTAAAAAGTGGCCTGATGTTCGGTGGTCAGGCGCGGTTCGGTCTGCCGCGTGCGCTCACGGTGCCGGCGCGGCCGTCTCGCCCGCACCTGGGCCGTGGCCCCGCGCGCACGCCCCTGCCCCCCACTCTGCCCTCCCTGCCCTTGGGGCCGTCCGGTGCGTGACCCTGGGCGTCTCGTTGGCTTCTGTGACGACTGTTGAACTGCCTGTGGAGTTGGGTGTCACTTCTGACTTGCCGTTTTCACCCCCACATCCCCAGGTTGGGCTGATTGATTCTTTCTGTGACGTGTCCCTATTTTCCCTCATTATTCCCACCAGCGGCTACTAAACGCACGCTTCCGGGATCCCTCGTATGCTGTGCTTTTTGTTTGCTTTCTGTGTCACCACTACAGCGTCGGTCTGTGCCGTCTTTCACGCTTAGCACGATTTGGTTTTGAAAATGTAAATCTTGGGGCGCCTGGGAGGCTCAGTCAGTTAAGCGTCCGACTTCGGCTCAGGTCATGATCTCACGGTTCGTGGGTTCGAGCCCCGCGTCGGGCTCTGTGCTGACAGCTCAGAGCCGGGAGCCTGTGTCAGATTCTGTGTCTCCCTCTCTCTCTGACCCTCCCCTGCTCACGCTGTCTCTCTCTGACTCTCAAAAATAAATTAAAAAAAAATTAAAAAAAAATGAAAATGTAAATCTTATGGTCACTTGATCTAACGCCTGTCGTTGCCCACTGGCTCCAGGGCTTACAGGACCCTTTGCCGCCCAGAGGCCGACCTTCCTTCTGCTCCCCCCCCCCCCCCCCCGGTGCAGCCGCCCGCCCAGGTCTGTCTGCGTGGGCTCCCCTGCCTGACCCTCCAGCCTTTGTCCCGTCTGAGGTGTTTCCTCTCCTTCCGGAAGCCTTTTCCGTGCCTTCGTGACGACCACGCGTCCCTTGTGCCCCTCCGGTGGCCGCGCTGTTAGCAGCGAGCACTTGCCTGCGTACCTCCGCGGGAAGGCGCGTCAGTGCCGCCAGGGAGTGGGGTTCCTGGGAACTTAGCAGAACCCGGAAGAAGATGGTTTGGTAAATTATTTAGGTGGAAGGAGGACGCCTTCGTAAAGGTGTGGGACCATCTGCCACCACAGGCAGACGGAGCCTGTCGGAAACCCACGGGCTCAGGCCCTGGGGGCCCCGCGGCAGGGGTCAAAAGTGAGCTCTTGGACCCTTCACGTTGCCTGGGCGGCGCTTCCTGGGCAGGCAGAGGACACGGCCACTCCTGCAGCAGAGGAGGGCGGGGGCCACACAGTGAGTGTTAGAAGTCACCACCTCCTGACTGGAGTGAGAAGCAGTGATGTACTTTGTGGGACCCGTGAGCAAAGTTTCCAGGGGGACGTTTGACCATAATACGCCGATTTCAGAGCTCACCCACCTCTGGTTATAAAACATGGGAAATGCAGCGGGAGGGCGATGTCTGGATAAACTGTAGAATCTTCCATAAGACCTGAGCACAGTGTTGAAGAAAATGGTCAGAGAAACACGCTGTTCATCCAGGAAAAGACCGGGACCACCCTTAACTCAGAGCTCGGTGCTCCACCCACCACGGGCAGCTGTGAGCCGGGTGCTCCGCTGTCATATGGGTACTCCGCCCGCTGCGGGCGGCTGGGAGGTGGGTGCTCCGCTGGGAGGTGGGTGCTCTGCCTGCCATGAGCAGCTGCGAGGTGGGTGCTCTGCTGTGAGGTGGGTGCTCCACCTGCCTTGGACGGCTGTGAGGTGGGTGTTCCGTTGTGAGGTGGGTGCTCCGTCTGCTGCGGGCGGCAGTGAGGTGAGTGCTCTGTCCTGCCCCGGGTGGCTGTGAGGTGGGTGCTCCGTCTGCTGCAGGCAGCTGTGAGGTGGGTGCTCCCCCGTCCCGGGCGGCAGTGAGGTGGGTGCTCCATCCGATGTGGGTGGCTGTGAGTTGTTGGGTGCCCCGTCTGCCGCGGGGGCCTGTGAGGTGGGTGCTCCCCCTGCCGCGGCAGCTTTGAGCTGGGGCTGCGGGCACTGTCCCGGCGCTGACAGCAGCGGTGCGGGTGCTCGCGGCGGGGGGGGGGGGGGGGGGGGGGGGGGAGGGTGCTCACATGCACAGACAAAATGCAGTTCCTTGTCTTCGTGTCTTTCCGTTTTCAGTATCTTCTTTAAAAATGCCTTAGAATAGCTATTTAAAAGTAAACCTAACATTTCTTTGTTTTGAAATACAGTACGATTTAAAACCTTAGAGAAGTCTACTTTGACTTTCAGGCAAAAATTTAGGTTCATAAAAAATCTTTCAAATTTTGAGAGGAGGCAGAGCAGGAGTGATGAGCTCATGTGTGTGGGGAAGGTGCACCCGGAGAGAGAATCTTAAGGAGGCTCCATCCATGCTCAGCGCAGAGTCCAACACGAAACTCCATTCCACGACCCTGGGATGATGACCTGCGCCAGAATCAAGAGTCAGACGCCCAACCGACTGAGCCACCCGGGCGTGCAAACCGCCCCCCGCCCCCTTTTTTTAAGTAGGCTTCATGCCCAGCATGGAACCCAGTGCAGGGCTTGCACTCATGATCCTGAGGTCAAGACCTGAGCTGGGATCAAGAGTTGGATGCTTAACAATCTATCGAGCCCCCCAGGTGCCCCATTCATATTTAAATATACATAAAATTTGACTTTTGGCACTGTGTTTCACTGGCATGTTGGGGTGTTAGGTCCTGGTTGCTGAAATAACACCACCTCCTTATTCCTTCGGACGTTGAGGTTTTCTCTGTCACTGACCCCCTGTTCGGTCTGTGTACCGCATTCTGGTTGTATTACACTTAGTTTTACCGTCAGGCTGAGCTCCGAGTCTGGTGGCCGGACCCCTGTTCAGGCCCCCAGCACATCCCTGCCCACCTGCTTTCTCGAGAGGGCTTGGCTCCCGCTTCTCAGAGCCCCTCCCTGCTCCCCTGCTGGTGATTTCGGTATACAGTGCACGTGTGTATTTGCTGCCAGGATTGTGTTGACTGCTTCATGGGCATATAGGTATATCCGTGTGCGTCACACTTTATAGTTTACGTCTGTGCAATCCTGCTGAATGTCAGTGATCCCTCATTAAAGCTGTTAAAAATTCGTACATGGTGTGTACCATCAGTAGGTCGTTATTAAGCCCTGTGTCCCCAGGAGCCATCAGACGCTCCCCCTCACCTGGTCCAGTAGGCTCCCTTGTTGGCCTGCGTCCCCTGGCCTCACCAGTCCTTTCTTCCGTCATCCTGTCTCCGTGGCAGAGCACTCTCTCCGGAAGAGACCAATCTCATGACGCCACTGCCACTTCTATAGGCCCTGCTACTATCCTTAGACCCCTCCGTGTACTGGAGGCGTGGCTGACAACCAGGTCGTCACACAGGCAGGCTCACAGAGCCTTCGCCCTCCGCATGCGGCGTCTGCGGGGCAACACAGGAACCCCAGCTGTCGAGGTGTATCCCCGAGGTCACAGAGGGCTTGTCACATAGACACACAGACGATGGTGTACATGAAGCCTGGTTCAGCTCAGGAGATGCCAGTGAAAAGGCACGAAGTCCTCGTGGTGCTTCTGAAGGCGAACCCTAAAGACCACAGGCTAAGGCTGACTGGCAGTACTGGCTTCACTTCCCTCTGAGCCATCGGTGAGGGACGGGCCTCCTATCTCTGCAAGTTCCGCCTACGTAGGCACCGTGAGGTCACCTGGGTGCTCAGGACCTCGCTGGAATCCAGGGTGGAAACGAGTGCTTAGAAGGGGATCATGTGGACACTTTGCTTCCCTGTTGGTTTCCTTCTGCTACAGAAATGGGAACGTTTGGGCCGTCAGGTAGCATTTTGCTAATGGATCCAGGTATATCCGTTGAATAGTTTAGAATTTATAACATGATATTCATGTTCTGTAATTTATCTGTTGGGTGAAAATTATGTGCTTAAAAGTTTTGACCAGTTTTTTTTCCCCCCACAGAACTCAACAAAAATCCAGTGGAAGGCTTTTCAGCAGGTTTAATAGATGACAATGACCTTTACCGATGGGAAGTCCTTATCATCGGTCCCCCTGACACACTTTAGTAAGTACCGTGGACCTAACTCTGAAGTAGCTCTCTTATTAATTGAAATATAAACTGTTTTGAAGTGAAATTATTCAGAGCAGATGGAATGGCTATAGTTAGGTGAACTCATTTGTATTAAATGATCATGTATAGGATTTTTGTGTTCTGCTCGAAACCCCAGTGTCTAAAGCCTTCTGCTTTCTTAAATATATAATAGTTTCTGAAATTTAGATGTTCTTAATAGCTGGAATAAATTTCTTACTGAAAAAATGTTTTTAAGGTGAGCTTGTATATAAATAGTGTATTTTTTACTTGTTTCTCAGATATTGAATTAATTTTGGCAGAATAGGGGAAAGAAAATTCTTGATTGAAATGTTTCTCCGTCTTCCTTTCCCTTGTGCTTCCTGTGCCTCACCCCAGAGGGAACACTGTCATTTCAGATACTAGGTTTTACCGTGCTTTTAGCACTTTATCCGTTTGATTAAGTATAGTATTAATCTTGGAGATTTTCATACAGAACACAGTTTACACATCAGTGTCTTCATGTTGGAGAGAACTTCCAAGATCAAAAATTTTAGTGACTCTTCGATTGGGAACCCCCACAATAGTGATCACAACCAAGGTGTTTTGACCCTAAAATGAACCAGTGTTTACCTTTTCCCACTTCATAAAAATGATTGTTACAGCTAATCACTTTTAGTTCATCATTATTAACAGATGTAAAGTTAGACAGCACAATGTAGTGATATCAAAAAGAGCGATAGAAGAAGAGAGATGGGATTTCTTAAATATTTTATGTCCTACATTTTATTTTAAGATGTTTTTAAATGTTTATTTGTTTTTGAAAGAGAGACAGTGTGAGCGGGGGAAGGGCAGTGAGAGGGAGAAACAGAATCTGAAGCAGCTCCAGGCTCTGAGCTGTCAGCACAGAGCCCGACGTGGGGCTCGAACTCACGAACCGTGAGATCATGACCTGAGCCGGAGTCAGTCGCTCAACCGACTGAGCCACCCAGACACCCCTTCTGTCCTATATTTTAGAGTCAAAGGTCACAGTCTTATTTTCTGCTCTAAGTGTTTGCAGACTAACTTAAACTTACTAATATTTAATGGATATTTTTTTTACTAATATCTAACTATTATTATTATTATTTTAGCAGCAGGTTAGAAGTTTATTAGTATAAGATGAGGAAGGAAGAAGAGTAGGAAAGCGCTCTTTACAGAGAGGGGACATTCGAGAGCGAACGCCTGCGGCTGTAGGCCCTTGTTTTGTAAGGTTCTGGCTGCCCCTTCCCTGTGCCCCTTCCCAGGTCCCACTTACTGGCCGGAGAGCTCGGGGTGCTGCGTGTCCATTCTGTCAGGTGTCTTTGGTCTAATTCTGAGCGAAACCTGAGGGGGAGTAGGCGGGGCCTGTTACGTCCTTAGGAGGAGTCTTACCCGTGGTGGGGGGGGGGGGGGTTTCTGCTGTGGCCACACACTCCCGGCCTTGTTCCAAAACACGGCTTTTCCCACCCGGGGTCCCGGGTCCTGACCTTTCCCTCTCTGCCTGCTGAGTCCCATCCTTTCCTGTCATGTTCCCCCCTTTGAACACGTGACTCCTTACTGCCATTAGGAATTGGGACAACGACCCATCTTAACTGCCTCCTGATGAAAGGGGGCGATGGCCGGGGTACCGCGGTCAGGGCAGGGTCGGGGGTCGATCCAGGGTCCGAAGTGCTGGGAGGTGGTTGGAACCTCTGGGCTAGCAGAATGTTCTCGGGTGTCTTATTTTTCTGGCACATCGACGGGCTTCTACAGCTGACATACAGAGAGTGTCCGACTAACAAGCATTAATATTCCAACGGCAATGCCTCCCGGGGAGGAGGCCGCACCAAGGAAGGGAAAGACGCCCTGTCACTGTCCCTGAAGTCCCTGACGTGTCTGGTCATTCGCTCTAACTTCACGATAGTTTTCCTCCCTCTTCCGTATTTATTTGGATCTTGTGATATTGTTGGTTAGAATAACTAAGCATTTTAACTAGGTTTTGGTTCTCGGTCCTCACGTCTCCCTTTGGCCGTCCAGTTTCCAGTGCCCACCGGAGCGACTCCACAGGGAGTATCTAACTTTACCCCGAGGGGAGATTGCTCCCCAGTATCCAGATCAGCGTGAGTTCAGGCGCTTGTTTACCTGTCCCGGAGCCAGCAGCGCGGTTGGCCCTAATTCAGTCATAATGTCCCTTTCTGGCAAGGGCATGGGGCGCTGACGTGACCAAACTAGAGTGCGGGGGGGAAAGTCTCCCCGTTTGCACCCAGGTGGCCGAGAGAACAACTTAGTCATGAGTTTTCTGGAGACGCCCCAATAGTTACGCTGCATTTGGGTGCTTGGAGGGAGTGGGAAGGCGGACAGAGAAGCTGGCTCTGGTGTCAAGGAGGAAATCAACTGGTTTTCCCTCTGTTTCCAGAGTTACCCGAGGCTCCGGGTATCTGTTCCTTCAGGGACGCCGGCTAACTGAGCCCTCGCAGGTTGGGGTCCCCACGGGCATTCGGATCTCGAGTGACTGTCTCCACACAAGGGGCCTGGCTTCCGGGGTTTCCACTTCCGTTGTCCCCGCAGAACATTATTGTTTCCAGGGCCCGGAATGGCCGCGTATATGGCACTTGGTGCCAGAACTTCGGGGAGTCTGCAGCCTTAGATTTCTTGTAAGCCTCCTTTCCTGTTTTTACTCTTCTCTTAATCTTGGCTGTAATATACCCAATTGGCAGCTGGTAATAGCTCCTCCAGGGTCCCTTCCCGGCCATCAGCCAATTTTTGCAGTTTTCTCCAAATATCTGGGGCTGATTGAGTGATGAATTTGTCCTTCAGAATTGTCTTCGCCTCAGAGGTCGTAGGGGGAGATAGCCTTATATTTAATGAGAGCCTCCCTTAACTTTTCCAGGAAGGCCACCAGGGCTTCATCCTGTGTCTCTATGATAGTGGCTATTTTAACGTAATTTAAGGGCTTAACCTTCTTCTTCTTCTTCTTCTTCTTTTTAATGTTTTATTTATTTCTGAGAGAGAGACAGAGACAGACAGACAGTGTTGAGCAGGCGAGGGTCAGAGAGAGAGGGAGATACAGAATCTGAAACAGGCTTCAGGCTCTGAGCTGTCAGCACGGAGCCCGACGCAGGGCTTGAACCCACGGACCATGAGATCATGACTTGAGTTGAAGTCGGACGCTTAACCAACTGAGCCCCCCACGCGCCCCTCTTTTATCTGTCCTAAATCTTACGATGAAAAAGGTACTTGTAACCTTATCGTGGTGGTGCCTCGCTGTGTTTCTGCTTCCGCCGCTCCTGCTTCCTGTAGGGGAAATGCACCTGTTAGGTTCCGGGGAGGGCCTGGGTAAGGTGGGCAGCAGGGTGTACAGGGCATGTTTTTAAGTCTGGCTGTGTAGATCGCGGACCTGAGGAGAGGTTGAGGTGAAAGTCTTCCCTTCCTCCTTCTCTGGGTCTGCTTGGGGTACAGGCGAGGGGCCCTTAGTTTCCCCCTCCCTGGTTGGGGGAACCCTTGGAAAGCATCGCCAGTAGACCAGGATCGACCTCACACTTACCTCGATTTTCTCTTAAGGCCCAAAAACACTGAACACAGGGGCTTGTCCCCATTTCCCTTCGCATTTGCAAATCAAGTCCAGTTGTAGGGCCGTATCGTAGTTGATATTTCCCTCTGGTGCCAGGTTTCCTCCTCCAGTCCGTACTGGGGCCAGGCCTCGGTGCAAAAAGAAAATGAGTCGCTTTTTCTTCAGGGTTTGTGGATCAAAATCATCCCAATGTTTCAAAATGCGTCCCAAAGGGGTATTGGCCTCAGTGTGGGAATTTCCCATCTAGAGGAAAAAGACGGAGAGGCACCCCTTATCTCAGTTTCCTGTATCTGGGCAGGGGAGCCTCACCTCCCGGCCCTGCAGTTTGGCCGGGTTGCGACTGGCAGCCAGAAGCCCTGTCAGTCTGTTAAACGCTGGGATTAGTCACTCTTACCCAGGCTCGACCCTGCTTCCGAGAGCTGACCTGTGTTCCCTGGTTTCTCCGACCACTCCATTCCTGCCAGGCGGTATGGACCGTGGCCCAGCGAGACTCCCCTGGTTGTAAAAGGACACACTAATTTTATTTTGGCACAACAGTAATTTTATCGATCATCAGCCATTGTGGGAGGCTAAAAGGGCTAAAGACGAGGTCTATTCCCCTGCCTTTTCCAGCAATGCCCAGATGTGTCCCAGCTGTGTCCCAGCTGTGTGGGTGTCTGTTTTCAGCACACACCAGGCCCCATGTATCCCAGCAAAAGCCCTTCATATGTCGTGGTCGTCCGTCAGTGGGCACAGGCATCCGTTCCTCTCCACAACGCCAGTGTGGAGTATTTGGAGGCCGGCACCGAGGGTATTGACGGCATTGCCATTGTTGTCTCAGTCTTTGGATCAGAGGAGAGGCAATTTTACTCTTAACCCAGTGTACTTTTAAAATCCGTTCATTTTAACCTTAGTCCATCCATCCTGACCACACATAAAATTCCTTTTCAGAGATTTCCCTTCACAAACCTACAACTTCCCTTTGCATTCAGATTTTGTCCCAAGCCATTTTTCTCCAAATAAGCAAACAAATTACTTTATTTTACCCTCCAATAGAAATGTATTTCTATTCCTTATCTTTCGTATACATCGCCTACTTTTCTACATACAGAGCTGCTTTCCTTATTCCCATCAGTCGTAACTACACTTAGCAGAATTTTAACTCTTAGAAACCATAGTCTCCAGTGAAAACTTAGTAACCAGTTGTAACCTGTCACACCAGAATTCTTTGGATGCCAAATTCATGAACCACTTAAACACAAAACGTGTTTACCAATAGACCCAAATAGCCTTAGTTTCCCTGCAATAAGAAGTCAAAAGCGCAAACCTATGTTCAGTAGTCAGTGCTTTAGCACTCCATTCTATTTGGAAGAGACCTAGGTGTCCAGTGAATTCAATCCCATTTATCATGCAAGCAAAACTTTTTTATAAAGTTTCAGGTTACCAAAGACTGAAGGGTATCTTCACAATTACCTATGAAAACTTTGAGACAGAATTAACCACCATTTTACGTCATCTATTTTGCTAACTAGGTGGAACAGAGATAACACGAACTTACTTGACCTTCAGGAAACCTAGATAGAATAAAAAGTTTTATATTTTATACTGATAAACAGGTTCGTCTCAAACCAACAAACTTAAAACTAGCCAAAACCTCAAATAAGTTCCTCCTGCCTCCACCTAAAAGTCAGTTTGTTCCCCATGTCAGTTTTTATCTGGAGCACCAGTGGGGACATCTGAAGTGGGTGGTCCGAGTGGGTGCTCTTTGCTCCTTCACAGGAGGGTGGGAGGAGGAGCCGGTGGTGCCTGGGACGCTGAGGGTGGTGTAGGGACCAGTCTGTAGGCTGCACCCACGGAGGCGCAGAAACAGCAGGAGGGAGGGCAGGGCTGAGGAGGGGAGGGGCGGCCAGGACGCCTGGAGGCAGATGAAATCCCAGGGGACAGACAACAAGACGTCTCGTCGTCCTAAAGCCTGTCCGCTTAGACAGTTGAGCAGATGCAGATTTTTTTTTTTTTTTTCCACCAGCAAGTAGAAGTGGGGAATCTGTGTCAGGCCAGAGAGGACAGGGAAGTTCCCCGAAACAAAAGGAGTTTTGGCAGCTGCTTGGGAATATTCCTTCCAGTCCCCGTCTTGAGGTAGACGAGGCAGAGGCAGTTGGCTGTAGTTTCCACCTGCATCTTGTGAGAGCTTGCCAGAGTCTTTTCTCCCATCACCGCCGTGCGCCTCAGGGGCAGGAGGAGGGGGGTGAGCCCAGAAGGCGTGACGTAAGTCCTGCTCTCCGCTCCTCAAGAGGTGTTTGAAAATGGAAGGTAAAAAACGGGAACGTGGGAGGCGAGCCATGCCAGAGTGTCAGAAGTGGAGGCAAGTAGAGGGCCGCCTTCCACTGTAGTTGTGAAACCTGTGAGGAGGACCCTTTGGAGGGAACCCAGATCACCCCTAGGAGGATGTGCGATGGATCAGTCCCGGGCTTCTCCACTGTTTCCCAAAAGGAGAGGCTGACCGAGGAGAATTCTACCAGGTACCCAAGTGGGCGGACAGGGATCAGGTTCTGCCGAAGGCCTTCAGGCATCCACCAAAGACTAGCCTTGGTCAGGACCCGTCAGTTACTGTTTGGCCTCCCTTGATTCCCGTGTATCCAGGCGTTTTTCTCGGAAGGAAATTGGGGCTCCACCACACCAGCGTTCCCAATGATGTTGGGGATCAGCTGGGGGGAGACCCAAGGAGCCAGTCACCGGAGACTTGAGAATGGCAGTCATGCTATTCACTCTTCACTGGCCGAGCGGTGCCCGTTGTTTGTTTGAGAGCTTTCTTTAGGATGGAAAGAAAAGGGGGCGGTGCCAACTGCTCTTTACTTAACAGTTTGAAGACGTTGATGTCCCGGATGAGCCGCCAGAGAAGTGTTGGAGCATTTCTTATCTCAGTACCTGGGATTTGTTGTCTCGCTGCTTCGAAGAATGAAGAGGTGGACACAGTGAGCAGCAGGCCAGAGTTCATGAGGGTGTAAGCTCAGAAAAGAAGTACAGTAGGAAACCTCTCTTTACAGAGAGGGGAAACTCGAAACTGAATGCCCAGTATTTAATGCTTTATAAGATGGATTGTGAGTGGCTAGTTCAGGTTCCATACTGTTTTCATTTTTAAAATTTAAAAAAATTTTTTATTTTTAAACGTTTATTTTTGAGACAGAGAGAGACAGAGCACAAGCCGGAGAGAGGCAGAGAGAGAGGGAGACACAGAATCTGAAACGGGCTCCAGGCTCTGAGCTGTCAGCACAGAGCCCAATGTGGGGCTCGAACCCATGGACTGCGAGATCATGACCTGAGCTGAAGTCGGGCACTTAACCGACTGAGCCACCCAGGCGCCCTTCTGTACTGTTTTTAGAAGTGGGGGTTTTGGGACACAATGCAGTGACCTTTTCAGAGCTAGAGGAACACCTGAGGAACAGAGCAGTGGGTCTGTGTCCGAGTTTCTTGGGGACTATGCTTCTTCACTCAGTTGTGGTCCTTTTTTTAAGTTTATTCATTTATTTTCATAGAGGCAGAGAGAGAATCCCAGGGAGGCTCCGTGCTGTCAGTGTGGAGCCTGAAAGGGGGCTCTGTCTCGTGAACTGCAAGATCATGACCTGAGCTGAACTCAGGAGTCAGGTGCTCAACCGACTGAGGCCCCCAGGCGGCCCCAGAATGTTACCCAAAGGATGAAGAAGGGGGTAGTTCCTTTTTTTTTTTTTTTTAATTAAAAACATTTTTTAAATGTTTGTTTTTGAGAGAGAGCACAAGTGGGGAAGGGGCAGAGAGAGGGAGACACAGAATCTGAAGCAGCTCCAGGCTCTGAGCCATCAGCACAGAGCCCAACACCAGGCTCAAACCCACGAACTGTGAGATCATGACTCGAGCCAAAGTCCGACACCCAGTTGACTGAGCCCCAGGCACCCCTTAGGGTAGTTTCTTCTTAGTTTGAGGTATTTTATATGGAGTGTAGAAACTTGTTTTTCCTGGAAGCTCTCTGGCAGACGGGCTCTTGTCTCTCTCAGAATTAAGCCACTTGCTCATTTCTTCCCAGTAACTGGTTAAGATGAGGGAGATTGCCACAATCGGTTTAGAGGAGTTATTCTGGGATGGAAGAGATTTTGAAGTGTTAATAGATAGGGTAAGAGTTAACTGGGACGGAGGGGCACCTGGGTGGCTCAGTTGGTTAAGCGTCTGACTTCGACTCAGGTCACGGTCTCACAGCTGGTGCGCTGGAACCCCGCATCGAGCTCTGTGCTGACAGCTCAGAGCCTGGAGCTGCTTCCGATTCTGTGTCTCCCTCCCTCTCTGCCCCTCCTCTGTTCATGATCTGTCTCTCTCTGTCTCAAGTATAAATTAACCCTAAAAAATTTTAAGAATTAACTGGACAGATATTCTGGCAAAGGTAATGAGAGGTGGGGGTAAATGGAAGGGGAGCCACAGATTAATCATTTCATAGGGGGAACAGACTGTAATCGGGCCTAGAAGACAAGGGGTGGGGCCTGGGGTGTAGCAACAGTAAAGTTGAGCGTATGGAACTTCAGGAAATGAGGGTGGAGAGGGAGCTGAGGTCTAGTTGAAGTTGATAAACGCTGCTAAAGAGTGTGGATTTGTCTTCCGTCCTGATGACAAAGCATAGCCGTTGAGGAATTTGATACCAGGAGTTGCCAGTTAGGAATTCGATGCACATTCTAAAATAGAAGCCTAAGCATTGTAACTTTGGGATTGCAGATTGTATTTAACTTCAGTTTACTTGCATTTTATTTCTGCAACAGAAATTTGTTTTTCACAGGGTTACTGTAAAACTTTTGTCAGTCGGTGGGAGAGCTGGGCTGGGAGTCGGGGCTGAGCCGGACAGCAGCAAGGAGATGCACAGCCTTTGTCCAGACGGCAGAGTGCTAGCGAGTGCGGGGGCCGAGGGCAGTCCCTGAGGAGGGCCAGGCAGATTAGCCAGGAAGGGGAAGGAGAGGAAAGTGTGTTCAGAAGTCAGCTCCCTAAACTGTTACCCGGTACCAAGAATCAAGTATTTCATGGTGAGTGTTGGTTGAGCAGCGTGGAGAGCAAGGGCACCATCTTGCAGTTGTTGGGGGCCGTCTCTTGTGTGGGGGTGCCCAGACCTCAAGTGTAGATCACTGCCCATGGAGATGGGGGCCGTCTCTTGTGTGGGGATGCCCAGACCTCAAGTGTAGATCACTGCCCACGGAGATGGGGGCCGTCTCTTGTGTGGGGGTGCCCAGACCTCAAGTGTAGATCACTGCCCACGGAGAGACACCGAGGCTGACAGGGGGCATGTAGGGTTGGAAGTAAGTTAATGAGGACTTAGATGGTGCCTGACCCTAACTGGACAACTCAGTACTTGCTAGACCATTCTTCGTGTACTGACAGGAAGAATTAACAACATACTACAGTTTTTTAGACGCTCTTGTGTTATTTTTATGTGGCATCATTAGCCTTCCCTTAGTCACTAGAGGGCGCTGCACACTGCTCAGTGACTAACGCACTCGGGCTTTCTGTACGATTGAGTGATGCCATGAGTATTAATTTAGCCGTTATATTTATCTTTCTGTTAGTGTTCTGTGCATTAATGAGTCTTCCTGGTGACGTTCAGGGTAGCCTGTCTAGGCTGTCTTTCTGTGAAGGACACTGAGGCTGGCGTGCTGTACCTGCTCGGTTTTAGCCTACTGGGTATCAGCCATGTCCACAGAATGGGAGACTCCAGGGAAGGGTGGAGGCAGATTTGTGGAGGACGTCAGGAGACTTGGATATCACCACGTAACTTTAAATTTTATACATTTGTGTGAATGTGCACCTTTTATTACCTCCTACTGTCTTTGTGTTGCATCAGCACCAGCTGGTGTGTTCAGAGAGCGTGCTTTATTTTATTCCTCACCGCTGGCAGTGGTGTGGAAACTTGGTGGAATATTAAGATCATGTGTATTTTGTCGCACTGGGCACAGGACGCAGTGGGTAGAGGACCTGACGGGGCTCTGGGTAATCTTACCTTATGGCAGAGCACACGCCTTGTGTCCTGCATGAGCGTTCAGAAGGAACGAACCTGGTGCTGCTCACCTGGCAGCTGATGGGTCAGCGGCCGTGCCACGGCAGCCATTGCTCAGCGCTCAGGATCAGGGGCTCTGGGGCCTTTGTCTGTCTCCTCACCTCTGCCCCTTTCATCGGCTGTGTGACTTTGAACAGTTATGCAAACTTTGTGTTAGCGGTTTCATTTTTAGGGTAAAAACCCTATGCCTGAGAAGTGTTTGGAATGTTCAGTGTTCTGTGGCTTGTAATCGCAAAAAACTGGAAGCAGTCAAGTATATTACGAGTGTGGTAAATTGTGGAACGTGGCACATAAATGAACAAGAAACCTGTATCAACAGGAGTGTTTTTATAAGAACAGTGTTGAGCGAATTTAAGACGACAGCATACGTGTATCGTTTATATAAAGTAAACGTGGCAGAATGCAAGGATCTGACAAAATGGAACAATGAGATCTGGTCCTGATAAGATTTTTATAATTTAGTACAAAACAGTAAGTGGGGCTAATGGAAGAAACGTCATCTAGGGGTAGGGTTCTCAGCCCTGTCAAATGTGAGACTTTTCTGGGTTGCAGACTTGTTTAATAACATGCTGACGATTGTACTGATTCTCTTCATCAGTATCTGTGATGAAGAGAATATATAATGGAAGGGGAGAAGTTTTTAATTTGTTGATGCTTTTTAATAAACTGTCCTTTTACTCATCACAGTAACATCTTTGCATCTTTGAAAAATAGTGAATATGTGACATTAATGTTTAGTTTACAATATTTTGTACCTTGGGGGTTTGCACTCCTCTTTGCTAATTCGGCTCTTTGCTGGAAGTTTGCACCCACAAGCTAGGACCATGGAGCTCAGGTTTTAAAAAAACGGGTAGGATTCTATAGGTGAAAGATGTGAAGGAGTCCAGCTGTAGGAGAAAACCTGTAAAGGTTTTACAGTAACGTGGGGTTATTGGTTCAGAATGGGAGTGACCTGTAGACAGAGTGAAAATTGTGTGCTTTAAACCTTTGGGGTTAATTCTGTTAATAAAACTTGACATTTTAAAGATTAAAAATAATTTAAGAGACAGTTTTTCATGGTAGGGATTCCAGTGAGCTAATGTAAAGCGGATCTGATCAGTCAAGATTAGGGGACGTAGCAAAGCTGCCTTAGCACCGAGGAGGAGCCTTGTCAGTGGAATCAAGTATGGGGCTTTGTGGCAGCTCTTTTCATGTCCTTTTACAAAGATTCTTGGATGTTTTCCGCGTTTGCTCCTTTCAAACTGGCCTCCCCCCTACCCCCTGCCACAACCCATAATCGGAAATATTTTACATCATGATCTGACGTATACTTAAGTGCAGACATTAAGGGAGTAAAAACACACATGTAGATTACTTACGTAAAACAGACTATTTGAGAAAAGCGCCTGTGTTTTCTGTTCAGTTTTTTTATGTCATGAAAGAGAACTGGTTAGTAACTCACTTGATTGGTTTTGTAGCCCCGGTTTGAAGAGCGAGTGCATAGGGTTAGCAGTTCTGGCACTGGCTCTGGCCGGTCCACGGTAGCCCGGGCCGGAAGGTGGGTGCTTCTGGGGGGGCGGGGGGGCGTCCCAGCCTCTAGCCTGCAGCTTTCCCCCTTCGATGAATCATTCTGTAAGTTATGAAAATGGAGGCCATGCGGCAGGCATAGAAGTTGTCATACTCTTCCGTAGTAGCCCTGGGTGTCTGTACTGCATTCAGTCTGTTTTTCTTACAGGGCCACCCGGGGCGATGTTCCTTCTTTCTCTTGACGAGGCCCCTCCTCGTGTTTTCTTCCGGCTGCTCAAGTGCTGGTCTCCTCGCACCTGCACCTGCGCGTCTTCTAGCAAACAGAGTAGTTTCTGCCCCTCCTTTTAAAAGCCTTTCATTTGTGCTGTTTCCCCAGCTAGTTATCCCGTTCTTTAACTGTGGAACTTTTCAAATTGTCCTGCCCTGGGGCGCCCGGAGGGCTCAGTTGGTTAAGGGTTCCGACCACGTCGGGCTCTGTGCTGGCAGCTCGGAGCCTGGAGCCTGTTTCAGGTTCTGTGTCTCCCTCTGTCTCTGACCCTCCCCCGCTCATGCTGCCCCTCTCTCTCTCTCTCTCTCTCTCTCAGAAATAAATAAAACAGTAAAAAAATTAAACAAACAAACAAACAAAAAATGACCCAGCCCCTCACGCTTGCCCTTTACCGCCCCGCTGTCTCTGACCCTTTGCGGCGGCCTGCCGGCTGTTGCCGCGGCTGCCTCACCACGGCGGGTCTCTGGGCCGGGGGCCCACTGGCCTCTCCTAGGGACTCCGTGTTTGGTGTGGATGATCTGGCTCTCTGTCGTTAAGCCCTCCCCCAAATCCTTTATGATCAAAAAAAGGCAATAAAAATTAGTACTTGCTTGTAGTTAAAAATTCAGTCTATACTGAAGTGCACAAACCAGTAAGTAAAAGACCCCGTGGTCCTGTGCCCAGAGTTGACCACAGCTGTGTGTTGCTGTCATGTTCACATACAGTTTTCTATTTGTATATAAACATATCCCCATTTTTTTCTTCTTTCTTTTTTTGTTTTTGTTTTGTAATGTTTATTTTTTTTAATTTTTATCTTTTTTTTTGCAAATAGTTTATTGTCAAATTAGTTTCCACATAACACCCAGTGCTCATCCCCACAAGTGCCCTCCTCCATGCCCATCCCCCCTGTCCCCCACATCCATCAGTCCTCAGTTTTTGTCAGCATTCAAGAGTCTCTCATGGTTTACCTCCCTCCCTTTCCCCCACCATTTCCCCCTTTTTCTCCCCCTTGTTCCTCAGTTAAGTTCCTCCTAATCCTCCTATACGTGCAAACATATGGCATCTGTCCTTCTCTGCCTGACTTATTTCGCTCAGCATAACACCCTCAAGGTCCATCCATGTTGCTACACATGGCCAGATCTCATTCTTTCTCATTGCCACA